>NC_090927.1:475613974-475919715 GCF_040938575.1 Ambystoma mexicanum | reverse complement strand
AAAAAGAAGAAGGAAGACGACTATTGTTCGAGCCAACCAGTTGTGTTGAAATTGTCTGGATTGAGTATGGAATGGGCAGGTTATTCATGAGAGAAAGGGCTTACCTGTGTCTGGGTGTGACTGGACGTCAGGTCAGGGCTTGAAGACTGCAGCCTGTTGCCAAAAGACGTGCGTTCGGCAGGCGTCGGGCTGCTATAATGAAGGCGAGCAAAGGCTGGGGGTGTGTCTGGGTGTGTGGGTCTCTTGGCCAATCCGGTGACCGAAAAAATCCACAGTTCCGATTGGTCGAAGTGGAAGCAATGCGGAACTGGATGGAACCGGGATGCCTGTCGTTTGAAACTTGTCTCGGTTAGTAGTGGTGTTGCAGAGTCGGCTGCGGAGTTTCAGAGCGTAGCGAGCTCGGTGTATGTGAATCGCAATGTGCCTGCTGAGGGTGAGTCGCTTTAGAAGAAATATTGCGCGCGAGTTGGAAACGCATAATCAGCTGAGTCGAGGGCTCGGCTGTTGGATATTCGGGTGTGTCTGCCTACAGTGAGGAGAAGGGGTGGGTGTCACTCTTTCTGGTGGGATGGTGACACAGAGGTTGTAGGCATGGGAGTCTATGTAAATAGACCCGGCACATGTTGGTCGTATTGTGTGTATTAAGAGTGAGGTATTTGAAAAAAGAAAAAAATTCAGGGCTCAACTCGCGAATGTTGGAGTGTGCCTGATTGGAGTTGGCGGAAAGGAGAGGGTGTGTCTGTGTCTGGTGAGACGGAGACATGGAGGGAGTGTGGTGCTCTGTAGGTCTCTTGGTGGCCCTGAAAGCGTTTTTCAGTCTTAATTGGCCAAAATGCAAGCTATGTGAAGCTTGGCCTAAAATGAATGTTATCAGCATGGTGCTGAGTGTAGTAAATAACACTGGAGAACGTTGTGTGAACCTAGTAGTGCAGGGAGGCCATCATGGTTAGGGGCAAACAACTGCTTTCCCTGGAGTCGCGAGCTATCTTTGTGGGAAGAGTTGTTGTTCATTCAGGCCGTGTGTAACAGAATCCATTCTGTGTATCCAACGACATTCAAGATCTAACAGGCGGCCCTGGATGTTTGGTCCATTGCGAACCCGTTCGATGACCCACCATTTTATATCCTGGGTATTGTGCTTTTTGTCCATGTAGTGCTGTACTAATGGAGATGTCATATTTTTGCAGCGAATTCTAGAACGGTGTTCAGATATACGTGTACCGACATTTCTCATGGTCTGTCCAATATAACGTAGATGGCATGGGCATTCTATGCAGTATACCACCTGATTTGTTTTGCAATTCGAAACGTCATTGAGGGTCCACGTTTTTGTCCCAATCTGAAAATGTTGCATTTTAGTGGTGAATTGGCATACCGAGCAGCTTCCACACGGGTAGTGCCCTTTTAGTGGTCGAAGATTCCAGATGTGGTTTTGGGGGGGTTTTTTGTTGTACATGGAATGTACCAAATATTCTTTTAGATTGCGTCCCCTTTTGAGTGCAAATCTAGGTTTGTCTTGGTCTGGAAGACAGAGTCTGACTATGGGCCAGTACTTATAAATGATTTTTTTGATTTGAAAGGCATGTTGTCCATGGGTGATGGCACATGTGATTTTGTCATTCTCTGAGTCTCGGGTTTGAGGTGTAAGAAGTGAGTCACGACATGTAAAGCGGGCTCTTTTAAGGGATCTTGACACCAGTTTTTTAGGGTAGCCGCGTTGTTTAAGTCTGTCACTTAAAAGGTTGGCATCCTGGTAGAAATTGTCTAATGAGGTGCAGTTCCTACGGAGTCTTAGAAATTGTCCGTACGGAAGATTTTCTTTGATGTGTTGAGGGTGGTCGCTTCGGAAATGTAACAAAGTATTCCGATCGGTGGGTTTACGGAAAGTGGTACATGTTAGTTTACCTTGGTCATGTTGGATTGTCAAATCGAGAAAATGGATGGATGATTTACTGTATTCAAATGTAAATTGGATGTCTTGGCTGCATGTGTTGAGCCAGGAGCAAAATTCTAATAAGGCCTCTTCTGTGCCTTCCCATAGGCATATAATGTCGTCTATATATCGACGCCATTGTTTGATATTCTCTCTCCATCTGTTGTTATGGCTGAGGACAAATTTCGACTCAAAGTTTGCCATGAACAAAATGGCCAGACTTGGGGCAAATGCTGCCCCCATGGCGGTACCTTTTGTTTGTAGGTAGAATTGTTGGTTGAATTCAAAAAAGTTTTTGCATAGAGCCAATGTCATGATCTCAATTATAAATTCTGGGGGAGTTTTCGTATCGATGTTGGTTGCAGTCAAATATTCGTACACACAGTCAATAGCAGCTTGTTGGGGTATGCTGGTGTATAGTGCTTTAATATCTAGAGTGACTAGTAACTGGTTGTGTTGGTTGAAGTCTAAGTTTTCAAATAACTGGATAGTGTGCATGGTGTCTCTAATGTATGTTTCCGTTTGGGTGCTTATAGGTTTTAAGAAGTGGTCAACAAATTTGCATAGGGGCTCAAGTATGGATCCGCAGCCTGACACAATAGGTCTCCCTGGGGGGTTGTTGGGATTTTTGTGTATTTTAGGAAGGGCATATAGACATGGTGTTCTGCCTTGGGATGTTTGGAGGAATTCCGATTCTTTTTCCGATATCCAGTCTCTTTCTAGTGCAAATGCCACCATAGCTGAAATTTCTGTTTTTAAGTCTTTGGTGGGATCTTTCTTTAGTACTTTGTAACTTTCTGAATCGTTCAAGAGTTCCATAATCATGTGGTGATATTGATCTGATTTCATGATTACGATCCCACCTCCTTTGTCTGCAGGTTTGATAATAAGTTCCGGTTGTTTAGATAGTGTAGAGAGAGCCTCTCTTTCTTGTCTGGTAATATTTTGTTGTTTATTGGTGCTGTTTCTCTTACTTAGTACTCTGAGGTCCCGTAGGACGCATCTTTCAAACGTAAGGAGATCATCTGGGATCTGACTGTCGGAGGGTGTAAATGAGGATTTAGGATATAAGCCTGTATCAGAGACTGTTTCCGTGTCTCCGTGTTCATGAAAAAAAGCCCGTAGTCTCACGGTACGGAGGAACCTTCGAATTTCCATTTCACTGTTGTACCAATCAGTGTTGCTGGTAGGTACAAAAGATAAGCCTTTAGAGAGTATAGAGATCTGTGAAGCTGTGAGTGGAACCTTTGCTAGGTTAAAAATGGGTAGTTCTTGATCTGATTCTATGTTTGTCTTCTCCTGCGTCTCGGTCGTCTGCGTTGGCCTTGGAAGGTGGGGTTCCATGGTGGTGGGCCCCAACCGCCACCTGTCCCTCCCCGGCCTAAAAAAGGAAACGGGGGAGGTGGTATGAAATTCTGTGGTTGTTGGTAACCAAATTGGTTAGGTTGAAATTGGTTGTAACCCCAATTGGAGTTGTCACTTGATGAGCTGCTGCTAGACCCTAAAAAATTAACCCCTCTCCTCCTTGGTCTTTGCTGTCCAGATTGGGAATTTCCAGTTTGTTTGATATTTTTTGAAAATTCCTCAGTTGTGTAGGGGTATACTAATTCGGTGTTGAACTCTTTAATGTCTTTCTGTAGTTTATTCGTTTTACGAGTCAAAGTGTTGGTTTTGAAAGTGGCAAATTGTTTATTTATTGCCTCTATTTGACTTTTGGCGTCAGAGATGAGTGTGTTGTTTATAAATCTCCGCTCTTCATCTTCCAAGGATTTTTGAAGTTCCGAACTAATTCGTTGTGCAGTTGTTACTGTGAGGACCATAAGGTCCCTACTGCATTTGGTGGCAATGTAACTAAAGTTAGTGGTGTATTCTTTGTCCTCTAAAAAGAGGCAAGGTTCATTTCTGACTATTAGACCGGTGGGAATGATGCTTGCTCTTAGGTATTCTTTCAAAAAGTGGCCATGTAGTTCTGTTCTGAAAACTTTTTTCTTAAGTTTTAGAATCTCCTCTCCTGTGTTGGTAGAGGGAACTGGAGTATTGGGACCAAGGGGGTCAAAAAATGAGGGTCCTGAAAGTAGGTCGGATGTCTGTTCTTCCGTGTAACTTAAGGTGGCACTTTCGGCCATAGTTTGTGTAAAACCAGGTTACTATCTCGCAGACCGAGAGGGAGAGTCTGCCTTCTCAAGGGAAAATGTGTCAAATGGTATACTAAGATTAAAAACGGTTCCTATGTTAGAACACTAGACAGGGTTACTACTACTCTAGTGTATTGGAGGATGGGCTAATTAAGCAGAACATAGATGAATAGAGCCCTAATCTCTCCGCTCACCTAACCGAAGGGACAACCAATGGTTGTCTAAAATATAAAAGTTATACAGAAAATGTTCGGTGTACCCGTGGTGAGGAGTAGCAGACTAGGGTACAAAATACACTGATACACAGGAAATGGTACTGCTACTGGGAAGGCTTCATCATGATTGTGTGTCGTTGAATAAAGCTAGACTCAATTTGTAAAATCAAGGAGCCTTCCTGGTTTTTACTAATGGAATATATCATGAGTGAGATATTTGGCCCAGAAAGAAGTTAAGTCCAGAAGGAAAAAATACCATGTACTCACTAGGGGTTTGTGTGATTAAATAGCTTATATTTGAAACACATATTTACAGGCTTTTATGAACATAGAACAATGATAGTAAAACAAATTTCATCATAATGTTTGCGAAATAAAAGAAAAAGAAAAAAAGAGTCTGTGCACCTTAAACATAGTGTGATAAAGTGAAAAAGTTTTTTTGTATATTTTTAAAACAAGAAACAGAAAAAAATGGTTAGTACTTAATCAACAATTGAAAGCTTAATCCGCATTGGAGTAAATTGATGCGTTTGATCCAGTGGTCTTTATCCATCTGGGTAAATTAAATATAATTCATGATGATTGAATATCATATACAAGAAAAATTAATATTGGGCGTAATTGTCCCAACTGGTTAAGTACCAGTCAATTCCAACTGGATATATGCCAACGTCGCAGGGGGTAGTGTGAGCGGAACTCCCGCTCATAGAGGTGTCACAATCTGTATTGTTTCACTCAGCAAAGTCCCCCTTGCTTGCAAAATGACGTTTCGGCGGCCTTGACGTCCATCGTGTATCAAAAATTGGAAGGACGTGGAAGCTGCCTTCTTCAGGGCGGTTGAATAACCCCTGTGAGAGAGAGACCAGGAGAGAAAAAAACATTGCTCAATTCCTCTCCTGGTACAATGGTATTTCCCTGCTGGACTTGCAAGGGGGAATTAGTAAAAGAGTTGGCTAAAGCAGAACTCATAGGGAGATGAATACCCAAAATAGCATTAGTTAAAACTTGTGGGGAAGCGGGAACCTTAGATGGGAGATAGAGTGAACATAGTGTAGACTCTTATCTCAGTCGCTCTGTGGTGGAAAAAGTAAATAAAAGTCTCACCACAGACACCTTGTAGACACTCTCTTGGTATTGCAGACTCTCCGGACTGGGTGTAGCAAGATGGGGGGATGTTTGTAGTAGTCGTGCGTGGGGAGGCGGGAAGAAAAGTATATTTTTCCTTGGTTAACTCACTGGGTTGCTCTGTGCGGGTTGCACCCTCGAGATAGTGCTCTGTAAACATGGTTATGGAAAAAAAGGAAAGAAGAGGGGGGAGGAAAAAGTATTTTGAGCAATAAGTGGGAGCAGGGGTCTTTTTAGGGTGGAGGTCTATGTGTCCCTTGTAGGGAAGAAACAGTGCAAATGGAGCCAGTACCTGGATGCAAAAATGCATAGGCTATGTCCCGGTCTCTTGTGTATGTAGGCGGTCTCCCTTAGTTGGAAGACGGTCGAGGAGAGTGTGATCCTCTGCTTTCTTTAATTCTGTGGGCAAAAAAGAAGAAGGAAGACGACTATTGTTCGAGCCAACCAGTTGTGTTGAAATTGTCTGGATTGAGTATGGAATGGGCAGGTTATTCATGAGAGAAAGGGCTTACCTGTGTCTGGGTGTGACTGGACGTCAGGTCAGGGCTTGAAGACTGCAGCCTGTTGCCAAAAGACGTGCGTTCGGCAGGCGTCGGGCTGCTATAATGAAGGCGAGCAAAGGCTGGGGGTGTGTCTGGGTGTGTGGGTCTCTTGGCCAATCCGGTGACCGAAAAAATCCACAGTTCCGATTGGTCGAAGTGGAAGCAATGCGGAACTGGATGGAACCGGGATGCCTGTCGTTTGAAACTTGTCTCGGTTAGTAGTGGTGTTGCAGAGTCGGCTGCGGAGTTTCAGAGCGTAGCGAGCTCGGTGTATGTGAATCGCAATGTGCCTGCTGAGGGTGAGTCGCTTTAGAAGAAATATTGCGCGCGAGTTGGAAACGCATAATCAGCTGAGTCGAGGGCTCGGCTGTTGGATATTCGGGTGTGTCTGCCTACAGTGAGGAGAAGGGGTGGGTGTCACTCTTTCTGGTGGGATGGTGACACAGAGGTTGTAGGCATGGGAGTCTATGTAAATAGACCCGGCACATGTTGGTCGTATTGTGTGTATTAAGAGTGAGGTATTTGAAAAAAGAAAAAAATTCAGGGCTCAACTCGCGAATGTTGGAGTGTGCCTGATTGGAGTTGGCGGAAAGGAGAGGGTGTGTCTGTGTCTGGTGAGACGGAGACATGGAGGGAGTGTGGTGCTCTGTAGGTCTCTTGGTGGCCCTGAAAGCGTTTTTCAGTCTTAATTGGCCAAAATGCAAGCTATGTGAAGCTTGACCTAAAATGAATGTTATCAGCATGGTGCTGAGTGTAGTAAATAACACTGGAGAACGTTGTGTGAACCTAGTAGTGCAGGGAGGCCATCATGGTTAGGGGCAAACAACTGCTTTCCCTGGAGTCGCGAGCTATCTTTGTGGGAAGAGTTGTTGTTCATTCAGGCCGTGTGTAACAGAATCCATTCTGTGTATCCAACGACATTCAAGATCTAACAGGCGGCCCTGGATGTTTTGTCCATTGCGAACCCGTTCGATGACCCACCATTTTATATCCTGGGTATTGTGCTTTTTGTCCATGTAGTGCTGTACTAATGGAGATGTCATATTTTTGCAGCGAATTCTAGAACGGTGTTCAGATATACGTGTACCGACATTTCTCATGGTCTGTCCAATATAACGTAGATGGCATGGGCATTCTATGCAGTATACCACCTGATTTGTTTTGCAATTCGAAACGTCATTGAGGGTCCACGTTTTTGTCCCAATCTGAAAATGTTGCATTTTAGTGGTGAATTGGCATACCGAGCAGCTTCCACACGGGTAGTGCCCTTTTAGTGGTCGAAGATTCCAGATGTGGTTTTGGGGGGGTTTTTTGTTGTACATGGAATGTACCAAATATTCTTTTAGATTGCGTCCCCTTTTGAGTGCAAATCTAGGTTTGTCTTGGTCTGGAAGACAGAGTCTGACTATGGGCCAGTACTTATAAATGATTTTTTTGATTTGAAAGGCATGTTGTCCATGGGTGATGGCACATGTGATTTTGTCATTCTCTGAGTCTCGGGTTTGAGGTGTAAGAAGTGAGTCACGACATGTAAAGCGGGCTCTTTTAAGGGATCTTGACACCAGTTTTTTAGGGTAGCCGCGTTGTTTAAGTCTGTCACTTAAAAGGTTGGCATCCTGGTAGAAATTGTCTAATGAGGTGCAGTTCCTACGGAGTCTTAGAAATTGTCCGTACGGAAGATTTTCTTTGATGTGTTGAGGGTGGTCGCTTCGGAAATGTAACAAAGTATTCCGATCGGTGGGTTTACGGAAAGTGGTACATGTTAGTTTACCTTGGTCATGTTGGATTGTCAAATCGAGAAAATGGATGGATGATTTACTGTATTCAAATGTAAATTGGATGTCTTGGCTGCATGTGTTGAGCCAGGAGCAAAATTCTAATAAGGCCTCTTCTGTGCCTTCCCATAGGCATATAATGTCGTCTATATATCGACGCCATTGTTTGATATTCTCTCTCCATCTGTTGTTATGGCTGAGGACAAATTTCGACTCAAAGTTTGCCATGAACAAAATGGCCAGACTTGGGGCAAATGCTGCCCCCATGGCGGTACCTTTTGTTTGTAGGTAGAATTGTTGGTTGAATTCAAAAAAGTTTTTGCATAGAGCCAATGTCATGATCTCAATTATAAATTCTGGGGGAGTTTTCGTATCGATGTTGGTTGCAGTCAAATATTCGTACACACAGTCAATAGCAGCTTGTTGGGGTATGCTGGTGTATAGTGCTTTAATATCTAGAGTGACTAGTAACTGGTTGTGTTGGTTGAAGTCTAAGTTTTCAAATAACTGGATAGTGTGCATGGTGTCTCTAATGTATGTTTCCGTTTGGGTGCTTATAGGTTTTAAGAAGTGGTCAACAAATTTGCATAGGGGCTCAAGTATGGATCCGCAGCCTGACACAATAGGTCTCCCTGGGGGGTTGTTGGGATTTTTGTGTATTTTAGGAAGGGCATATAGACATGGTGTTCTGCCTTGGGATGTTTGGAGGAATTCCGATTCTTTTTCCGATATCCAGTCTCTTTCTAGTGCAAATGCCACCATAGCTGAAATTTCTGTTTTTAAGTCTTTGGTGGGATCTTTCTTTAGTACTTTGTAACTTTCTGAATCGTTCAAGAGTTCCATAATCATGTGGTGATATTGATCTGATTTCATGATTACGATCCCACCTCCTTTGTCTGCAGGTTTGATAATAAGTTCCGGTTGTTTAGATAGTGTAGAGAGAGCCTCTCTTTCTTGTCTGGTAATATTTTGTTGTTTATTGGTGCTGTTTCTCTTACTTAGTACTCTGAGGTCCCGTAGGACGCATCTTTCAAACGTAAGGAGATCATCTGGGATCTGACTGTCGGAGGGTGTAAATGAGGATTTAGGATATAAGCCTGTATCAGAGACTGTTTCCGTGTCTCCGTGTTCATGAAAAAAAGCCCGTAGTCTCACGGTACGGAGGAACCTTCGAATTTCCATTTCACTGTTGTACCAATCAGTGTTGCTGGTAGGTACAAAAGATAAGCCTTTAGAGAGTATAGAGATCTGTGAAGCTGTGAGTGGAACCTTTGCTAGGTTAAAAATGGGTAGTTCTTGATCTGATTCTATGTTTGTCTTCTCCTGCGTCTCGGTCGTCTGCGTTGGCCTTGGAAGGTGGGGTTCCATGGTGGTGGGCCCCAACCGCCACCTGTCCCTCCCCGGCCTAAAAAAGGAAACGGGGGAGGTGGTATGAAATTCTGTGGTTGTTGGTAACCAAATTGGTTAGGTTGAAATTGGTTGTAACCCCAATTGGAGTTGTCACTTGATGAGCTGCTGCTAGACCCTAAAAAATTAACCCCTCTCCTCCTTGGTCTTTGCTGTCCAGATTGGGAATTTCCAGTTTGTTTGATATTTTTTGAAAATTCCTCAGTTGTGTAGGGGTATACTAATTCGGTGTTGAACTCTTTAATGTCTTTCTGTAGTTTATTCGTTTTACGAGTCAAAGTGTTGGTTTTGAAAGTGGCAAATTGTTTATTTATTGCCTCTATTTGACTTTTGGCGTCAGAGATGAGTGTGTTGTTTATAAATCTCCGCTCTTCATCTTCCAAGGATTTTTGAAGTTCCGAACTAATTCGTTGTGCAGTTGTTACTGTGAGGACCATAAGGTCCCTACTGCATTTGGTGGCAATGTAACTAAAGTTAGTGGTGTATTCTTTGTCCTCTAAAAAGAGGCAAGGTTCATTTCTGACTATTAGACCGGTGGGAATGATGCTTGCTCTTAGGTATTCTTTCAAAAAGTGGCCATGTAGTTCTGTTCTGAAAACTTTTTTCTTAAGTTTTAGAATCTCCTCTCCTGTGTTGGTAGAGGGAACTGGAGTATTGGGACCAAGGGGGTCAAAAAATGAGGGTCCTGAAAGTAGGTCGGATGTCTGTTCTTCCGTGTAACTTAAGGTGGCACTTTCGGCCATAGTTTGTGTAAAACCAGGTTACTATCTCGCAGACCGAGAGGGAGAGTCTGCCTTCTCAAGGGAAAATGTGTCAAATGGTATACTAAGATTAAAAACGGTTCCTATGTTAGAACACTAGACAGGGTTACTACTACTCTAGTGTATTGGAGGATGGGCTAATTAAGCAGAACATAGATGAATAGAGCCCTAATCTCTCCGCTCACCTAACCGAAGGGACAACCAATGGTTGTCTAAAATATAAAAGTTATACAGAAAATGTTCGGTGTACCCGTGGTGAGGAGTAGCAGACTAGGGTACAAAATACACTGATACACAGGAAATGGTACTGCTACTGGGAAGGCTTCATCATGATTGTGTGTCGTTGAATAAAGCTAGACTCAATTTGTAAAATCAAGGAGCCTTCCTGGTTTTTACTAATGGAATATATCATGAGTGAGATATTTGGCCCAGAAAGAAGTTAAGTCCAGAAGGAAAAAATACCATGTACTCACTAGGGGTTTGTGTGATTAAATAGCTTATATTTGAAACACATATTTACAGGCTTTTATGAACATAGAACAATGATAGTAAAACAAATTTCATCATAATGTTTGCGAAATAAAAGAAAAAGAAAAAAAGAGTCTGTGCACCTTAAACATAGTGTGATAAAGTGAAAAAGTTTTTTTGTATATTTTTAAAACAAGAAACAGAAAAAAATGGTTAGTACTTAATCAACAATTGAAAGCTTAATCCGCATTGGAGTAAATTGATGCGTTTGATCCAGTGGTCTTTATCCATCTGGGTAAATTAAATATAATTCATGATGATTGAATATCATATACAAGAAAAATTAATATTGGGCGTAATTGTCCCAACTGGTTAAGTACCAGTCAATTCCAACTGGATATATGCCAACGTCGCAGGGGGTAGTGTGAGCGGAACTCCCGCTCATAGAGGTGTCACAATCTGTATTGTTTCACTCAGCAAAGTCCCCCTTGCTTGCAAAATGACGTTTCGGCGGCCTTGACGTCCATCGTGTATCAAAAATTGGAAGGACGTGGAAGCTGCCTTCTTCAGGGCGGTTGAATATCATCAGGTATGGTCATCAGGCATCCCAAAAAGGCTGGTCCTGGGTAAATAAATGCATGCCCTGGTTATCCTCCTCCAGCGGTGTCCCACGATCATGGCTGCGAAAAATGGTACAATCATTGTAGCTGTATACGCGCGTTGGCTTTTGCGCGCACTTTTTTTATGCATTGTTTTTAGTGCGCGGTGACGCTTACGCCAGCTTTGGCATGGCGGATGGGTTTCCGGATTAGCGTGTCTGTCCGCACGCTGGAGAACCCTGTTCGATTCCATGAATACGTCGTGTTAGCGTGCGTGTGGGCGTTGCAAGTATTTTTCTGTGGTACTTCCCACTTAATGCCCACAGTTACACTTGTTGTTCCCCATTCCACGTGTTTCGCCCCCTTTTTAGGTGACTGCGCGAGACGGTATGCGCCTTCGCTGTCTTGTCCAGAGTGGGGATCTTTCTCATAACTGCTTCTGTCCCTTTCTGGAATTCCCTTGTTATGGCTGATAACACATCCTGAAGGTCTGACTTTGTGGCAGACTGGGCCATTGGGGTGCTGCTGGAAGTCGCTGACTTCTCACTCAGCTGCATCTCTGCCTGAGCCCCCTTTTTAGTTTTTTCGGGGTTGGTGTGGCCCATTAGTGTGGAGATGTCCGCCTGTTTGGTGTTCATCCCACTTTATGCCATTGCTTTTCCGGGTGTCGCTAGGGTCCGGGGCTCCTGTGCTTTTCCATCTTTGCGTTTTATCCATTGGAGGATCTCGTAACTATCCTGGGCTCACCCAGACCGTATCTGCTTACACTTGAGTAGGGCACGGGGGGGGATGACAGCCGACCTTCGACTTCGGTTGCTGCCCTGTTTTTGTCTGAACGGTGGTCTTTTGGTGTCTTGCTGGGCCTGTTCCGGACTCAGCTGGGCTGAGGAGGCGGGGCAGGAGGATCCCCGTTCTATAGTCACCTGTTGCGCTGCAGGGCCGAGTGAATGCCCCACTCTGGTTGCAATGCTAAGTGATGTGTTGGTCATTCAGGGCCTGAGGCAGGTCGGATTAGTACAAGTCTTGAAAGGGTTCTAGAGACTCGCTAGTGGTCTGTAGGCACTCCTTACACACCCGATGTCAGCGGGTCTGGCTTGGAATGGAGGATTGGGGATTCCCCCCAGCGTTGCAGCTTGTTTAGCTCTGTGGTTTACTTAATTTTCTGGGGGCAGGGGACGAGGCTCGGGGTACCCCCCTGTGCATATTTTGTTGTATGGTTGGCTACCAGGGCCGTTGTGCAGAAAATCTGTGATTTAGTCCCCTTCCTGCACTCGGACCCTCAATCACGGGACCGCTTTGTGGCACGGCTTTGCAGGGGCTGCAATCTGCTCCAAAGTCTCCTACTATGGTTCCCTGGTAGCGGTGTTGGTGTTCAGTTTGCATGTTACTGCGTTAACACGCGCCGCTGTGTTGCTGTGAGCGGGTTAACCATCTGAGGTGCCAGGACTACCCCGATTCGGGGCCTGGGGGAGATACTCCTGAGGTCTGAACCCTGTGTGCTGGTACGCAGCGTTGGTTTATGCCGGAGCCCCCGTTTACCTTTATACGTTGGCTTTCCTGTGTTTGGCGGAATGTTTGGGTGTCAGTGCTTTGCTTCTTGGAGGGGAGGGGTGACCCCCCGTTTCAGTGGGCCTCCTCCGACGTACAGCGGGGACTCCCGCTACAGCTGTGGCATTTTCTTTACTCAATCGCTTTTGGGGCCTGTATAGGTCCATGGGCCGCAGGTCGAACATTAGTCTCTGCTTGCTCCTGCCCCGGTCTGCGTTTCCGCTTCACTCCACGGGAACGAACCAGAGGTGACACAGTCCGCTGCTACTGGAGACAGGAGGCTGTCAGTTCACTTGAGGGAATAGCCTTACCTCCGCTGTTGTGGCTCCAGGGATCCTTCCCTTAGTTCAGTCAATGTTTCATGAGTAGCTGATGCTTCTTGCTGTATGCCAAGATGTTATCGAGCACCTGGGCCATTTCGGAGATCCGTGGCTGCTCTTCCTCTTGGTCAATGGGGAGCTCCAGGAGGTGCAGCCGCCATTTTCGCCTACTGCGCTCTGCCGGCAATGGAGCGTTCAAAGTCGGTCCGTTTATGATGAAATATGTGATTACCTGCTAAGCATTTTCGTCCACTTGTGCACCGTCCCTTCCTTGCTCCTGCTGCAGCTTGTTGAAGATTAACACTGAGTTTAGCTGGATAAAATGCTGTCAGTGGTTGGTGTAAGTCGGGAATTCCACGGAGCCAGGTCACCAGCCTTGCCTGCAAGCCACGCCCCCCCCAAACCATTTATTTTTACAATACATAGTGTTTATTAGGACAATATTTGTATTACAATTTCTTTGTACGGATTCTACAGCCCTCTCTCACTCCTAAGAAAAGCCTGGCTGCTCCGTCTATGCTACCCTATACTCCGGTGGTACAGCCTTCTATGAAGAATGGAGTCTTGTATTGTCTCAGTTGAATGGTATTACAAAGCACTTAGTTGGACTTCCGAAAAACTGTCCTAACAATTACCAACATAGTAAAAAAAGCCAATCAACTAGCACAAATATTTTTACATACCCCAGTGTTAACCCTGGAACTTAAAAACAAACTATTTTGAATGAAAACGTTTGAGAACAAAATGCAACTGCGTAATCACATTTTTTGGAAGAAGCAGATTTGCTAGAACACTTAATTAAATGTGATTGGAAGAATTACATTGCGACTCATAACTTGCTCACAATGTGGTGGCCTAAAGGAAAAGCCACCCGAGATGGTAAACAGTGGATGAAGCCAAATGGATCAGACTTTCAGCAAACACTGACATGTCCTTAAGTTACAGATGTATACCCTATGCAATCAGCTATATTCCATAAGTGCTTACAAAATCTAAAGTACACGTTAAAATGGGTGTCTAGTAGAGGTCACATCTCAGTGTTTTTACCCATTCACTCCAGGAGCTCACTCCGGCTAGCAGCACAGGCGCAATGCTAGATTTAATTGTTAAAGTACCCCTAGAGGACATTTGTAAGGCCACAAGATGAGCTCTGTTCACACATTCACACAACATTATTGTGTAGATACACCGGCCACAGCCAATTCACAAGTGGGGTAAGCAGTGGTTAAAACATCTATTTGCTACTGTACCTTTAGCTCACACCCCACCATTTTCTGGCACTGCTTGCTAGTCTATGCAAAGCATGTGAATCTAAGCAGATTCACAAGCCTCAGGAGAGGCACATTACTTAACCAGTAATGGTTTTCTGTGACTTGTATCAGCTTAAGAGTCAAATGCTCCAACCCCGCCTCCACACTTGGATGCAACGGGACAGTATAACTAGCCAGAGGAGTTCTTGCTGTGTCATACACATCAGGTTATGTTATTTGATATTTGTATAGCGCCTACTGCCATTGTTATGGCTTTGAAGTGGTGTGGGCTGGACCGTAGTCTGTGCAAACACGGAAATGAAATAGCATGTGAATAGTAATTGAAATTAGGTGACTACTAAATTACTAGCAGAGATGACTAGTTTAGAAACTTAAATACAGATCATGCAAGGCATTGAGTTCAGGAGCAGAGATGACTGTTAGGTCAGGTGGACCTAATTTGTCGTGGGACTCCGCTGTTTTACATGGGATGCAGGGCAAGCAGGTAATGGGTATTATAAACACGTGTACACTGAATAACATGCAGTCAAGGCCAATCTCTCTCTCTACCTCCAAAACAAGCATCTGTGAGTTGGAAGATGAGGAGGGTCGGTTAGGCAGTCTGTAAACGCCAGTCATTTACCATAAGCAAACATGAAGGGTTATGGAAGGCAGGAGCCTTTGGTTCAGAGAGAGGGCAACTTGAAATTTGGGGCCACAGTCAACCATTGTGACATGGTTTAGCAGGCTGAGAGAGGTCTCAACCCTCACTCTACCACACTCAGGTGCTGTGCTCAGTGGCTTGCTGGGCATTCTGCCAGTCAGCCCAGGGCCCATATTAGACAGGGCAAAAGAATAAGATTGTCAGTCATTCATCAGGCATTATTTGGGGAAGGGGCTAGAATCTTTGGTCATTTCACCCAGGGACTGCCTTGCCGTCTCCTTCCAGGCCCAAACTCTTCTCACACAGTCTGCAGTGAAAATCCCCCTCCCTGCCACCAAAAGACACTAACACAAGCTCACTAGGTTTTGGCGTGGCACCAGGCCTTCGGTATCAGCGATACTGCAACCCAGCAGAATATTCTTCATGATGAAAAACAGAGCAGAATAGATGGCGGAAGGGGTGGCGATTCCTCAAAAATGTGCTGAACCTTTATGTAAAAAAAAAAAAAAAAAAAAAGGGGGACAAGGAGGTGCAATGGCTGCCGGATGGTGAAGAGCAGTGTGTTGACAGTGGCAGACTGGGGATATGGGGCTAGGGGATGTCATGGGCTTTCCAAAATGTCTGCAATCTCGAGTTTGCAGCGTCTCTGGCCTGTTTCTAGCAAAGGGCCTCAGGGGTTTCCCTTACTTGTACCACAGCTAAAATGATGTGAGCAGGGCAAACACAGTCATGTCTGGCTGCCTATCCAAGGGTAAGGAGGGGCTGTCGGGGGTTAGCAAATGCACAAGTTGTCAGCTGTTCCCCGCAGGGGGTCTCCAGGAGTCAAGGAAGGAACAAGTTACTTACCTGTAACTGTTGTTCTCCAGCATGGGTCTGGCATGGATTCACATGCTCATGAATATTCCCCGTCGGCAGGCTGGGAATCCTCGTTAAAGAAAAATCAGTATCAGTTTCGTTTCTGATCTATTTTTCGTAGTAGTAACCAATCACTGATCTCTGCGTCATACTGACCACAGCCAATGACTGCCATCTCCAAAAGCCCTGCCTCTGGCAGCCATCTTCAGATTTGGTAGCACGTGAAGTGGCAGTATGACCAAGTGAAGAGCCGCAGAGGGGTAGGCGGGAGGGTTCGCATGTGAATCCATGCCAGACCCATGCTGGAGAACAACAGTTACATGTAAGTAACTTGTTCCTTCTCCAGCATGGGGTCTGCATGGATTCACATGCTCATGAATAAAGAATACATAGCAGTACACACATGCACAACCACGGGAGGTGGCAAAGGCTCAACATTAAGCATTATATCCAAAACTCAACTTTAAGCAATTCTTACCTCCTCACCAGGCTCACCTTAGGCGAACAGGTTGCGCAGCACTGCTTGGCCGACCCTGAACTCCTCCCTGGAATCCTGATCGACGCAGTAGAATTTCGTGAAGGTGTGCGTCGACCTCCACGTAGCAGCCCTGCAGATGTCCAGCAAGGGCACACCAGATAGGAACGCCATGGTAGCTGCGATCGCTCTGGTGGAATGGGCTCTCGGACGGCCAGGCAGCGGTCGGTTTGCCAACCGATGACAGTACATGATACAGCCGGAGAGCCATCTGGAAATGGAAGCCTTCGAGAGAGCCTTCCCCTGATTGACAGGTCCAAAGTTCACAAAAAGTTGTGACGTCTTCCGAAAACTCTTCGTGCGGTCCACGTAGAACTTCAGCGCTCTAGCCACATCCAGCGAGTGCAAAGTCCTTTCAGCCGGCGACGGGAAGAAAACAGGCAACACCAAGGGTTCGTTGAGGTGGAAGTCCGACGGCACCTTGGGCATGAAGGAGGGGTGCGTCCTGAGCACTACCCTTGTGTCGTGAAAATTCAAGTATGGAGGCTTGCAGGAAAGGGCCTGGATCTCACCCACCCGTCGTGCGGAGGTGATGGCCACAAGAAACGCTGTTTTCCACGACAAGAACTTCAACGGAGCTGAGTGCAGAGGCTCGAACGGAGGTCCCATGAGCTTGGTCAGCACCACGTTGAGCTCCCACGCCGGGGCCGGGGCCTTCACCGGCGGGAACGATCTGAACAGTCCCTTCATGAATTCTTTCACCAGACGATGAGATCACAAAGCCGTCCGTCCCGTGGTTCTGGTTTATCGGGAGATCGCAGCAAGATGAATCTTGATGGAAGCGTGCGCCAGTTCAGCCTTGGCCAGCGTCAGCAGGTACGGCAGAACTTGAGGAGCCGTAATCCGTAGAGGGTTAATCTTCTGTGTGTGGCACCAGACAGAGAACCTCCTCCATTTGTGTCCGTAGCATTTAAGAGTTGAGGACGCCCTGACCTTTGCAAGAACTTCTCTGCAGTCGGCCGGTATGTCGTAACCTCCAAACTCTAACGCTGCAGGAGCCAGGCCTGCAAGTTCAGCGACTTCGGGTCATGATGGAGGATGGCGCCGCCTTCTCTGGAGAGAAGATCCGCGTCCACTGGCAGCTTGATTGACGGGGACGCTGACAAGTCCAGAAGGTCCGGGAACCATATCTGCCACGGAGGTGCGACGAGGATCATCCTGCACCGTGACCTCTTGAGCTGGTTGATGAGCCGGATCAGCAGCGGCAATGGAGGGAATGCATATAGGAACAGGCCCTCCCAGGGGAACGAGAAAGCATCGCCCATGCTCCTCGGCTGGGGAAACCTGCTGGCGAACCTCCGGCACTTGGAGTTCGTCGCCGTCGCGAACAGATCGATCTGGGGTGTGCCCCACCGTCGGAAGAGGCGGTCCACTAGATCCTGTCGTAGTTCCCACTCGTGGCACAAGCGCAGCTCTCTGCTGAGCGAGTCGGCGATGGTGTTTTTTATCCCTGCCAGTTGGAACGGCACCAGAAACATCCCTTGGGCGACGGCCCAATGCCACAGATCCTGAGCCTCCTTGGACAGGGCTGGGGATCTGGTACCGCCCTGCTTCCTGATGTAGAACATGGTGGTGGTGTTGTCGGTGAAGATCCTCACCACCTTGCCCTTGAGGGACGGAAGAAAGGACCTGAGGGCCCAAAACACTGCACGGAGTTCCAGGACGTTGATATGGAGGGACTTCTCCGTCGGCAGCCAAAGGCCCCTCGCGTGCAGATTTTCGGTGTGCGCTCCCCACCCTACCAGGGAGGCATCCGTGGTCACTGTCTTCTGGTGGCCCGGGGTCTGGAAGTCCATGCCTGCCGTCAGATGCGCGCGGGTGCCCCACCATCGGATCGCTCGTCGGAAGCTCTCGTCGAGTGTGATCCTGTCCTCGAAGCTGCCCGTCGTCTGGATCCAGCGAGCGTCCAGAAACTCCTGTAACGGGCGCATCCGGAGCCTGCACAGGCGGATGAGATAAATGCAAGAAGACATCATTCCGAGGAGGGACTTGATGGACCTCACCCTGGCCGCGTCCGCAACCAGCAACCGCTGCACCTTGCCCAAGATGGCCCTCGTCCTTTCCTCCGACGGAGAGGCCAGACGCGCCACTGTGTCGAGCTTCGCTCCCAGAAACAGTGCGTCTTGAGGAGGCACCAGGTGGGACTTGGCGTAGTGTATGGAGAATCCCAGGTCCGTGAGTAGTTGGACGGTCCTCACCGTGTGCTCCGCAGCGAGCTCCTTTGTCTTTGCTCGGATGAGCCAGTCATCCAGGTAGGGGTAGACGTGGATCCCCTCCAGGCGCAGCCGCGCCGCCACTGGTGCGAGGCACTTGGTGAACACCCTGGGTGCCGACCTCAATCCGAAGGGAAGGGCTCTGAACTGGTAGTGGCGCCCTTGGACCACGAATCTGAGAAGCTTTCGGTGTCCCTTTAGGATGGGGATATGGAAGTAGGCATCCTCCAAATCCAACGACGACAGGAAATCGCCCTCCTCCAGTTGACCCAGGACGTGCTGGAGGGTGACCATCCGGAACTTCTGCGCCTTGATGAATTTGTTCAGTCGTCGTAGGTCCAGGATGGGACGCCATCCTCCCGTTGTCTTCTTCACGAGGAAGTATCTTGAGTAAACTCCGGAGCCCCGAAGCCTCTTTGGGACGAGCTCGATGGCGCCTTTCTTGAGCATCGCCTTTACCTCCAAGAGAAGTTGAGGGACGTGATGTTCCTTCCTGGCCACGGGGGGGGACGCGCAGGCACTTCTTTAGAAACTCGAGCGCGTGACCCTGGGCGAGGGCGTCCAGCACCCAACGGTCGGTGGAGATGGATTCCCACACGCTGACGAAGTTCGCCAGCCGGCCTCCCACCGGGGTGCTTCAGTGGGGGCCCGACCCCACAGCCGGTTCAGTCCTGCTTCGACGAGGCTTTGCCGCCTTGCCCTCCTTGGCGACGACAGTGGGGTCCGCCCAACTTGCCTCGTCCCCTGTAGGCTTCTTGCGACGACGAACGGGCCGCCTGACGATAGGTGGAAAATCCGCCGCCGGAACCTTTGGAGGCACCCTGCTTGCCTCCGCCGCTCCGAAAGGGCGGCCGTCGTTGCTGGAGAACACCAAGAGCCCGGGCTGTCTCTGTGTCCGTCTTGATGGCTTGTAGGGAATCATCCACTGTTTTCCCAAACAGGTTGTTCCCGTCGAACGGCATGTCCAAGACTCTGGTCTGCACGTCCTGACGGAAGTCAGTTGCCTTGAGCCATCCATGCCGTCTAAGGCACACGCCGTTGCCCAACTGGCGAAATCCAGTGTCAGCGATGTCCGTCGCTATCGTAATGGCGTGGTCCGACGCCACTTCTCCTTCCTGCAAGATCTCTAGGGCCTCCGCCCTCTTGTCTGGTAAGAAGTCCAACAGGGGGGTGATTTTGTACCACAACTCCCTGTCATAGCGGGCTATGATAGCCAAGGCGTTGGCAGCTTTAATCGTCGTCGCTGCCGATGAGATGACTCTGCGTCCCATCGTGTCCAATTTCTTTCCCTCGCCGTCCGGCGGGGAGGTAGACGTAGAGGCTGAGGCCCCCCCCGCTTTCTTCCTGGCCGCCGCGGAGACGACCGAGTCCGGGGTCGGCTGTGCCCGAAGGCACAAGGGGGCCGCGTCCGGGACCCGGTACTTCTTCTCGTACCGGTCCCTTCTCGCAGGCGTTGTGGATGGGTTCTTGAGGAGGGCGAGACCCTCATCCCAGATATCGTCCAGTAGAGGTACAGCGAGGACCGTCTTCCTCTTGGTCTCGCGCCGTTGATAAAGGAAACCTTCCTTCTTCTCTTCCGGGCAGAGCAGGAAAAGCTCGGATGCCCTGGCGATCATGGCATGAAACGATCCAATCTCGTTGGGTGGGGAAGTGACGATGGCAGATCCTCGTCGTAAACCTCGTCGTCTGTGCCCGTCGCGGCCGTGTTAGTCCCCGTATCATCCCGTATCATCCCCACGGGTCGTGGACGGGGAGGAGGGCTGAGCAGGGCGCGATGGTTGAAAAGGAGGTGGAGGATGAATCCTTCTTCTCTTAAGAGGGGGGCTTTCAGAAGGGCCTGGCTCCGGGTCCCCCGTCGGGGGAGGTTCCTCCGTTGGTGGTAACGGCAATCTCGTCCTTATCTCCGAGCATTAGGACTGTAAAGCCATCAAAATGGCCACCGAGTTGTCTTGCGGCACTGGTTGAGGGGAGTCCGACGGGTGGTCAAGAGCCCCGTCGGCACCCTCGACGTTCTCGTCGTCTCCTACATCGGGGTCCCTCCCCACGAGCTGTTCTTCTTCCAGGCCAACGCCATGGCTTAAGACTTCGATTAGCTCCTCCTCAGAGGTTGAGGCCGAATCCACGACGACCTCCTGCCCCCCCTTTTTCTTCTCCTTCGGAAGCTTCACGGGGGTCCTGACGATGGGCATGAAAGAGGACTCCCTCCGCAGTGGCAGGGAGACTCTGGGCCCCGAAGTCGCCACCACTGGTGTAGCCTCCACAGGCTGAGCCAGGGCCGCCGCGACTGTCTCGATAGAGGCCTTGGCCGGGTGGATTAAGGCTTTCACCACCTTAGGTGCGCTCACCGCCTTCTCCTTGGGGGGGGGTCACTGCCTCGCTCCCCCTCCGATGGGTCCTTCGAGCTCGACCGGGGTCTCTCCAGGAGCTTCGCCGGGTGCTCGGCCTTCCTCTTACCCGAGCCAGAGCGTTGGCTCGTGGGTGATGGCGCCGGGGAGGATGCACCCTGCCTGGCGCCCGTAGAGCCCGACCGTTCGGCGCTCCCGGTGCCAGCGGACTCGCAGGGCTTGGCCTTCTGTTGGACCCCCATCGCCGGGGCACCCTCAAAGGTCTTAGAAGACCGCTCGGACTTCTTCTTCTTCTTCTCGCCTGACGGGCTCTTCCCTTCCAGCCAGTTGGCGAGATGTAGATGGCGGTCCTTCATGGTCCGCTCCGACATATTGCTGCAAAACGCACAGTCCTTCTCCACGTGCGTCTTGTCCTCATGCAGGCAGTAGAGGCAAAGGGAGTGTTCGTCCTCCTTAAAGACATTCTGAAGCTGGCATCCAGGGCAGACCCTGAACGCTTTCCGGGCGTCGAGCTTTTCCAGCTTTCCTGGGCCATGATCGAGATGGGCCTGAGAAACTTCTGGAGTCCTCCAAAAGCGTGGCTCGACGAAATCTTCACCCTTGAGGGGCGTAGAAGAATCCGACACGGGTCCCCGTTGATCGGATAAAGAAACGGTGGAGCTTGAGGCTCTTTTGACCGAAAAAGAGAACATTTTCCTAAGACAAAGCGCGAAAAAAGCACTAAAGCTCGAGAGCAATAGCACGAGGATCCCAACACTTGAACGTGCGGTAAAAATCTGAAGATGGCTGCCAGAGGCGGGGCTTAGGGAGATGGCAGTCATTGGCTGTGGTCAGTATTACGCAGAGATCAGTGATTGGTTACTACTACGAAAGACAGATCAGAAACGAAACTGATACTGATTTTTCTTTACCGAGGATTCCCAGCCTGACGACGGGGAATATTCATGAGCATGTGAATCCATGCCAGACCCCATGCTGGAGAAGGTTCTGCCTCACCCATTAACAGCCATTACACTACAGAAGAGAAGAAGAAACAAAGGAAGGTTCTGCCTCACCCATTACACTACAGAAGAGAAGAAGAAAAAAATCTATGGACGTCGACGCATGAATAATCATGGGAAAGGAATATGGACTTTTCAATATCGGGAAAGAAAAGGGGCTCATAAATGTGAGGAGGTTCGAGTTAACAGTTTTATTTTTGGCACAGTGTATACATGACCCCAGAAACAGTTACACACAAGAACCTACTACATGTCTATGGGTTCTGATTCTGGGGGGCGGGGGGCACATAGACAAGTAGAAAATACCATGCTTCCTATTGGTACTCACCGAGAGACGTATTGCTACATCCTAGAAAATCCTGCCAGGTCCACAAGTTAAGCAATGGCTAAAAGATATAACCAGTGGGGGGTGGCAGAGGTGGTGATCCTTCGGAGGACTAAGGATGCAGAAGAAGGCCAGCTGCTAAGCAAACTTGCCTCAACACCGGATCTGAAACCCCCATGAGATCGTTGTGGACTGTTTAGGGGAGAATGGAACAGCAACGAGACTATGGCTAGGGAGCGAGGGAGTCCTCTCTTGGTGAAAGCTATAGGGGGGGCCAGACTCCACTGGGTATGTCATGTGGGAGGGAAGGAGGATTAATGGGAAAAGGGGGGAATTCCAGTTGCCAGTGCTGTATGTGCTTGAAATGTTGTGCCTTGGTAGCTTTATATATCGAAAATTAATTAAAAAAAATAAAAAATAAATTGTAGGTCCATGAACAAATAGACACTATCTATAATAGCTATTCCCCTGCTTTCACGCAACCCATAGAAGTCAGCTGGGCACTAAGAAAAATGTTGTCCAGCATTCACATTGTCACTGACATACCAGTCATCTCTGCGCCTGAAGACATTGCCCTACATGATCTTTACAATGTTTTAAACTAGTCACCTCTGCTAGTAATTGAATAGTCACCTAATTATAATTACATTTTGCATGCAGTGCTCTTATTTCCATGTTTGCACAGACTACGGTGTGACAGGAACATCCCTGTTAATGCCCAGTTTTTGAATTCGAAAAGATGTACTTGGAGCCAACCACTAGTTGGCGGCCTGTGCCAACCATGTGAATCTAAGCCAATTCACAAGCCTCAGAAATATAGTCACTTAGGGCCAATGTTGCCGAAACAACGCCCCTCTCAGAAGGTTGTCTTTTATGTGCCACCATTGCAGGTCTTGCTGAGACCTGAAGAAGATTGGACCTCTGTCCCTGAAACCACTGAACTCAGAAGCCACTGCAGCAACCTCATGCGTAGCCTGGCTTCTGGCACCAGAAGGATGCAGGCAGGCATAAGACAGAGCAAGTGAAGAAAAGCTAAAGTGAGAACCTTTTCATGTCGTTGGAAGACTTGGACCATTTTGAAGATTGTTCACCACTGTCCTCTGATGGGAAGGCCCAGTCGAGTTGAATCAGAGTGACTGGGACAGCAAAACTTGAGACTGCCCTAAGTTCAGGGAGAACCCAAGCTGTGCAATAGGCTGAATGCCTGGTCTTGGGAGCGGGGGTTTATACAAACCAGTCATCCAGATAGGGAAAAACCTGAATGCTTTCCTTTCTGAGGCGAGCCGCCACCACTGGCCACAGCTTGGCAGGACCTTGAACTGATGGCTGTTAGGGAGAATTTTCCTTCCTTTTTGTGCCAATTCCCTTCAAACGTAGATACCACCAGCTCTTTTGCTGGACTTTGGGACTTTTTATCCTGGAGTGAGGGAGGCCTTTTTCTCCCTCTCTCATGTGTTTTTACATGATTTGGAATTTGTGTTTTCACTGTTGTTTTTGGAGTCTGACAAACTCCATAAGCATCTGCTTTGTATATGGTGGCACACAGCACCTTCGGTGCAGTGTCACTGAGAAATCCTTTAGATTTCTCATAAGGTTTAAATACCTTTTCTTGTGTCAACTACAGTTCCCAGGAATAGTAAAGTGAAATTGATCTTACTTAGCCTTTTCCTTTTGTAGGTACAGCACACGCCGTCTTATGTGGTGTGCTGGGGGGGGGGGGTTACCTAGTAGCCCCTTAGCCTATTTTCCCATGTAACATTTTTATGTTACCCTCCCTACTTTAAATAGCTGGTGGCAGTGGTTTACTTTTTCCTACCATTGTGCTTTTCTACCGCAGGCTGAACCCTCAAGCTGCATTACAGCACTCATGGGTGACCATTTTGTCAAAATGGCCCTGGTCTTTTTTCGCAATTTTCTGTTTGTGAGGTCTTTCTTGGGTTTTACTCTGTGCATTGAGACAGAGTTGAGCCCTTTGTTTGTCTTGCCTTTGGCTCCAGTGTGCCTGGAAGGACAGGATGTGAGGGAGGGTCTCGAAACTCACCTGTCCTTTGTCTCTAGGAATGCAACTATTCCTGATTGGCTGGCTGGTTGTCCTTTTAGGACAGCCCCCCTGCTGTGTGATTGACAGCGTAGGTTGTGCATGAATGGGAGAAACCTGATTAAAAGGTGAGGGCTTTGGGACTACAGGCAGAGTAGACCACTGAGAGAAACACCTGACGAAACCGTGACCGAAGCTTGCTGCAACCTCCTGGACCTTTGAATTGCTAGGCGAAGCCCTGCTGCTGTACTGACCTTTTTCACCTAGACAGAGAAGCACCGGACGGAACAACTTCTTCCCTTGGGTTAGTGGGACCAACTAATCCCGAGACAAACTCCATTGGACCACCTGCCCAGACCTGCTGTGCGTCTTCATTGCTGTGAGAGCCCAATGCAATTGCATCAAAATGAATAGACTGTCACAATGTACTTCTCATGGGTTATGAATAGGAAGCTAAAATCCCAGCCACCAGTCCCCACTTTGTAAATGTTTATTGAGAAGCCACCCTCAACACAGGGAGTCCCTTCCCACCCCACTCAAGTGGTTGGTCAACAAACAGTTTAACAGATTCTTTTTTAGCCCTATCTCAGACAGATATGCCCCTTGGATCCCTCGCCCCTGAGCCAACAATGAGCCAAGAACCAGGGCGGTGTATGTGTAATATATGGGTATTTATTTAATTAAAAAATAATAGAAATTAGCATGAAAATGGCAAAAACACCACTTTATCCATGGCGCACACAATCAAATTGTCTCAGCACAAATAAAACAGAAAAGTGAGTTGAAAAGAACACAGACAATTCGTTCTGTAAATTTCACTTAACAAAATAATTTCACTGATCAATAAAGAGGGCTCTTATGTAATGTGCGTTTTTGATTTTTCTGCAGGCTTAAAAGGCTAGCAGTAGGATTTCAAGATTGGTAAAAATATATATGACAATTATAATTTTGCCCCCACTTTTGGTTTAAAATAAACGCAGGGTGATTTCTCGCTTTGTTTTTCAGACCCCCCTCCCCCTTGCTTTGGTCTATGTTGAGAAGTCAGACAGCAAAATTGGAATGCTTTGGGGAATTTTGGATTTCAGACCCCCCTTTCTGAAAGGCCTGTGTTGGGGAAGCTGGATAAAAAGGGTTGGACTGATTTAAGAACAAAGACACCCCTGTTCCTTAAAGAAGTCGGGGTCAGCTGAACAACAAGGATTACCCAATTAAATTATAGGCTATAGTTTGCAGCGCTGTTAGGGAGAATTCTCAGATATGTGCTAATTCTCATCTACCTTTTTCCAAGAGCAATGAAGTGAAATTGACTTTACTTAAATTTTGTAACTTTCTAGACCGAGCACATACTATCTTACCAAAGGGTGCTGGAAGGGTTATTTAGTA
This sequence comes from Ambystoma mexicanum, assembly GCF_040938575.1. NCBI lineage: Eukaryota > Metazoa > Chordata > Amphibia > Caudata > Ambystomatidae > Ambystoma > Ambystoma mexicanum. The sequence continues at coordinate 475,894,278 of NC_090927.1, read as the reverse complement.
TCCCCTTTGTCTAGTTTCTCAAGTAACATTTTTATGTTACCCTCTCTACAATTAATGGCTGGTGGCAGTGGTTTACTTTTTCCTACCGTTGGGTGTTTTTACCGCAGGCTGCAATTGCAGCTGCAGTAAAGCACCCGTGGGTGCCCATTTTGTCAAAATGGCCCAGACTTTTTTTTTGGTGATTTTTCAATGTTGAAAATTATTTTATAGAAAGAAGTGACTAGTAGCCACCAAAAATGTTCTTCGTGAGGAAGAGATTGCCATAAATCACTCAGACTTATTTTTGTGCCAATGCATTTCGGAATATAACAAATTCCTTCATCAGGGCAAGTCTAAAACAATAAACATATAACATTCACATGCATATCGTCGAACCTGAGGGATGAATTGGTGCAGACGAAACCTACAGTCAGGGAACCTATGACACAGCGAACTGGGACATATCCTTGTTTACAGTGTGTCAACTGTAATTTTGTTATTAAAGGAAACTCCATTAACCATCCAAGGACGGGGCAGAAGATTATGCTTAAGACTTTTGCCACATGTGACAGTAGTAATATCATCTACGGCATTAAATGCCCGTGTGGAAAATTTTATGTGGGACAGTCAACCCGATCAGCCAAATTGAGGTGGGGTGAACACCGATCTTGTATCCGTAATGCAAACATCAATTCAGCTGTGGCACGACATTGGATGGCCAATGGACATAACGTGTCCCAAATAAAATTTGTGATTTTGGAAGCTTTAACCAAGAATAGCCCTCATGAGGATTTATGCCAACGTTTGAGTCGCAGAGAGACATATTGGATTGACAAACTTGGCAGTCTGGCTCCCAATGGGTTAAATGAGGAGATCAACTTTCACTGTTTTCTCTAATTGTCTCTTATTGTTTTCTTACATTGCATTTAGCATCATTTGGTTTAGATTGACACCAGTACGTATATGACCTGAATGTTGAGGGTCACTTGAATGTATATGAATAAGAGATGTTTCCCATGTTTAAAAGATGTCCTGCATGCTGCACATCCTGGAGTTCCCCCAGGACCCGAGGTGCCGTCTGTCTAGACGACACCACTAGCGGCATTAAGGCACATACTATTAATATAAGGTACAGCCCTAGGGTTGCTCCCTAGGCTCCATCCATCCTACTTAGGCACGTTCATAATTAGTATAGCCTCATCTGAGGTGTTTATATAACAGCCATTACTTTTATCTAAATGGGTTTATTCAATCTTAGTATTTTTTCTATGTCCATGGATGACAGATTACTTTTTTCTTTTTTTCTTTTTTGATTCTTAGGCGATGACTTTTACCATTACTGCCTCAGGAGGTCCAGTAATTAGATATTTTGATCATATTGAGTTTATTGACCAGTTCTCGGACACGGGTCGCGGCTCGTGTTCTTAGAGCCGTGATCACGTGTCTTACACAACTGAGTTGCTTGGCTGCGCACCGATGCAAGGAGGACATTCTGCCTTCAATCACGTGTCTTATTAAACCAGGTTGCTCGGCAATGCGCCGATGCAACGAAGACAGTCTGCTTTGAGCAGACGCTGAGAGAACTTCTCCGCTTCGTTCTTTACATATGGTGAGTTACAATCTACGCCTGTTTATTTCTATTTAGCGTTTAGCTACACTTTGGAAAGGTCCTTTATATATATTCACTTTACCATTCACAGCACCTGCTCGCCCTACACGGTGGAGCAGCCGGACCTCTGAAACATAGATTTCGCCATTACTCACCTACATCAGGTAATGGACCCGATTCCCTCCATTTTGTTATAGGTTAACTTTACTTGCCTTTGTACTGATTTGGTTCTTATTTTATATCTTTTTGACCTGCCTTCTGATCCGGCTCATTACATTGTCGGGTATGTGTTTACCTTCATATTTTTTCAACTATTTGGATGATGACTGTTCATACTGATATTTATATACCTACGTTGTTTCTAATATGGGAATTATTCTATATTGGATATTAATCTTGAGATGGTTGGCACAATTGCATGTGAATGTTATATGTTTATTGTTTTAGACTTGCCCTGATGAAGGAATTTGTTATATTCCGAAATGCATTGGCACAAAAATAAGTCTTCAGATAGAGTGATTTATGGCAATCTCTTCCTCACGAAGAACATTTTTGGTGGCTACTAGTCACTTCTTTCTATAAAATAATTTTCAACATTGAAAAATCACTATATATTTGACTTTTGTATTTTTTCAAGAATTGGATCGAAGGAACTATACATAGTGAAATTACAACTAATATAGAACCCAGTATGGGATTCCAGAGAGCGGCTGTATGATTGGGTTTTCACCTAATCTTTGTTTCTTGCTGTATTTTTTGGGTTTGGGTGTCTCCAGGCCTTTTTCAGCCAGCTCCTGCATAGAGGATCTAACTTCCTAACAAAGACGTATCACACTAAAAACCTTTGATAACGCCAGAAGGACTCGATACCCCTCTGGTGCCCACTCAAATTTGCTCCCAGACTTTTTTTTTGCCATTTCTTGTTGGAAAGGTCCTTCTTGAGATTTACTCTGCGCGCCAAACCAGGTTTAGTCCCTTTGTTTGTTTTGTCTTTGAAGGGATTCACTGCTGAAGCCCGCCTCTGGCTACAGCGTGTCCGGCAGGGACAGAAGGCAAGGGAGGTGCCTGAAACTCCCTGTGCTTAATCCCCTTGGTTACAGGAATGCACCCAAAAGGGATTGGTCGGCTGGCTGTCCTTGGAGGACAGCCACCCTGCAGTACGATTGACAGCTAGGCTGCAAATGAATAGGAGAAACCTGCATAAAAGGCAAGGCTATTGGCTTTGAAGGCAGAGTCGACCACTGGACGAAGGAATCTGAAGAACAACTTGGAAGAGACGCTTGCTGCAACTCCTGGACAGTTGGTTTGCCCGGTGAAGCCCTGCTGCACTGCTGAAGCTCTGAATTTGCCTCGAGTAGAGAAGCCCTGTAATGGACGACTTCTCTCCTTGGGTTGGTGGGACCAATCAACCCCAAAGCGAACTCGTCTGGACATGCTCTCAGAGCTGGGTGTACTTCCATTGCTGCTGCAGGAACCGATTTCTAGGGAGAGGAACACCAGCACCGAATGTCTCATTTTTAAGTTGGACCCGAGCTCCAGGAAGATCCCCCAGACTCCCATGAAGCAGGACTGACCAAGCCTGAGCCCCTTCAAAAGAGTGCTGGACCCCAGATGCGAGGAATCCATAAAGGTATCCGAGAACTGTGGTGGTGCCGTTTGCGAGAGCCGCAAGAAGCTGAAACCGCAAAGTGCCACTGATGGGAAGTTTGACCAATGCTGCCGCCGACCTTCCATTCATAGTACAGGAGTCTAAGGACGTCCTTCCTCTTGTCCCCACGATGGAGGCCCAGGAACAATAGGATCTGCAGATCTACAGAGGAACAGAAGCCAGCTGGAACCACTTTCTTCTAACCAAAGGTACTGTAAAACTAAGGGGATTTACCTCTTGTTGTGTAGCCTTGCTAGTTCTCAGTTGAGACTTGTCTTGGTTGCCTTTGCAGAGCTGCTTGCAGCCTTGCCCCTCACAAGCTTCCCAGGTTGTGGCCCAACAGTGATTTCATTTTATACAAAGACTTCTAAAACATTGTGTAAGACTTTATTACCTACCTAAAAGAAGTGCTTCAGCTCACCTAGACTTTTGCTCAACTAACATTGGATGTCCTGGCTCCCTGAAAGACTGTTCTTACCTCTGACTTTGTGCTTTACCTTTCCCCCAGGACATTGTTAATTTACTTTGCATTGCAGGGTTCAAAAAGTACTTGACTTCTTAAGAATATTTGTTAACCGTTGTTTTATTCCCTCATCTTTCTCTTTTGACAGCAACCACAGTAATGCTCTAATTGTGCCAGTGATATTTCAATGTCCACAGTGTCCTAGTTATTTAAGTCACCTCACGGTGTAGGAAGTGTCTGTGTGCCATCCCAAATGGGTATCTACTGATTTAAAGAAACAGAGTGTGTATTTCGAAGTATATTTTTGTGTTATATATTTTGCTCCCTTCTAAACAAGGCTTATTTAAACTGACTGTTAAATTAATAAATAATTGTTTAATCAAGAAACCTTGAGTGTAAATGTTTATTTGGCTACTTGTCACAGAGAATCTCTGTGTAATAACCCTACAGCTCACATTCACCCCCCCCCCTTGAGATAAGCCTGGCTGCTCAGTCACTCTACCAACTTGTGTAGTACATGCTTATACCAAAGGTTGGGTTAACTATGGCCAAGAGAACAAGGCTGGTGCAGTCTCACACAGGGTACTGCATACAATCTTGCCTAACAAGTGCACACTGAGAAGTGAGCTTTGTTAACAAAATTCATGTTATCAAAATGTTAACAAAATTCACACCCTAGTATTCTGCCAAAAGGGGAATTTATTACATTAATATTTTTGGTTACATAGGCTAAGGATCTACACTGTTTTGCCCCCCCAGCCCCACCTACTATAAAGGGAAGGGATTCAAGGCAAGCAGACTCCCCCCGTCTTTTGGTATTCCAGAGCTTAGTTCTACTTACATAGCAAGCCTCTGTTTAAGGTTCAGGAAAGCCAGCAGCATCTCAGGCCACTCTGGAAAGATAGGGCAGGGGTCTGGTCACTCCTCTCAAAGATGGCCTGCCGCTCTCCACCACAGGATCCAGTCAGCTTTGAGACCATCCTAGAAATAGACAGCTCCACCCAGATGCACGCTCAGCAATCTCCTCTGGTGTCTCCTGAAAGCTCATCACAAGCAGAGCCAATTATGTTATTTGATAAAACGTTATTAAACCTCACGCTTGAGTACCTGCTACTAGCTAGATGTCCCTGTCCAAAAGACAAGCTCACTGTCCTTTCTGATGTAATATCCCTAGTCAGGCGCTGGTGTATCGGCTAGAATGGAAGAAGGGGAGGATGAATAATACTCTCCCTAGCCTGGCTCACTACTTTACTGTGCTAAAAGGCTGCACACAGAGGTCAGTCAACCGTTAATTTTTAATAATGTTGCTGACCCTTTGTGTGTCTTATCATAAAATATGATGGAGCAACCACAAATATTGTGCAAACATTCCACTGAGTTTGTTAAAAGATCTGTATGTCCTATGTACCAGATTTCTACCAGGTTGTTATGAATCTGGTAGGTTGGAATAGTAACCTAGTCCACCCAGTGTCGACCGGTTTCAGCGGGATTCTCTATTTGCCCCTTTCTTCAGGACCTTCTATAGTACCACATTTGGACATTTATTCCATTATAAAAAGAACAGTGCATTTAATTGCTGTCATCTAATTGCTTTTGCTGGTGTGGGCATCTTCCACAAAGTCGGGACATTTTCTCGTGTCCTTTTGCCTGCAAGGCAAAATACATACATATCAGGGGGCTGGATTTATCATGACTACTGGACATTCTGTTATAATGTCCCTGTCTATTCTTACCGGAAACTTGTAGCCTGTATGGTATGGGCTTGACTCCGGTCTCTTGAAAGAGTTGGATGGAACCCTACAATATGTGTACCCATCGGTAAGTTGTCTGTATATACATTTTGCAGCCTAAACTAAGTACCTTTTAACATGCAGTAGTTAGGCTGACACTTACCCTGGTCAATCAGAGGTAGTTCGTCCCATAGCATCGGGCATAGGTTCTATATTAGAACCATTATCTCAATTTGTGGATTGTTTCCTGAAGGACGAAGTAACCAAAATGAGATCCTACACGAAGGACACTACTGCAGTCCTCAGATATTTTGGAAAACTTCACCCTAGACTCTGATAACATCTACATCGTCACCATGGACATAGAATCGTTGTATTCGAAGATACTCCAGGGAGAAAGTCTCAAAATTGTTGAAGACACTATGGGCAAAAAACCCTGAGATATAAATACCCATTTGTTTTCATCATGCAATTGGCAGAACTAGTCCTTACGAAGAATTACTTTGTATTGGAGGATAGTTTCTTCGAACAAATATCGGGGACAGCCATGGGGGCCATGTTTGCCCCGTCCCTAGCGAATCTATACATCGCAGATTTCAAAGAGCGGACGATTTACCATCCATCTAATCCGTTCTTAAACAACATCTTAAGTTGGCGCCGGTATAGTGACGACGTATTGATGCTATTCAGGGAAGAAGAAAATACACTCCAGGAGTTCGCGGAATGGCTTAATTCACAAAATCCCTTCCTCAGATTTACATCGGAGAACAGTAAAGAGAACAGTAAAGAGACTGCAACCTTTCTGGATTTGAAATTGCAGAGGAAAGGAAGAAAGATCAAAATGACGGGTTACTAGAATACAATAGCTTCCATCAGAGATCATTAAAAGAAAACCTACCTTTTGAGCAATTTCTTAGATTCTGACGTAATTGCTCAACCCGGAGTGAATACGATACACAAGCAGAAGGTTTGGTCAAACGACTACGGGAAAGACATTATCCCGAGAGAACCATAAGACATGCAAAGAAGAGGGCACGGAATATCCCGAGGGAGATTACATTAGAACAGCACCCTAGGACCACCAGGGACGAGAACCAGATAACAGCCGTGTTCAGCCACTCTCTCATAGTAAATCTTATAAAGAAAGAAGTGAAAAAATGGTGGCATATTCTCAATGTATGCGAGAATACCTTGGAAACCCCAAGGTTTGCTATCAAGAGAAGACGCAACATAGGAGACACTTTGGTCCACACCTATAAACAGAAAAAAGAGGCCACACATGAACAAACAACTTTGTGGAATCAACCAAGCGATAGGACACACACCATGTGGTACGTGTGCAGCATGCCCCCTCACGAAACAAACTACATCCATTGACATCGGGTGGAAATTACCCTGAGAACAAAAGATACTAATTGTAACACTGCCAATGTTGTTTATTTACTAAAATGCCCCTGTAACAAAATGTATGAAGGGATTACCTCGAGACCCATAAAAGTACGTATTGGGGAACATAGGTCCAACATTAGAACAAGAAGAATCACTGCTCCGATAGTTGAGCACTATCTAGCAATGAAGCAGTATTAGAAAAAATAATCCAGGCAAAAAGAGGTGGAAACCTGGGAGCAATGCTCCTAAAAAGAGAACAAGCATGGATATTCAGACTTAAAAGCCATTTGACTGGCCTAAATGAAGTGATCTGTTGGCAAGCTCTTGCAGTCTTATAAGAACTTCCCCCTGCCTTCTAGGGCACTTAGATCAACATGAGATTTGAGCCATGTGTCAGGGACAATCATAGAGTCACAGTCCTAGTGCTCTGTGTATTTTGATATCACGAATAGGTACTCATAGCACTAACAACATATGACACACTCTGTGTTATAGATTAAATTAAATTACCATTGAGACCATATGACATCATATAATGTCCCATTGGTGCTGAAGTAACTTCAAAATCAGTCTTTACTCACAGAGATTACAGCAGTCCTATATTTATATTTATATAAATTACTAAATAACTGGACAAAACTGCTTGATGCTAATGCATTTCAACATCTATAAAATTAGTGCACGAGAACAGTGAATTATTTGATCGTGTATGCCCTAAATACATACTGACAGTACAGCCCGTAACTTTACAAGTCAAACTGAACGCTTCCGACATAGAAACAAAGAAGAGACTACCACCTCCTAAGCAAGTATAAATAAGGCATCCTCCCAAGATGCCGGCCGCAACCAACGCGGAAGCTGGTACGAGATGGGAGACACGCGATTCGATTGCCAGAGAAGGTGAGTGAAAGCACAACTCACTCGCTGCATTCATTAAATGCAAGATCCGAGGCTCGATAAGTTTCTTTAAAATACGGCAACGAACGCCTAAACAGCATAGCTGTCGCGTGTTCAGGTCCCACTCGATACCGAGCAGCATGTAATGTAACTTTACCATTAGACACCGGAGGAGAAGTACATTGGGCCCACGCTAGTTACCAAATGCTAGACACGAGGTCCAACGAACCTTGAGAATGCGGCAACCAACGCCTTATTAGCATAATTGCCGCACGTAGATCCCTCACTTAATATCGAGGGGTACAAATGATCATATAATATCACAGTGGGTGGAGCAATGTACTCATCACCATGGCGCTCGCTTTTGGTGAATACGTGACATAACTTGATACATAAAAAGAAACAAAGAACTTTTTGTCAAATGCTCAATCCGTGCCATTACTGTGATTACAAGTAAACCCCCCAAATACAGTAATAAGTAATTATATGCAATTTATAGACATAAAAAAAGAGACAACAAATACTCCGTCTGATTATGTTGTGTTATTTGTAGGCAGACTTCGCCATCAGTACGAAGTTGCAACATAAAAGAAAAGAGGATATGAATACCTACTACACACACAAGACGAACTACCTCTGATTGACCAGGGTAAGTGTCAGCCTAACTACTGCATATTAAAAGGTACTTAGTTTAGGCTTCAAAATGTATATATAGACAAGTTACCAATGGGTACTTATATTGTAGGGTTACATCCAACTCTTTCAAGAGCCTGGAGTCAAGCCCATACCATACAGGCTACAAGTTTCCGGTAAGAATAGACAGATTCAGAACAACCTGGTAGAAATCCGGTACATAGGACATACAGATCTTTTAACAAACTCAGTTGAATATTTCCACTAGACGGTGGTTGCTTCATCATATTTTATGATAAGACACACAAAGGGTCAGCAACATTATTAAAAATTAACGGTTGACTTACCTCTGTGTGCAGCTTTTTAGCACAGTAAAGTAGTGAGCCAGGCTAGGGAGAGTATTATTCATTCTCCCCTTCTTCCCTTCTTCCCCGGCTAGCCGATACACCAGCGCCTGACTAGAGATATTACATCAGAAGGGACAGTGAGCTTGTCTTTTGGACAGGGACATCTAGCTAGTAGCAGGGACTCAAGCGTGAGGTTTAATAACTTTTCAACAAATAACATAATTGGTTCTGCTCGTGATGTGATGACATGAATGGGGAAGGAGACAAAACTCAAATACCATGGTGACTTCAATTGTATTGACTGTCTCCTGACAGCTGTCAGATGGTAAGTTTCAGCATCCTTCTCTCTGTCCTCCTGTCTTTCTCCCTTTTCTGTCTCCCCGGTGTTTGTGTGTCTCATGTCCTAGCGCAGCCCCCCTTATATAGCAGAAATGACATCACCAATTTTACAATCTTGGGGAAGTACCCTGCAATAATCCCTGTCACTAGGATTGGACAGTTAACTCCTCTCTCTCCTCCCAACCCCACCTCCAGGTCAGGATTGGTTTAAAAGTTTGGAGCACCATATGGCAATTCTCACGCCCTTTTGTTCTCCTTTCAACTTTTTGGCAAAAACTAGTTATGTATAACTTAATAACTTTACTATCAACTGCCATACCAAACATATTTTCTGTTTTAGCTGATCACAGAGAATTAGATAAGCCGATCCCCATATCCGTACGGTGTAGCACGGGCATATGGCAGCACATTTTTGTCGTTTCCATAAAACGCACAAAAGTTATGAAGATGCAAGTTATTAAGCATATCCCTAATTTCATTTTCCACCTTTTAACCAACTCTCATATTTGGAACATGTTCAGATCAACCAGAAACCTAGTCTAACTGGCCATGATAGATCCCAGAGTCACAAGTAGATGCATTTTATATCCCCAAAATCCGCCGGAAAGTAAATCAATCCACAGTATGGTTGCTGCAAAAAAAATGCCTAAATCATAAGTCTTTTAAATTCATTGGGAGTGTTCATGTTCAGCAATTGGGGGTCTGCTTCATCCAGCACAACCATTTGTCTCCCTGGGCCAGCCTCTCTTTGAAGTTGGTAGTGTGCTCTTTGAAGTGGGTGCCCCCAATCTTCACACCTTTTAGTCATGCCCCAGCCAAGGATGGCTTTCTTTTAAGTCTCTGCTTTCCTAGCCAGCAGGTCTGGGCAACAGTGGACTCTCGACACCTTCAGTACAAAATTCTATTGCAGTGGGGTCATTAGATGGGAGATGTGACATCCAGGTTGGAAGTGGGAGTTTTTCTTGTGATGTTTTGCCCTCAGCCAGAAACAGGTTTTCCCTGAAGACTAAGGGGGTAATTCATAGAATTCAGCGCGCGAGTGGCGCACGTGGCTGGCGCACAGTGTGCGCGTGCGAATCCCTGCGCCAGCCGCGTGCGCTAAAATCCATTTCCGCGCACAGCGTATTCATGGATTCCAGCCACCAAAACCAGCCTTGGCGCACAGTGGCGCAGCGACCCTGCAGCAGCGCCAGTTACGCCCCCAAGAACGCCTCTCGCGCAGGGAAAAGCCATCAATATACCCAATCCAGCGCAAAGGGCTGCGCTAACCCTGTACCAGCACGGCAAGCGGGCTACGTGTATCACTGGGGTGCGCGGGAAGTACCTCACGCGATTGGCCCCGTGCGAGCAGGGTACGCGTATTTCAGGGGTGCGCGGGAAGTTCCACACGCGATTTCCGCAGGGTATGCGTATCTCAGGGGTGCGCGGGAAGTGCCACACGCGATTTCATCATGGTACGTGTATTTCAGGGGTGCGCGGGAATTTCCACACGCGATTGGGCCCGTGCGAGCACGGTACGCGTATCTCAGGGGTGCGCGGGAAGTGCCACACGCGATTGCAGCAGGGTACGTGTATTTCAGGGGTGCGCGGGAATTTCCACATGCGATTTCATCATGGTACGTGTATTTCGGGGTGCGTGGGAAGTTTCACACACAACATCAGCAGGGCACGTGTATTTCAGGGGTGCGCGGGAAGTTCCACACGCAAATTCATCAGGGTACGTGTATTTCGTGGTGCGGGGGAAGTTTCACACGCGACATCAGCATGATACGTGTATTCCAGGGGTGCACGGGAAGTTCCACACGCGATTCCATCAGGGTACGTGTATTTCAGGGGTGCGTGGGAAGTTCCACACGCGATTGGGCCCGTGCGAGCAGGGTACGCGCATTTCAGGGGTACGCGGGAAGTTCCACACGCGATTCCATCAGGCTACATGTATTACAGGGGTGCGCGGGGAGCACCACACGTGAATTGCACGTGTGGGTCCTCCCAGGTGTTCCCTCTACACCCTCCACGGCCCCTGCAGGTGGCTCACACCACAGGGGCCTACCTGCACATGTCGTGCAGGCACCCCATCCACCATGGCCATGACCCCCAGCCAACCCACATGTCAACTTGCACTACTGCCCACCAACGCATGTCCCCCTGCACCCCCAGCCACCAGGGGCACCCTCCACCAGGCCCCCACCCATGTCCCCCACCCCCCCAGCAGTGCAGGGGCTGCCTCCACCGTGGCCCCCACCCATGTCTCCCACCACCCCCACGCCCCAGCCACCAGGGGCAGCCTCCACCAGGCCCCCACCCATGTCTGCCACCACCCCCACCCCCCAGCAGTGCAGGGGCACCCTCCACCAGGCCCCCACCCATGTTTCCCACCACCCCCACCCCCCGGCACTGTGGGGCACCTGCCAGCAGGCCCCCACCCATGACTCCCACCACCCCCACCCCCAGCAGTGCAGGGACACCCACCACCAGGCCCCCACCCATGTCTCCCACCACCCCCACCCCCCAGCAGTGTGGGGCACCTGCCAGCAGGCCCCCACCCATGTCCAACTCATGTCTCCCACCACCCCCACACCCCAGCACTGTGGGGCACCTGCCAGCAGGCCCCCACCCATGTCCAACTCATGTCTCCCACTACCCCCAGCACTATGGGGCACCCTCCACCAGGCCCCCACCCATGTCTCCTACCACCCCCACCCCCCAGCACTGTGGGGCACCTGCCAGCAGGCCCCCACCCATGTCTCCCACCACCCCCACCCCCAGCAGTGCAGGGGCACCCTCCACCAGGCCCCCACCCATGTCTCCCACCCCCCACCCCCCAGCACTGTGGGGCACCTGCCAGCAGGCCCCCACCCATGTCCAACTCATGTCTCCCACCACCCCCACCCCCCAGCAGTGCGGGTCTCCCTCCACCAGGCCCCCACCCATGTCTCCCACCACCCCCCAGCAGTGCAGGGGCACCCTCCACCAGGCCCCCACCCATGTCTCCCACCACCCCCACCGCCCAGCACTGTGGGGCACCTGCCAGCAGGCCCCCACCCATTACTCCCACCACCCCCACCCCCCAGCAGTGCAGGGGCACCCTCCACCAGGCCCCCACCCATGTCTCCCACCACCCCCACCCCCAGCACTGTGGGGCACCTGCCAGCAGGCCCCCACCCATGACTCCCACCACCCCCACCCCCAGCAGTGCAGGGGCACCCACCACCAGGCCCCCACCCATGTCTCCCAGCACCCCCACCCCCCAGCCACCAGGGGCAGCCTCCACCAGGCCCCCACCCATGTCTCCCACCACCCCCACCCCCCAGCCACCAGGGGCAGCCTCCACCAGGCCCCCACCCATGTCTCCTACCACCCCCACCCCCCCCATCACTGTGGGGCACCTGCCAGCAGGCCCACACCCATGTCCAACTCATGTTCCCCACCACCCCCACCCCCCAGCAGTGCAGGGGCACCCTCCCCCAGGCCCCCACCCATGTCTCCCACCACCCCCACCCCCCAGCACTGTGGGGCACCTGCTAGCAGGCCCCCACCCATGTCCAACCCATGTTCCCCACCACCCCCACCCCCCAGCACTGTGGGGCACCTGCCAGCAGGCCCACACTCATGTCCAACTCATGTTCCCCACCAGCCCCACCCCCCAGCACTGTGGGGCACCTGCCAGCAGGCCCCCACCCATGTCCAACTCATGTTCCACACCACCCCCACCCCCCAGCACTGTGGGGCACCTGCCAGCAGGCCCACACTCATGTCCAACTCATGTTCACCACCACCCCCACCCCCAGAACTGTGGGGCACCTGCCAGCAGGCCCCCACCCATGTCTCCCACCACCCCCACCCCCCAGCAGTGCAGGGGCACCCTCCACCAGGCCCCCACCCATGTCTCCCACCACCCCCACCCCCCAGCACTGTGGGGCACCTGCAAGCAGGCCCCAACCCATGTCCAACTCATGTTCCCCACCACCCCCACCCCCCAGCACTGTGGGCACCTGCCAGCAGGCCCACACCCATGTCCAACTCATGTTCCCCACCACCCCCACCCCCCAGCACTGTGGGGCACCTGCCAGCAGGCCTCCACCTATGTCTCCCACCACCCCCACCCCCCAGCAGTGCAGGGGCACCCACCACCAGGCCCCCACCCATGTCTCCCAGCACCCCCACCCCCCAGCCACCAGGGGCAGCCTCCACCAGGCCCCCACCCATGTCTCCCAGCACCCCCACCCCCCAGCACTGTGGGGCACCTGCCAGCAGGCCCCCACCCATGTCTCCCACCACCCCCACCCCCCAGCAGTGCAGGGGCACCCTCCACCAGGCCCCCACCCATGTCTCCCACCACCCCCACCCCCCAGCAGTGCAGGGGCACCCGCCACCAGGCCCCCACCCATGTCTCCCACCACCCCCACCCCCCAGCAGTGCAGGGGCACCCTCCACCAGGCATTCACCCATGTCTCCCACCATGCCCACCCCCCAGCACTGTGGGGCACCTGCCAGCAGGCCCCCACCCATGTCCAACTCATGTCTCCCACCACCCCCACCCCCCAGCAGTGCAGGGGCACCCTCCGCCAGGCCCCGACCCATGTCTCCCACCACCCCCACCCCCCAGCACTGTGGGGCACCTGCCAGCAGGCCCCAACCCATGTCCAACTCATGTTCCCCACCACCCCCACCCCCCAGCACTGTGGGGCACCTGCCAGCAGGCCCCCACCCATGTCTTCCACCACCCCCACCCCCCAGCAGTGCAGGGGCACCCTCCACCAGGCCCCCACCCATGTCTCCCACCACCCCCACCCCCAGCACTGTGGGGCAGCTGCCAGCAGGCCCCCACCCATGACTCCCACCACCCCCACCCCCCAGCAGTGCAGGGGCACCCACCACCAGGCCCCCACCCATGTCTCCCAGAACCCTCACCCCGCCGCCACCAGGGGCAGCCTCCACCAGGCCCCCACCCATGTCTCCCACCACCCCCACCCCCAGCCACCAGGGGCAGCCTCCACCAGGCCCCCACCCATGTCTCCCACCACCCCCACCCCCCAGCACTGTGGGGCACCTGCCAGCAGGCCTCCACCTATGTCTCCCACCACCCCCACCCCCCAGCAGTGCAGGGGCACCCACCACCAGGCCCCCACCCATGTCTCCCAGCACCCCCACCCCCCAGCCACCAGGGGCAGCCTCCACCAGGCCCCCACCCATGTCTCCCAGCACCCCCACCCCCCAGCACTGTGGGGCACCTGCCAGCAGGCCCCCACCCATGTCTCCCACCATCCCCACCCCCCAGCAGTGCAGGGGCACCCTCCACCAGGCCCCCACCCATGTCTCCCACCACCCCCACCCCCCAGCAGTGCAGGGGCACCCTCCACCAGGCCCCCACCCATGTCTCCCACCACCCCCACCCCCCAGCAGTGCAGGGGCACCCTCCACCAGGCCCCCACCCATGTCTCCCACCACCCCCACCCCCCAGCAGTGCAGGGGCACCCTCCACCAGGCCCCCACCCATGTCTCCCACCACGCCCACCCCCCAGCACTGTGGGGCACCTGCCAGCAGGCCCCCACCCATGTCCAACTCATGTCTCCCACCACCCCCACACCCCAGCACTGTGGGGCACCTGCCAGCAGGCCCCCACCCATGTCCAACTCATGTCTCCCACTACCCCCAGCACTATGGGGCACCCTCCACCAGGCCCCCACCCATGTCTCCTACCACCCCCACCCCCCAGCACTGTGGGGCACCTGCCAGCAGGCCCCCACCCATGTCTCCCACCACCCCCACCCCCAGCAGTGCAGGGGCACCCTCCACCAGGCCCCCACCCATGTCTCCCACCCCCCACCCCCCAGCACTGTGGGGCACCTGCCAGCAGGCCCCCACCCATGTCCAACTCATGTCTCCCACCACCCCCACCCCCCAGCAGTGCGGGTCTCCCTCCACCAGGCCCCCACCCATGTCTCCCACCACCCCCCAGCAGTGCAGGGGCACCCTCCACCAGGCCCCCACCCATGTCTCCCACCACCCCCACCGCCCAGCACTGTGGGGCACCTGCCAGCAGGCCCCCACCCATTACTCCCACCACCCCCACCCCCCAGCAGTGCAGGGGCACCCTCCACCAGGCCCCCACCCATGTCTCCCACCACCCCCACCCCCAGCACTGTGGGGCACCTGCCAGCAGGCCCCCACCCATGACTCCCACCACCCCCACCCCCAGCAGTGCAGGGGCACCCACCACCAGGCCCCCACCCATGTCTCCCAGCACCCCCACCCCCCAGCCACCAGGGGCAGCCTCCACCAGGCCCCCACCCATGTCTCCCACCACCCCCACCCCCCAGCCACCAGGGGCAGCCTCCACCAGGCCCCCACCCATGTCTCCTACCACCCCCACCCCCCCCATCACTGTGGGGCACCTGCCAGCAGGCCCACACCCATGTCCAACTCATGTTCCCCACCACCCCCACCCCCCAGCAGTGCAGGGGCACCCTCCCCCAGGCCCCCACCCATGTCTCCCACCACCCCCACCCCCCAGCACTGTGGGGCACCTGCTAGCAGGCCCCCACCCATGTCCAACCCATGTTCCCCACCACCCCCACCCCCCAGCACTGTGGGGCAACTGCCAGCAGGCCCACACTCATGTCCAACTCATGTTCCCCACCAGCCCCACCCCCCAGCACTGTGGGGCACCTGCCAGCAGGCCCCCACCCATGTCCAACTCATGTTCCACACCACCCCCACCCCCCAGCACTGTGGGGCACCTGCCAGCAGGCCCACACTCATGTCCAACTCATGTTCACCACCACCCCCACCCCCAGAACTGTGGGGCACCTGCCAGCAGGCCCCCACCCATGTCTCCCACCACCCCCACCCCCCAGCAGTGCAGGGGCACCCTCCACCAGGCCCCCACCCATGTCTCCCACCACCCCCACCCCCCAGCACTGTGGGGCACCTGCAAGCAGGCCCCAACCCATGTCCAACTCATGTTCCCCACCACCCCCACCCCCCAGCACTGTGGGCACCTGCCAGCAGGCCCACACCCATGTCCAACTCATGTTCCCCACCACCCCCACCCCCCAGCACTGTGGGGCACCTGCCAGCAGGCCTCCACCTATGTCTCCCACCACCCCCACCCCCCAGCAGTGCAGGGGCACCCACCACCAGGCCCCCACCCATGTCTCCCAGCACCCCCACCCCCCAGCCACCAGGGGCAGCCTCCACCAGGCCCCCACCCATGTCTCCCAGCACCCCCACCCCCCAGCACTGTGGGGCACCTGCCAGCAGGCCCCCACCCATGTCTCCCACCACCCCCACCCCCCAGCAGTGCAGGGGCACCCTCCACCAGGCCCCCACCCATGTCTCCCACCACCCCCACCCCCCAGCAGTGCAGGGGCACCCGCCACCAGGCCCCCACCCATGTCTCCCACCACCCCCACCCCCCAGCAGTGCAGGGGCACCCTCCACCAGGCCCTCACCCATGTCTCCCACCATGCCCACCCCCCAGCACTGTGGGGCACCTGCCAGCAGGCCCCCACCCATGTCCAACTCATGTCTCCCACCACCCCCACCCCCCAGCAGTGCAGGGGCACCCTCCGCCAGGCCCCGACCCATGTCTCCCACCACCCCCACCCCCCAGCACTGTGGGGCACCTGCCAGCAGGCCCCAACCCATGTCCAACTCATGTTCCCCACCACCCCCACCCCCCAGCACTGTGGGGCACCTGCCAGCAGGCCCCCACCCATGTCTTCCACCACCCCCACCCCCCAGCAGTGCAGGGGCACCCTCCACCAGGCCCCCACCCATGTCTCCCACCACCCCCACCCCCAGCACTGTGGGGCAGCTGCCAGCAGGCCCCCACCCATGACTCCCACCACCCCCACCCCCCAGCAGTGCAGGGGCACCCACCACCAGGCCCCCACCCATGTCTCCCAGAACCCTCACCCCGCCGCCACCAGGGGCAGCCTCCACCAGGCCCCCACCCATGTCTCCCACCACCCCCACCCCCAGCCACCAGGGGCAGCCTCCACCAGGCCCCCACCCATGTCTCCCACCACCCCCACCCCCCAGCACTGTGGGGCACCTGCCAGCAGGCCTCCACCTATGTCTCCCACCACCCCCACCCCCCAGCAGTGCAGGGGCACCCACCACCAGGCCCCCACCCATGTCTCCCAGCACCCCCACCCCCCAGCCACCAGGGGCAGCCTCCACCAGGCCCCCACCCATGTCTCCCAGCACCCCCACCCCCCAGCACTGTGGGGCACCTGCCAGCAGGCCCCCACCCATGTCTCCCACCATCCCCACCCCCCAGCAGTGCAGGGGCACCCTCCACCAGGCCCCCACCCATGTCTCCCACCACCCCCACCCCCCAGCAGTGCAGGGGCACCCTCCACCAGGCCCCAACCCATGTCTCCCACCACCCCCACCCCCCAGCAGTGCAGGGGCACCCTCCACCAGGCCCCCACCCATGTCTCCCACCACCCCCACCCCCCAGCAGTGCAGGGGCACCCTCCACCAGGCCCCCACCCATGTCTCCCACCACGCCCACCCCCCAGCACTGTGGGGCACCTGCCAGCAGGCCCCCACCCATGTCCAACTCATGTCTCCCACCACCCCCACCCCCCAGCAGTGCAGGGGCACCCTCCGCCAGGCCCCGACCCATGTCTCCCACCACCCCCACCCCCCAGCACTGTGGGGCACCTGCCAGCAGGCCCCAACCCATGTCCAACTCATGTTCCCCACCACCCCCACCCCCCAGCACTGTGGGGCACCTGCCAGCAGGCCCCCACCCATGTCTTCCACCACCCCCACCCCCCAGCAGTGCAGGGGCACCCTCCACCAGGCCCCCACCCATGTCTCCCACCACCCCCACCCCTAGCACTGTGGGGCAGCTGCCAGCAGGCCCCCACCCATGACTCCCACCACCCCCACCCCCCAGCAGTGCAGGGGCACCCACCACCAGGCCCCCACCCATGTCTCCCAGAACCCTCACCCCGCCGCCACCAGGGGCAGCCTCCACCAGGCCCCCACCCATGTCTCCCACCACCCCCACCCCCCAGCCACCAGGGGCAGCCTCCACCAGGCCCCCACCCATGTCTCCCACCACCCCCACCCCCCAGCACTGTGGGGCACCTGCCAGCAGGCCCACACCCATGTCCAACTCATGTTCCCCACCACCCCCACCCCCCAGCAGTGCAGGGGCACCCTCCACCAGGCCCCACCCATGTCTCCCACCACCCCCACCCCCCAGCAGTGCAGGGGCACCCTCCACCAGGCCCCCACCCATGTCTCCCACCACCCCCACCCCTAGCACTGTGGGGCAGCTGCCAGCAGGCCCCCACCCATGACTCCCACCACCCCCACCCCCCAGCAGTGCAGGGGCACCCACCACCAGGCCCCCACCCATGTCTCCCAGAACCCTCACCCCGCCGCCACCAGGGGCAGCCTCCACCAGGCCCCCACCCATGTCTCCCACCACCCCCACCCCCCAGCCACCAGGGGCAGCCTCCACCAGGCCCCCACCCATGTCTCCCACCACCCCCACCCCCCAGCACTGTGGGGCACCTGCCAGCAGGCCCACACCCATGTCCAACTCATGTTCCCCACCACCCCCACCCCCCAGCAGTGCAGGGGCACCCTCCACCAGGCCCCACCCATGTCTCCCACCACCCCCACCCCCCAGCAGTGCAGGGGCACCCTCCACCAGGCCCCCACCCATGTCTCCCACCACCCCCACCCCCAGCACTGTGGGGCACCTGCCAGCAGGCCCCCACCCATGTCCAACTCATGTCTCCCACCACCCCCACCCCCCAGCAGTGCAGGGGCACCCTCCACCAGGCCCCCACCCATGTCTCCCACCGCCCCCACCCCCCAGCACTGTGGGGCACCTGCCAGCAGGCCCCAACCCATGTCCAACTCATGTTCCCTACCACCCCCACCCCCCAGGACTGTGGGGCACCTGCCAGCAGGCCCCCACCCATGACTCCCACCACCCCCACCCCCCAGCAGTGCAGGGGCACCCACCACCAGGCCCCCACCCATGTCTCCCAGCACCCCCACCCGCCAGCCACCAGGGGCAGCCTCCACCAGGCCCCCACCCATGTCTCCCACCACCCCCACCCCCCAGCCACCAGGGGCAGCCTCCACCAGGCCCCGACCCATGTCTCCCACCACCCCCACCCCCCAGCAGTGCAGGGGCACCCTCCACCAGGCCCCCACCCATGTCTCCCACCACCCCCACCCCCCAGCTCTGTGGAGCACCTGCCAGCAGGCCCCCACCCATGACTCCCACCACCCCCACCCCCCAGCAGTGCAGGGGCACCCACCACCAGGCCCCCACCCATGTCTCCGAGCACCCCCACCCCCCAGCACTGTGGGGCACCTGCCAGCAGGCCCCCACCCATGTCCAACTCATGTTCCCCACCACCCCCACCCCCCAGCAGTGCAGGGGCACCCTCCACCAGGCCCCCACCCATGTCTCCCACCCCCCACACCCCCCAGCAGTGCAGGGGCACCCCCCACCAGGCCCCCACCCATGTCTCCCACCACCCCCACCCCCCAGCACTGTGGGGCACCTGCCAGCAGGCCCCCACCCATGTGCAACTCATGTTCCCCAGCCAACATGTCATCACAATCTAGATCCCTGGTCCCTATGGTCAGCCTCCAAATGCAAAACACCCACCCGATTATTGCATCCACCCACTCATAATTTGCAATTACATCACAGAACACCAATTGCAAGTTCCGAAACAAACACATTTCCCTCACATACACCCAATGGGTGTCAGTGAATCTCAAAACCCATATCATGAAATGCATGAAACCAATGAGATACCACACATTGAAGTTCACCAAAAAAAATGTATTAAAGGAAACATAAATAGAATCAAAAATAAAGAAACAGAAATGTGAATGTACAAAAATTAAAAGAAGCATGTCCGTGAAAAAAAGCAAAACCAAAAATAAAATTCCAAAGTAATGGTGTCCAAAGTCACTGTCCACAAAACAAAATCCAATGGGAAATAAAAAAGAAAGCCATTGCTCCATGGTTAAAATGTGAAAAAAAAATACAATCCAACAGTGAACTATGTACATAGGAACAATCCAGGGTCCATTATCCCAACAAAAGAAAGGAAACCTATCTAACGACACTAACTAATAAAATAAACTATGTACAAAAATGTGGCCAATGTCCGAAAGGTCCAAATAAAATAAAAACAAAAATGAAACCTAACACTACCTACATAACTATGTACAAGGGCAGCGGGCTAGTTTGACGGCTCACTTGTGGATGTCCCGGGCCAGGGCATCATCGAACTCCTGCTCAATGTCCTGGAGGCGGTCCTCCTCCATGGCCCTGAGGGTCCGCAGGGCCGTCGACGTGTCCACCTCCAAACCCCTGCGGATTGCCTCGAGGCACTCGGCCCGCCTCAGGGCCCTCCGCATGGAGTTCTCCGCCCTGACCATTGTGAGCCGTGCCACTTCCGCCCGCCGCCGCTCCGCATGTATGGCGTGGCCCAACCGCTGCCACACGGAAGACACTCTCTGTCCTGGGTCCTCCTGCCCTCCGGCCGATGCCTGCCCCTCCGATGTTGAAGGCCCCAAGCCTTCATGGCTCCCACCATGTTGCCGCTGCTGCTGTGCCTCTGCCCGTGCACTGCCTCCTGCTGCCTGCACATCCTCCGCCGGCTGGGGTGCAGTCGTTGATGTGGCCACCCCTGCTGGACGTCCGACTCCCGACTGTGGCAGGGATGCCTCCTCCACCAGCCTGGCCGCACCGTCAGAGGCAGCTCCACAGGGCACCCAGGTGACTGGTGGGTGGGAAGATGACACGGAGGACGACTGGCGCGTAGAGGGTCCAGTTGAGGAGGGGGTCGTAGCAAGCCCCATCATACGGAGGAATCCGGCCTGGGTGACCTGTCCCAGCAGGCTGACGTGGTCAACGAGCCATTCGAGATGACGTGCTGTCTCCTCATGAAAAGACTGCAGGTCACCTCGCATGGCCCGTTGACGCAACGCCACACCAGTCAGGACAGGCTCAACCCGGACCCGGATAGCCACGTCCGCAGGCAGAGGAAGGCCAGTTGACGTGAGCTCATCCCCTGCCTGAAAACGGGTCTGGACGTAGGCATCCCTGCTGGTGCAAGATGATGCAGGAACAGGAATCAGGGACAGGATTGCACACAGGCACCTCTGCGGCGGCCTGTGCTGCCTCCTGTCCCTGGTCCTGCACTGCACCACTAGCACCAGTGGGATCCCCACCTCCAGACCCCATCTCTGGTGCTTGCACGGCCTCCTCCTCCACCAAACCCCCCACCAACCTGGATGACTCCGTGCCATCTTCCCCTGTTGGGCCCTGTGGGGTCCCAGCTGCTCCTTCTGCTGCCGAGGTGTCCAACTCCAACCTCCGCCTCTTGGACCTCCCCCCGGCAGCTGCGGCCTGGGACGCGGCACCGGACTCCTCACTCCCTGACGAGATCACAACATGGGAGGGGAGTCGGGCCTTGCGTCTCCGGCTGGCGGTGGGATCCCCGCCGCTGTGCTCCACAGCACCTTCTCCGCCCTCTTCATCAGTTGATGCTGCAGACAGGGAGAAACAAAACACAGGCATCAGGGCACTGTACAATGGACACATACACACATGACAGTTGTACATGATTGGCATTGGCAAACCTCAGACATGTCATCACAATCCCCAACACACGTCATTTCAACTCGCACACATGAGCCATACCACAGCCATATCGCAACTGCAAGCACCATCCATACACATACAACAGCATGAGCAGGCAAAGGTGAGCCAGACATCACATGCAACACAGGAAGTGCACCACACATGTACACACACCACCACACTTGCATGCATGTGTACACCTCTGCCAAGTGTCGAAGTGTTCAGACGGGCATCCATGTCACATCTGCCAATCAGGCTTCCACATACCGCTGTCACATGCATCCATGTTGCATCACTGTTGCACCCTTGTCAAATACACACACATGCACATGTACACAGTGCTGATACATGCAGCCGAAAACAACATACATGCGTGACATCATGGACATGTCTACTTACATACACATTCATCCAAACATGTGTGCCCACACAACTGCATTTGGCAGGCAAGCCTACACACACAAGCACCATCCATGTCTCACACATTCCAGCCCTCGCATGTGTTAGCCCCACGGCCCTGTACACCCCCACCCATACTCGACCCCATACAAACAGATGTGCAACCTGCACACTACTGAAAAATCACCACACGCACTGCTCACAATCAGGATGCATGTACACTTACCGCTCGACTAGAGATGGGTCTGCCTCTCAAGGACCTGGACGTGGAGCGCTGGGGATATGCGTTCCAGGACCCTCATCTGTTCTTCCGACAATTGGCCCCGGCGCCCCTTGGCATCCGCTGCCTTCAAGAGGCGCCGGGCCTTGTTCAGGGTCCTGGACCTGAAGTCCTCCCAGCGCTTCTTGACATGTCGTAAGTCGCGGACTGCCACCCCCTCCGCGTTGATGGCAGTCACGATGTCAGTCCAGATCCAAATCCGTCCTTCCTTGTCGGCGCGGGAACTTCCGAAGAGGGCATCATACTGCCCCAGGACTTGCTCCACCAGGACACCAACTTCGGTGGCACTGAAGCTGGTGCCCCTCTGCCTCTCTGGCCGGGGGTTGTCAGTGGTCTCAGATGGTGTTTGCCCCGACATGACAACCCCAGAGGCAGGAGTGGGTGGGCAACTGGGTCCTGGGGCTGGGCTGTGGAGCGATGGAATCCCAGTCGGGAGTCTTCGGTTCCAGCAGGGTGGTCACAGCAACAGCACCCCTGGCTGATGTGCAGGCAGCAAATGGCAGGGCACGTGGGCAGCAGGCAGTCAGGCAGCAGCAGATGGCAGGTGGGAGCGTGCTCGGGGCTCTGGGGGGCAGTAGTTCGGCCTTCTGGGCAGGAGCGTGGTCTTCCGTGTGCTTAAGCGTGGCCAGCTTGATACGGAGTGATTTGGCACGTGAAAAATCTGCACGTCAGCGCGTAATTCGAGGAAAGGCCCTTACGCATTTTCATTGGACAGAAGGCCCCTCAAGCGCAAGCGCCCCTGTGACGTGATGCGTACAGACGTGCATGGGCATTTCAGCGCGCGTGAAAAACTGCACGTCCGCGTGTAATACGAGGAAAGGGCCCATGCGCGTAAGCGCGCGTGAAAAACTGCACGTCCGCGTGCAATACGAGGAAAGGGCCCATGCGCGTAAGCGCGCGTGGAAAACTGCACGTCCGCGTGTAATACGAGGAAGGGGCCCTTGCGCGTAAGTGACGTGACGCGCGCGTGCGTTTCCCTCAGCACGGGTTAAAGGTGAGCGGGCCCAGCAGTTCGCTGTATGTGCCTTTCGTGGAGACCGACGTGTGTTGCTGCTTCCTATTGTTTCGCGCGCCATCACAACTTCACAGCTATCAAGGACGTATCTCTTCTTTTGGCGGGGGTATTGGCTACGCGTGTTTTTCTGCATCGCGCTATTCAGACGGTGAGTCGCACACGCTCTTTTTCCCACTGCGGGTGCCCCTGTGTATCGCACCCATTTTCGATGTCATAGTAGCCTGCGTGTCCCACGCGTACGCGTTATTCGTGTTACTGGGTGCCACCGCGTACTGCGGGAGGTTGAATCCACGCACGTAGGCTGCAGGGTTGCGTGCACGATTTTACTGCAGTTTTGGGGTGCCTGAGCGTTGCGTGACCCGTCACCACATCACCGGGGTCACATACAGCCTTGCAGGTGCAGGGGGGCTGTTAACATCTTGCTTCCCACCCCCTTCACCCCAATTGCCCAGGTCAATTGTGGTGTACACCTCCCATTGGCACCACTCCATCTGTGCCAGCACTACTACATCTGTGCCATGGTTGGGAGGGCACCAAAGGTGAGGGGCGCCTCAGCTGGGCGTCCTCCTCGTGGCGGGCGTGGTCAGGTACGTGGCCGTGGTGACCAGGGAGTAGGGGGACTCCAGGGTGTCCAGGGCAGCCACAGAGGGGGAAGAGGCAGGGGTGCGCCACTTGAGCACAATGTTGTTCCTGCATGAAGCTCCTGCATCTGGCACTGGCACCGTACGACTCGGCAGTCCGTTCCATCGACTGCCACGGGCCCAAGGGTAGTGGTAGCTGCAGGTGCAGCTGTGGACACCGCCACCCAGGCTCAGGGTCTGCCAGCGCAGGCTGCGTTGGCACTTGAAGAGCCCTTGGTAGATCTCCAACAGGCCAGGGGGGAAACCATAGGGGCACGCCGGGCTGCTCAGACCAAGACACGTGTCCCTGGGGCAGTCATGTCATCTGCTGCCCCGAACAGCCGGGTGTTGGCAAGTGCAGGGGCAGATGCACCCAACAGCACCCCGGTTGTGAGTCTGCCAACCAGGACCGTTGCGGTCAATGACCCTGCCACAGCTGATGTTGCTGCGCAGGGTCCATTAGTGGGCACCCAGCTGCCACTGACACAAGTCAGGCCTTTGGTCATCCCTCCACCTGCCACTCCCTTGGCTCAATCCACCAAACCCACTGGCCATACTGGTCAGGGCGGCATTAGCCAGCCAGGGTCTGCGCCACAGTCCAAGAGGAGGAAGGTTGCACCTGCAGCACAGGCTGGGACCCCACACACAGCCACGACCTCCTGCACGTCGAGGAAGAAGCCTTTCTGTAAGCAGGAACTGGACTTCCTCGTGGACTACGTGCGGGGCCACAGCCGTGACATGCTAGTGGGTGCCAATAGTCAGACCACGGCTGCCCAACGTGACACCCACTGGAAGCATGTTGCGGAACATGTCAGTTCATTCGGCCATGAGGTGCGCACGGCGCAGGAGTGCAAAAAGCGTTGGAATGACATCAAGCGCAGCACTAAGGCTAAGCGTGCCTCTAATTACAACTTGACTCTGGTGACTGGCGGTGGGCCTGCACCAGAGGAGGAAGAACTCACTCCGCATGAGGCTCTCGTTGCGGAGTTCATACCACCTGAATTGGTCAAAGGAGTGGGAGAGATGCTGGACTTTGATGCCCAGTCCAGTGAGTGTTGATGCGTGTTTGTTGAGGACGTGTGTGTTTCACTTGTGGGATGTGTTGTGCATGATTGCTGCTACATGTGACGTGTACATGGTTCTGATGTGTAAGTAATGCAATGCTTCCATCATGCATGTCTCCTCTGCCTGCATGCGGGACTCCATGTGGGCATGCTCCCTTGCCCCTCCTCCGCCACTCTGCACCCCAGTTCCACCTTTGCACTGGTCTGCTTCAATCTTGCCAATGTGTAGTTTCTTGTTCATGTGTCCTGTGTAGATGCTAACTTCCAGCGTAGAAACTACCAGACATATGCCGTGTGGTACAGCCTTAAAGGATAGTTCCGGGACTTTTTTTTTATTGTCCCTACGGTTCGGCCATGTGTTTTTAAGCATAACTCGGTAGATCGTAGAAAACTTTCCTATGGACCTTACCCGACTTTTCGTCCATTAACGCACTCGAAATCAGCCGCCATTTTCTGATAATCCTATCATTTCCCCCCATCGACCTGGCTCACCTGCTTTTGCGGCACTAAATCAAATCCCCCGCCCCTGAGCCTGACATCAGCAGACGCGTACCGCCCATTTCCCAACGCCAAAGCACGTTTCGTGTCAACAATCGCTGCGCCTCAGCTAATGAAGTGTCGCCATGGAAATGGCAGGACGCCTCTTTCCTCAATAAGTATAAACACACCGTTTCACAACACACAGCAGCAGATTTTCTATTCCATTCCTCTCTCTGTGTTACTTTGAGTATTCTGTGACTCGTTTCTGTGCTCTGGTCAGCTACATTCGCCGCTTCTAGGCCTTGTGAACACCTGTACCATCTCTGTAAATTATTTTACTTTCTTTACTACACAATGGCTACAATAATGCCGTATATGTACGAGCCCGAGTACACCGAGGAAGAACTACTGGAAAGGCAAGCACGCGAAAACGATGGGGATTCGGACGGCAGTTGGGAGGACCAGTCAACGGATGAAGAGCCTGGACCATGTCGCATGGACGGCGTCTCCACCTGGTGCACGTGCAATCGGTGCGAGCTAATGCCAACTGAGGAGGAGAACTGCTGCTGCCGTGAAAATTCCGGGTGCTTGGCCTACATTTCGGAAGGCGAGCCAAGTCCGCAATGCATCACCGAGCTGCCAGAGTTCAGGGAAGCCTGCCTCTCACGGACCGTGTTGAGGATGATGATGGTGCTTATGCACGAACTTCGCGGCACTGTTCGTCCGCGTAATGCGAGTAACGAGTAAGTATACTCTGGTTGTGATGTCAGTGATGCCACTACTATTTCATGGTCGTCTCCCACATATAAAATTACATCTACATATCATTCGAACGCATGTAAATTGGTTCCATATTGTGCATTTTCTAGATAGAATTGTTTTCAAAGCAGAATGACATTTTTTTACCTGAATCGACAGTGATAAGAAAGTTTTGTCATTTTAATACAGTTTGCATCTTTCATTTTCACAGGTGGTACAGGCTGGTGGCCTATCGTTGCTTCACTTGGTGGCTTCACGGGAGGCTCGGACACCGCGTTCGGAGAGTAATACCTGCCTGTGCGGTACTTGCCATTAGACAACATTTCCCCAGCGACAGTGGACAATACCGCGGATTTTCCCTAGATGTGCTACAACCGGAACTTTACAATGTGTAATGTTTATTATTTATGTTCAATTGAAATTAAGATCTAAAATAAAACCCAACATATATTTTAACAATGGTTGTTTTGATTTTTTAAATGAATCTAGTGTGTCTCCATTGAATAGTCTTCCTGTGCCTTGTCTTGTCACACCACATGTCTCCGGCCAGCATCCTCCCTCACGCTGGCCGCCCACCTTCAATCCACATAACCGTTGAACCCATATGCAGCAGACATACATATGTTATTTTGCGGGTTGGCATCAAGCCTCCCGGCCTTGCCTCCTCCCCCAAAAATACTTACCACACCACTTTGTTCAATCGTTGGCAATAAAAGGCCGTTGGATTTTATTGATACAAAACATGGTTATAGGTAAATAATCAATATGGTTGATCATAATAAATCATCCTTTTGGGCACCGGGTACAGAGATGACCCCCTCTGGCCCGTGCCGCCTTGCCACCACAGGCCAGCCTGCTGCTGACTAACTGCCTAGGCATCCAGGGTCTCCAGGGTGAACTGCACCCATATATTCTCCTGGGAGGGTGAGGTATTTATAAACTCACCCCCCTGCCTTCCATGTACTAGATCCTGCAGCCTGCCTCTTACAAGCAGTTAGATGGCCTCTCCTTGGTGAGGCCCTGCGGCAAACGAGTCTTGTCTGCACGACCACCGCCCCAATCCACCCCCCTGCCCTATCAAAGGCAGTTCGCACCGGGGTACTTGCGCTGGCAAGTGGAGCTGTCAGGGAGCGATAAAGGCCAAGAGGTGCCAAAGACCATGTACACTTCAAAGTGGTCTATAGAGCATGGGTTGTTGTTCCCATGTCTACCTCCAGACCCCGTGTCTCCTGCCAAGCATCCCCCCTCACGCTGGACGGCCCCCTGCAATCCACATAAGTGTGTCTCCATTCACGAGTCTTCCTGTGTCTTGTCTGCACGACCACCGCCCCAATCCACCCCCCGCCCTATCAAAGGCAGTTCGCACCGGGGTACTTGCGCTGGCAAGTGGAGCTGTCAGGGAGCGATAAAGGCCAAGAGGTGCCAAAGACCATGTACACTTCAAAGTGGTCTATAGAGCATGGGTTGTTGTTCCCATGTCTACCTCCAGACCCCGTGTCTCCTGCCAAGCATCCCCCCTCACGATGGACGGCCCCCTGCAAACCGCATAATGCCACGACATATACACGTCATTCATTCACAAACACACCCCTGTTTCGAATTCTTTATAACCCACTTCATATTTCTAATGAGAACTTCTTTGCGCTTTGCTAGTCAACCCGTGAAGGTGCTGGTTATCTGCTCTTCGTCTCTGTGAACTTCCGTGACCACTTCGAGGAAACTCGTCAGTTTGCAACCTGTGAACTGCTCCCTGTTCTACGACAAGAAACTACTTTGATCCCTGCATCTAACTGTTTGTTCGTCAAGGTAAGGCCATGTACCATAATCATTTTGCGTCCAATTTCTTTTCGTTCAAGACAGTACATGCAAGGAACTAGTCACATGTTCTGAGTTTAGTGAAATTATTTTTCTATTTTTTTAAAGTTATTCAAATACTTATCCGCATGTGAATAACGTGTATTGTTCCAAGAACCAAAAAGAACCTTGCATTGAACCTTTTATGTGTCATTTAATTTTTTAACACATTGGTATTCATAGAGAATTGTTGATCTTTACTTTTCAGAACTTTCCACAATGCCTGCCTGTTCCATTGGCGGTTGCCCTTCGAAGACCCATAATAAATCTGAAGGTATTATAATGCATGTTTTCCCTAAGACAATAGATCAGATAAGAGAATGGGTCCGATATTGCGGATATCCACCGTCTGAGCTTGAAAATAGAGTCCTAGAAGTCTTTGCGGACAAGAGGGGTGATCGATACCGCATCTGCAGCAGGCACTTTAGCTCAGACATGTACTCCACATCATTGCTAATAAAGAAGAACACACCGCGAGCGAGGCGAAAATTGCTCTCAACCGCTATTCCCACTCTATTCGTCCACATCCCTCCACTGGTGAGTCAAGTTTATGTATTTATCTCTCGGCCTTGCGGTAGTGTGTAGCATTAGCTAACAATAATTTCCCCATTTATGTATCACTCAATATGAAGGCGGAAGATTCTCCATCCGTGTCGTTATTGCAGTCATCAGCCACTTCAAGCGCCTATCGGGTAATCTTACTTGGCTATTCTGCCACTGACTTGTTTTAGGCATGTAAATCAATAGTTTTAATTTATCGTGTAATTATTTTACCTAATGGTACACCCTTGTACTCGTCCTCTAGTCTTTGTTTTCATTTATAATTATTGTTATCCAAAATAATGCAAGTACTGTCTTTCAGGGAGATGCTGAGGAGTCCAACGTATTGACGACAACCGTTGATGTCACTCAGATGCTCGAGGTACGTTTCCGGACAGTTCCATCGATGGAGATCATCAGATCTTGCATTCTTGTAGCGTGATTGTTACACACAATGTTTCTTTCGTTTTTAGCCATTGATATGTCCTTCTGTCGTCGCTCTCCTATGTGTCTTCTTTTTTCAATATTGTGTTCATTACTAATGAAAGTCCTATGTTTCAGGGAGTCGATGGAGCATTAGTCCAAGAAGAAGGGGGAGCATGCAGTTACGGGTCGGCGCAACAGCTTGCAGAAGTGTGCACCGCAGTTACATCGTCCCTTGATGTTCTTATGCATTTCGAGGTATTGATACTGACAGTTCGATCAAGCGAAATCATATGACGTGATTACATCCGCTATACTTCCTTCTTTATTAACGCAAGTACTATGTTTCAGGGAGATGACGGAGCTTCTTCTACAAGAACATCACCCCTAGTAGTTGATGCAGATCTCTGGGTGGTGACACTTCCAACGATCGAGCAAATCGAATCATATTTACATATCCATTATTTATTTTAGACAACTGATCGTTTGTGCAGGTCTATTTAGATGAGCCGTTGACGCCTGCACAAAGTTTATGTTCTTTTTAACAAAATAGAAAACCATACTAATGCAATTACTGTGTTTCAGGGAGTTACTGAAGCATCATCTTCAATAATATCATCAATGGAAGTCTATCAGGAGCCCGAGGTATGGATCTTGACAGTTCCATCTAACTAGATCAACAATGCGTGAATAATTGTCGTTTGAATGTTCTACACAAAGCGTTCATTCGTGTTTTGCTATTGAGATGTACGTGGGTATTGGTCCCCAAGTACATTTTTGTGTTTTCAATATTATTATACATACTAATGAAAGTTCTATGTTTCAGGGAGTCGATGGAGCGTCAGTGCGTGATGGATGTGCTTATCATGAAAATATAGTCGTTGCAGCGCAAGAGGAAGTGGAGACATGCACACACGAGTCGGAGCAACAGCGTCCGGATGTTGAAGTTCGAGGCAAGAAAGTTTCAAAGAAAAGAAAGCAAAAGAAGGTTAGTGTCCTGGTCACTATATTATGTTGTTTTTCACTGTTAATAGTTCTATACTGTAAGTTGTGTTTAAACTGAACATCCCTTTTCAAATCTGTCCTCTAGTTGCGAGTGGGTGTACGAACTAGATCTACACAGACAGTGAAGCGAACGAGAGATGTTGCTTGTCAAACCTTTTGGCAGGGACTTGAGACTGGAGATGCATCGTGCCAATGGGAAGAATATGAAGTGATTGACAACGGAGCTATACCACCACAAGCCATTGATCGTGAATGTCCTCCTGGTAGTTCGGATGCAGTCGGAGATCAATTCACAGAATCCACACCCGCAAAAACTAAGACCGCGAGAAAGTTGAAGAAATTGTTTTATTCACCCATCGCCGGAGAAGGAACAGATGATGCAATGGAAGAGAATGAAGTGGACGACAATGAAACACCATCAATATCACTGAACATAGCGGAAGACAATATCAGAGATTCTACCTTTCATGTGAGTGACATGTCCTCAACGTTACAGGCCGAACCAGCTGGGATGCAGAGTGACAGTATAAGGAAAGAGGCCAAATTCATTGTATTCGATAGTTGTTTGATTGATATTATTATTCGGATGAAATGTGGGCATTCGGTTGGTGGGGAAGTATGTGGGGAGCCATTGATTAATGTGACTCGTGCAATTCGAGGCACTAACCTTAAAATACATGCCACCTGTACAAAATATCATCCTTTCTCATGGTCTGCACAACCCATGCTGGGGCAACTGCCAGCAGGCAATCTACTTTGTGCAGCGGCTGCACTTTTTAGTGGTTCAAGTTTTAAAAAGTTAGAGTCTTTCTTTCAGTTTGTGGGAATCCATTTCATTGCGAAAACTCAGTTCTACAAATACCAAACCGATTATCTATTTCCAGCCATTAGCGAAGCTTGGAGAATGGAAAAAATGTCTATTGATAGTACATTCGCGGGCAAACGGTTCAGGCTAGCCGGTGATGGACAGTGCGACAGCCCAGGATTTTCAGCCAAGTACTGCACCTACCACTTTCAGGACATGGAAAGTAAGAAAATTGTGAGTTCGGTGGTCGTGCAGGTGTCACAAAGTACATCCTCAGTGGCCATGGAGAAAGTTGGCTTTGTAGCATCATTGCAAGAACTATAATCGCGGGGAATGGTGATCGACCTGATAGCCACGGACAGACACGTTTCAATTGCCAAGACAATGAGAGAAGAGTACAAAAATATAAATCACCAATTTGACGTTTGGCATCTTGCAAAAACAATCAATAAAAAAATGTCGGCTGCAGGTAAAATAAAAGATATGCAAGGTATTTCACAGTGGTCCAAGTCAATCAGCAACCATCTTTGGTGGAGCTCAAAAACATGTGGAGGGTCGTTGGAAATTCTACTGGAAAAATGGCGGTCAGTAATGCTACACTGTAGCAACGTTCACCGCTGGAACACAAACCAACATTTCCACAATTGTGAACATGGCCATTTTTCCACAGAGGAGGCACGGAAGAAGAAGTGGTTGATTCCTTCATCACCCACTCACAAAGCCATTGAAAAGATTGTATTTGATAAAACTATTACAAGAGATTTGAGGGGACTCACGGAATTCTGCCACACAGGAGATTTGGAGGTGTTCCACAATATGTGCCTAAAGTACAGGCCAAAACGATTGCATTTTGGCATGGAGGGCATGATAAATCGGACTCTTCTAGCGGTCTTGGCACATAACCATAATGTTGGCCGTCAACAAAGTAGGACGACCGGAACTTTTGGGACGCTTCGCTACAATAAGGCCTTCACTAAAAGAAGTAAACAATGGGTGATCAAACCAGTGTTTGAGGATATGCAATATGAGTTTATTGAGAGACTTATTGTTGATGTCCTAGATAGGCACATACATGGAGTTGTGAACGAACCTGTGCAGGGGACAACTGCATTGCCACCCAACATTGCCTCTGTTCCATGTCCACCTAAAGCAGAGCTCATTGAGAAATACACATCACGGTTTAAATGATTGTAATTTGATTGTCTGTTCTCTCGAGTCTCCTCATGTTGCAGGCCCATTGAATATGTGTATCTATGTAATGTGTAAATAAAAGTGATTGCTCAGTGTACATGCAATGTGTCTCTCCACCCTTGCCCCTCCCTTCACCGTGCAGTAGTGCAAACCACCCGGGTGTCACCTGTGACTTTGCTCTCGAGTCTCCTCATGTCGCAGGCCCATTGAATATGTGTATCTATGTAATGTGTAAATAAAAGTGATTGCTCAGTGTACATGCAATGTGTCTCTCCACCCTTGCCCCTCCCTTCACCGTGCAGTAGTGCAAACCACCCGGGTGTCACCTGTGACTTTGCTCTCGAGTCTCCTCATGTCGCAGGCCCATTGAATATGTGTAGCTATGTATTGTGTAAATAAAAGTGATTGCTCAGTGTACATGCAATGTGTCTCTCCACCCTTGTTCATTTGCGCATTAAATTAAACCAAACAGTAATATAAATCATTTTTCAAAAAATATAGAATGTCTCCGTATTTATGGTTCGCTGGGGCTGCAAATGCACGCAGACAAAATGCAAAGATGGAGTGTAAATTTCAAGTCCTGTGAGATGGCCTTACACTGAATGTAGCTAACTAGGAATGTGTGCTCGTTCAAAGTGAAGGTCAGCTGCTTTGATTTTTTGCTCGGGTGACGGAATGGCCCACGACTCAGTATAAGGTTCTATTGTTATTTGACCTTGACAGGCCGGGACCATCCCGAAAGACTTCTTTTTGGGGGTGTGGGGCAATAACGTAAGAAACGATAATGAATATAATTTCAGAAACGAAAGCCATTTAATGTTCGTTCATTAGAAGAAATAACGTCGGCATAGAAGGAGTGGTATTTCGGGGCTGCCCTACGCACAGACACAATGGAAAATGCAAATATAATGTAAGTAACTCTTTAGATGAGTTTATACCGCAATTTAATTACTATACAGTAGCTTTAAAGACGGGTTAAGTTGTACTTGTTCGTTCAATATGGCATATTGTTTTGTACCGCGCACTATCTTGAGGAGAACAATCTCCTTTTACGGAAGCACCTCAAAACCTTACTCTTTGCTTCTGCTTTCTCTCTCCCTCTCCCCTGCTACAACTGGTCCACTGTCTGCGACCTCAGTCCTGTGCCCTTCCACTCTCCACCTGCACTGCCTCCCTGTCAACCCCTGCACTGGGGGACTGTCTCAGTATCCTACAGCCCCCCCTTCCCAGCACTTGTTCTGCACTTACCTTGCACTCGCCACCAGCTGGCCCTATGTATTTATTATTTTATGCTACTTACCTTGTACTCCACTTCCCCCCTCCCCTTCCCCTTGCACTTTTACCTTCCCCCTACCCCTGCACTTGCGCGATCTGAATGACACCTGGCCTTGTAGGATCGTTGTCTGTCTTCTCCTTGTTCCCCCACCCTCCCTGCCTCGCCACACCTTGAAACACTTGTGTATAGGCGCGTTGCAAATGCCATATTATATCATATCAGTGACGAAGTGGTCCACTGGCGCTCAGGCGGCTCTGAAAAAGGCGGAGGAGAGGGGGTGGGTTACTGGAAATGACGTATAATACCCAGTTGCACTGTCCTAGCTATGAAATAATTTCCCGACCTAATATATAAAATGAATAATTTTAATAAAGATCTGATGGTGAGACTAATTTCATTTTTTATGTTTTTAAAACAGGTACATCCTTCATTATTGTATGTGTCACAAGTACCAGACACCGGCGGATGGGTTTTTCAACCGCCAGTTGCTTCTCCGCGTGAACAACGTTACCACCCTGACCATTTTATGGGACGATCGCCAAGTACAAGTATGCCCTTACGCGGTACTAACGGCTAGATGCAACATACAGACCGTTGTGGTGGCCTAGTGCCTCGTTGTTGGAACAGCCATGCGATTATCAGTGCGACCGAAGAGCTTATTTTATCGTAAACCAACACCAAGTGTACTGCACACGAACATCGCTTGCCTCAAGACGAACTATTTTGGATCGAGAGCAAAGAAAAATGCAAATCGCTGAATATTCTCTAAACATTTGATGTCCAATAAATGTACTTTACCAAATTTACAATCTTGCGGTTTGATTTAAAAGTACAGTTTCATATTCCCAATTGTGGCACGCTGTGTTGTGAGCTGATCTGTGTTGATTTCTGGGTTCTGTGTGGAGTCGCGTAGAAGACGCCTGGGCGCGTTTGTCTACGCAGCACAGTCACGTCACGGATAGAGGCGGGGAATATGAATGTTTTGATAAAGTCTGTTTCAGGGGCGGGGGATTTGATTTAGTGCCGCAAAAGCAGGTGAGCCAGGTCAATGGGGGGAAATGATAGGATTATCAGAAAATGGCGGCTGATTTCGAGTGCGTTAATGGACGAAAAGTCGGGTAAGGGCCATAGGAAAGTTTTCTACGATCTACCGAGTTATGCTTAAAAACACATGGCCGAACCGTAGGGACAATAAAAAAAAAGTCCCGGAACTATCCTTTAATACTCGATGCAGGGTATCTCACTTGTACTGTGCATGGGTCAGATGTCCCGCAGGGACATGAGTGCCCATTCATGCTCCATGTGCATTGCACGCATGCCCCTATGTGTCCTTGACTGCATGATCACTGTAATATGAGTCCTTGGTTACATACATTGCCTGCCATCTCATCGGCCTCCCCATGTCAACTGTGGCTCAGTCCTGTGTTGCACACATGTTTAGGCTCTGACAATCTGTGTGGCTCACAGGCCTCAGCCTGTTCAATGGCCAATGACTCTGTCCAACTCTTGTTGTGTCTTCTTCACACGTGGGCGGCCTCCAGAGTTTTCATCATGTGTCCTGCCTACTGTCCCAGCATAATTTGCAGTGTTGTAATTTGAATCACATTAAGCTGTTGATGCCAGTCAACACTGCCTGTCAATACACAGGTGTATGGTCAGCCTTTTGATACCATGCTAGGCATCCCTGCTTTGGTACTGGGGTGGAGGGGTGCTTGGCTTCTAGACATGGTACATATGGAATGCACAATGCACGGGATGTGTGAATTTGACATTGCACTGCCTTCACATTTCCTGACACACACCATGGAGTGCTTGTACATGTAGGTAGTGAGTGGCATACACATTTTCTGCACTGCATAGACCCACTTCCATGGAAACTGCCACCTTTCAACAGGTCTGATCACAGAAGCTATTCAAAGTAGACCCAGCATGCATGCCAGGTCATATGTTGTGTGTCACATGTCTGCCGGATGCCTTTGCTGTTGGTGTGTGTGTGTGTCGTGTGCTTCTGACAAGTGTAGTGACCTTTTTTCTCTCTATTTTTCAGGTGATGACGCAATGGAGGCGGAGGATGGTGTTGTCATGCCAGACACAGGGTTGGTAACACCACATCAACCCGGCACTAGTGGGGGTCGTGGGGTGGTAGGCCACGAAAACCCCCAAGTGCTGCAGTCCATCTTGTCTCCGGCTGCCTATGAGTCCAGCCTTGATGACGACTCTGACGTCCATGTTGAGTTGGATGAGCATCAAGTCCATGTGTCAGGGGTGAGTGATTCTGATGTGGACACTCCTCTGTCTGCGACACCTGCACTGAGGGATCAGACAGTCTTGGTTCCTCCGCCCGTGGTGGATCGGGACGCAGGGTCACCCTCCACACCAGTCACTGATGTGCCTGGGACATCACGTCGACGGGGGCAAGTAGTCGTGCAGCCGCAGGCGGTGCCAACACAGCGAGGACCCCCGGTCCTCGGGTCCCGCAGGGGTCAAGCCCGGCAACGCGGTCGCCGCACGCAACCGCTGTATACTGAGTGGGAGCAAGACATGACTGCCAATTCCGAACGGCAGGGGGCAGCAATGGAGAACATCGCTGAGAGTATGGAGCGTGTGGCCCGATCTGTGCTCCCCCCTGCTAGGCAGGTGCTTCTCCAGCAGCAGGCGGCACGGTCCACGGCCCGCTCGCTCAGGCTGGGCATGGCGGCCTCAGACAGGGAACGCCAGGCTGAAATGTCATCTCTGCGTCAAGCAATTGCTGCTCACGCAGAGGCGCACATGGATGCCCTGAGGGAGGAGTATGCTTCCCTCAGATCCACTCTGGGTGTCCTTATGATGTCCCAGAGGCAGCAGGCAGAGGAGAGGTTTGCACAGCTTGAGAGTACCATTTTGGCTGAGCTACAGGCTTGCCGGGAGGTGCAGCGGTTGTCCAGCCATGCCTTGCAGGAGGAACTCCGTGTTACACGTGCTACCTTGCAAGAGGAAGCACGTGTATCACGTGAGGTTCTGCATGCAGACCTATGTCACATCGCCACACAGAACCAGGCTCACCCGTCCGGCAGACTTGCTGCCGACGAGGGGCAAGCTGCGGCTAGGCGTGGCCAGGCTACTGTGCCACGTCCTCCTTTACAGGATGAGCCAGACTCGGACGACCATCTATCTCCCACATAGGTCGGGCTGTGCAGGCGTTGAGCCCATGGAGGTTTTTTTTTTGGCTCAGCATCATCGCATGTGGATGTTGAGCAGCACCCTGTACCTCCCCCCTCCTGGGTGCCTCCCCTCCCCCCCGGGTCGTATGTGGCCATTTTTGATTTTTCGTTTAGTTTAGTTAGTTAAGTTTCTGTTTGATAGTTAGTTTAAATAGGTAATGTAGGTTTTCCATTGTTAGTGCAATTAGTTAATAGTTGATTTAGTTTAAAATTGCTAGTCTATTGTGCTTTCATGTGACGGTGCGGTGCTTTGTGGCTTTTGAAGGCATCCACTGTCTGTTCCAGCTGGGCCCTTCATGGTTGTCTTGTGTATGTGTTTGCTGCTTGGGGTCCTTGACTCACATATGCCACTCCTGCCTCCCTTATCCATTGGCTCGCAAGGATGGTTCGGTGTTACAGAATATTACACAAGGGCTTTGGACTGTCATATCTGTGGCATGTCTGGTGCTGTGTGACTTGTGTTGACACCCCTAGTGGGGATGATTTTGGTGTCATTGTCCACTGTTCGGCTTTTGCTAGATGGGGTGTGTCATGAATAATGTGTACATTGATTGCTATGCATTGTGTAGTATGTTTCATATCTTTCCTGTACAAGTGCTTGTTGCAATTCATGCTGTAGATAGTGTACCACACTTTGGATGTGAAAGACGGACTGATGGTGTGATTTGTGATGTGACTCTCTGACATGGTCAAGTAACGAGATGCCTGATGAGACACACACAGATGACTTTGAAGCATTAATCATGTGTTTCATGCCCTTTCTGCAGGGGGATGATCCTCCAGAGCACCTTTGCCAGCAGACATGGCCCATTGCACGACGGAAATCTGGACCCGTTTGTTGGTGCCCACATGCACATGTGTGCACAAGCAGAGGCACAGTGATTGCAGACCCACATCCTAGAACTGCTGACATGTTCCAAGGAACTCCAGGCAAGGTGAGCATCACAGGGGGGCCACGACACAGCAAAGCTTGCACCAGGCGAGTTGCACATGCAGGCTTAGTCACAGCACTGAGGGTGAGCTTAGACGAATATTGGTGTTGAAGCACACAATGCAGCTCAGATGTGTTTGTGGACTGATGGCTGTTGATAGTAGGGTTGTCTGGGACACATGCAGGGGCAGTGGCACATACCCTCTGGTACACCAAGGTCCATTGAGGCACTTGTATCAACCATGTAGCCTTCCAAGACATGGAAAGGGGCAGCTCACAGGGACATACAGCAAGGGACATACTTGGGTGCAGTGCATTTCATTTCCATGTACTTTATGATAAATGCACTGCCAACTTTGTTTCGGTCATGGTGGTACGCAACTTGCACTGAAGTCATGGCTTGCTATATGGGTCTGTCTGCTTACCCAGGGAACATTGCATGTTGTGTGAATTGTGACACATTGGTGTTCCATTTGCCACGCACCCACCGGCGGCTGACTTACTGCATTGACTGTGTATGACCCGTCACAGGGGTACTGATATATATGGGTACGAAGCATCTACACCAGATTGTCTGTTTGTAGAGTAGTTTGTTGCTATGGGGCATGTTTGGTGGTGTGTTTTTGTGTAATTGGCACGTACAGGTTGTTGACTGTGGCTCTCTTTGCAGCATTGCAGTGCTCCTGTAACCGGACCTGAGAGTGCGCAGGCAGGAGGCCAGCACTCAAAACCAGAGCTAAGTGTCTTGTTTTTCTTTCAAACTGCTCTGCATAGGCTTGCTGGGGGGGTGCACTAATGCATGGATGTATGTGTGATTCAATTTGGTATGTTTTTTTCCCCCTAATCACCCGGAATCCTATGCAATTTTGAACCCTGTACCTGGTGTTCCTGCTTCCCGTACCTATCCAAGCAACGTTCCCTAACCCTCTTTCCCCGCTGGGGTTGCGGATGCCTGTGTAAGCCCCGAACTTGCAGGCGCCAAAACCCTAGAGGGGGTGGTTGGTTCGTACCACTCCTAAGCCTGGACTACAGAAGGCCATAACAATGATGTCCAAGTTTGTTTGGATTGTGTATGTGTTCATGCAGGTAGTACATTTTCGTTCATTCCCTACTTTCATGAGTCATTCCTCCTCCCCTCTCCTGCCACTCATTCCAGTTATCCAGTGTGCCAACACCTGTCCCGACTGCATATCCCTGAACCTCCTTCCCCACCAGGGTTTCAGGGGCCTGTGTGAGTTTGACCTTGCAGGCACCCGGGACACGGTGGGGGTGGTTGTTTCGTGACACTCCCGCGCCTGTACACGGGACCTGTGACAATACACATCCGTTCATGATGCATCATCCTATGTTATGTACCACACATGGTTCACATCCTGTTGTGACATTGTTTTACTGTGCTACCTTGGTTGTTGCATCATTGTGGTAGTACTTGGCCTTTGTGAGGTACTGCTACGTCAAGTCATCTACTGGAGGGTGTTCGGGTTCGTTTTTATGCCTTGGATTTTGTGATTTTGGAAATGAGTGTGGATTCTGAGGGTTCAGGCATCTTTTTACACACAAGGTGGGAGATGGTGACGAAGGGTAAAGGTGATCCTGTGGCCAGGTGGAATTGAGGGTTGGAGGCTCCATGACCCAGGTGCAGTTGTTCAGTGGGTCATGGTCATTTGTGAGGGAGGGGGGCGTTGTTGTTGATAGTTGCCTTGCCCTGCAGTGTGATGGGAACTCTGACATTGTAATGGTGGTATGCTATGTACATGTTGTGTTCTGCTGATCAATGCCTGTTCATGTGTTGTGTTTTCCTTTCAAGTTCGAGGGGATAGTTGTGGTTTGACATGCTGGGGTGTACACATGGTGAATGTTCACATGTGATGTGTAGGGAACACTGATGGTCACTTGAGTGCACATGCATATGTGGAGTGCATGTCCTTGCAGAACCACACACTTGCACTCTGATGCACTACATGTACTCCCACCCTTGCATATCCACGTGTACACTGTTTGCCTTCTGGTGCCCACTGTGTCCCTGCAGCACATGTTCTGTGAACGATTATGGATCCAGTACATGCCTAATTTGATGTTTGATGTGGTCTGTCACTTAGATGTGATGCTCAGGGTGTGCATCACACACAATGGCTGTTCACTGTGCTGTGCGCTGAGCAGTGTGTTGCAGGAGTAGGACACTGCACACATGAGCTGCAGTGTTGATTTTGCAATGCATAATGTGCATGTAGACAGGCATTCATCGTTATGTTACGTCTACGACTGTTGTAATGCATTTGGAAATGACTTATTTTGGGTGGGAGATTTTGTTGGTCTGTCATTTCATCTAATTCCGGGTCAGGCATCATTGTCTGATGCCACTGTACATTTAGGACATGGCAATGTGTACCTTATCGTTACTGTGTTGGTGTATGGGTATTGCTTGCCATGTCATGTTGATGTTTGGGAGTGTTTGAGTGACATGACAGTGATGGCCATGGCCTGTTTTGCAGGTGTGTGTGATGCACACCTTGCATGTCAGGGTCATCCGCTTCTCAGAGCAACTAGCTGGGGGTAGATTTCTCTCCGCGGCAGGGCCCTCCCCCTGGAACAGACTTCCTGCCTGACTTCAACTTGAGGGGAACCATCTCCAGTTCTGGAAGCACCTCAAGACCTTCCTCTTTGCTTCTGCTTACTCTCTGCCTCTCCCTTGCAGAATTCTTCACTGCGCCTTGAAATACTTGTGTATGGGCCATATCATGTCATTTGTCATATGTGTGCCTTTTGGTCACACAAGATAGCTTGTGTTTAAGTAGCTAGGGATGCAGACGATGTGGCACTTCATGGCAACTATCTCAGGGTGGTAGGGTTGTGACAGTTGACTGTCTCTTTGTCATCATCGATTGTCACCTGGTATGTGCCAGGCCTGTGTGCACTCCGCAGGGGTGGGAGTTTAGGTGAAAAATGTGGCCACAAGCTGGGTCTGGGCTTCCTCGCCACGTGCCCTGCCCCCTCCCATGGGCAGCGCCTGTGCCTATGGTTGGGGATGTGGGGGCACCACCATGTCCACCGGGACGCCCTGCCGTGTTGAAACATTGTGCAGGACACATGCTGCCACAATGATCCTGCACACTACTGGTGGTGCATAGAGTAGTTGCCCACCAGAGCGATCAAGGGAGCGGAAACGTGACTTGAGCACTCCGAATGTGCGCTCCACTATGCCCCTGGTTGCAATATGGGCGGCGTTGTATATTACCTGGGGTGGTGTGGTGGGGTTCCGGATTGGCGTCATCATGTGGTTGCTCAGAGGGTAGGCACTGTCCCCTGGGGAGGTGATTATAGTTGGGTTTGGATATTTGTCTGTGTGTTACTTGCATGCATGTGCAAGGGCATTTGTACTGACCTAGGAGCCATGTGTCACCATGCTGCCCAGCTTCCAGGGCCCGGCTCAGGGCGGACATTCTGTATATGAAACTGTCATGGGTGGAGCCAGGGTAGTTTGCATAGACAGAGGTGATGATTCCCTTTGCATCACATACCACCTGTACAGTGATGGAATGCCAGTGCTTGCGGTTTCGGTAGATGTGCTCAGTGGCCCTAGGTGGACGTAGGGCCACATGGGTGCAATCTATGGCACCGAGCACTTTGGGGAAGTGTGCCACCCTGAAAAAATCCAGGACAACGGCCTGCCTTTCTGCGGGTGTTCTGGGCATGTATATGTGCCTGCGGACTGAGGGGCGCGCTGTCATGATTGCCAGTACCTGGTGTAGGCAGCGTGACTGTGTGGCCTGTGAGACCCCCCCACTATGGCAGTGGTCTGCTGAAATGACCCAGTGGCCAAAAAATGCAGGACATTGAGCAGCTTCTCCAAGGGGCTCAATGCTTGGGAGCAAAGGGTGGGGGATGTAAGGTCATCTTCCCACTCCCTGACCAGGTCTAGGATGATATGGGGTGGAAACCTATACCTGCCGTAGACCTGGTCGTCAGGCATCCCAAAAAGGCTTCGCCGTGGTGCGAAAATGCTTGCCCTGGCTATTCTCCTCCTCCTGCTGTGTCCCACGATCAGTGCAGCGACAAATGGGGCATTCATCGTAGCTGTATATATGCGTTTGGTGTTTGCGCGCACTTTTATGCTGTGCGCGGGGACGCTTCCGCCTGCCTTCGTGTGGGCGGACGCGTTGACGCTTGTGCACGTCATTTTCCGTGCGCGGGTTTCCCGTATTCGGATACGTGGTAAGACTGTACGTCCGAGTGTCATCGCGTGTGATCGGAGGGGAGTGAGCGTACACGCGATTGGCCTGGGTACGTGTGTTTCGGGGTGCGCAGGAAGTTCCACACGCGATTAGCCTGGGTACGTGTGTTCCGGGGTGCGCGGGAACTTTCACACGCGATTGGTGGAAATCCACGTGTATTCTGTCATCATGTGCAATGAGGGAAACACCCGCGCGCGTCACGTCACAGACGCGCTTACGCGCTAAGGGCCTTTGGTCCAATGAAATCGCATATGTGTGCTGCCGTGCATACGCGCTAAGGGCCTTTCCTCGAATTACACGCTGACGTGCAGATTTTTCACGTGCCAAATCACTCCGTATCAAGCTGGCCACGCGTAAGCACACGGAAGACCACGCTCCTGCCCAGAAGGCCGAACTACTGCCCCCCAGAGCCCCGAGCACGCTCCCACCTGCCATCTGCTGCTGCCTGACTGCCTGCTGCCCACGTGCCCTGCCATTTGCTGCCTGCACATCAGCCAGGGGTGCTGTTGCTGTGACCACCCCTGTTGGAACCGAAGACTCCCGACTGGGATTCCATCGCTCCACAGCCCAGCCCCAGGACCCAGTTGCCCACCCACTCCTGCCTCTGGGGTTGTCATGTCGGGGCAAACACCATCTGAGACCACTGACAACCCCCGGCCAGAGAGGCAGAGGGGCACCAGCTTCAGTGCCACCGAAGTTGGTGTCCTGGTGGAGCAAGTCCTGGGGCAGTATGATGCCCTCTTCGGAAGTTCCCGCGCCGACAAGGAAGGACGGACTCAGATCTGGACTGACATCGTGACTGCCATCAACGCGGAGGGGGTGGCAGTCCGCGACTAACAACATGTCAAGAAGCGCTGGGAGGACTTCAGGTCCAGGACCCTGAACAAGGCCCAGCGCCTCTTGAAGGCAGCGGATGCCAAGGGGCGCCGGGGCCACTTGTCGGAAGAACAGATGAGGGTCCTGGAACGCAGATCCCCAGCGCTCCACGTCCAGGTCCTTGAGAGGCAGACCCGTATGGAGTCGAGCGGTAAGTGTACATGCATCCTGATTGTGAGCAGTGCGTGTGGTGATTTTTCAGTAGTGTGCAGGTTGCACATCTGTTTATATGGGGTCGAGTATGGGTGGGGGTGTACAGGGCCGTGGGGCTAACACATGCAAGGGCTGGAATGTGTGAGACATGGATGGTGCTTGTGTGTGTAGGCTTGCATGCCAAATGCAGTTGTGTGGGCACACATGTTTGGATGAATGTGTATGTAAGTAGACATGTCCGTGATGTCACGCATGTATGTTGTTTTCGGCTGCATGTATCAGCACTGTGTACATGTGCATGTGTGTGTATTTGACAAGGGTGCAACAGTGATGCAAAATGGATGCATGTGACAGCGGTATGTGGAAGCCTGATTGGCAGATGTGACATGGATGCCCGTCTGAACACTGCGACACTTGGCAGAGGTGTACACATGCATGCAAGTGTGGTGGTGTGTGTACATGTGTGGTGCACTTCCTGTGTTGCATGTGATGTCTGGCTCACCTTTGCCTGCTCATGCTGTTGTATGTGTATGGATGGTGCTGGCAGTTGCGATATGGCTGTGGTATGGCTCATGTGTGCGAGTTGAAATGACATGTGTGTTGGGGATTGTGATGACATGTCTGAGGTTTGCCAATGCCACTCATGTACAACTGTCATGTGTGTATGTGTCCATTGTACAGTGCCCTGATGCCTGTGTTTTGTTTCTCCCTGTCTGCAGCGTCAACTGATGAAGAGGGCGGAGAAGGTGCTGTGGAGCACAGCGGCGGGGATCCCACCGCCAGCCGGAGACGCAAGGCCT
Organism: Ambystoma mexicanum; assembly: GCF_040938575.1. Classification (NCBI taxonomy): domain Eukaryota; kingdom Metazoa; phylum Chordata; class Amphibia; order Caudata; family Ambystomatidae; genus Ambystoma; species Ambystoma mexicanum. The sequence continues at coordinate 475,850,691 of NC_090927.1, read as the reverse complement.
GGCTCCCCTCCCATGTTGTGATCTCGTCGGGGAGTGAGGAGTCCGGTGCCGCGTCCCAGGCCGCAGCTGCCGGGGGGAGGTCCAAGAGGCGGAGGTTGGAGTTGGACTCCTCGGCAGCAGAAGGGGCAGCTGGGACCCCACAGGGCCCAACAGGGGAAGATGGCACGGAGTCATCCAGGTTGGTGGGGGGTTTGGTGGAGGAGGAGGCCGTGCAAGCACCAGAGATGGGGTCTGGAGGTGGGGATCCCACTGGTGCTAGTGGTGCAGTGCAGGACCAGGGACAGGAGGCAGCACAGGCCGCCGCGGTGGTGCCTGTGTGCAATCCTGTCCCTGATCCTGTCCCTGCATCATCTTGCACCAGCAGGGATGCCTACGTCCAGACCCGTTTTCAGGCAGGGGATGAGCTCACGTCAATTGGTCTTCCTCTGCCTGCGGACGTGGCTATCCGGGTCCGGGTTGAGCCTGTCCTGACTGGTGTGGTGTTGCGTCAACGGGCCATGCGAGGTGACCTGCAGTCTTTTCATGAGGAGACTGCACGTCATCTCGAATGGCTCGTTGACCACGTCAGCCTGCTGGGACAGGTCACCCAGGCTGGATTCTTCCGTATGATGGGGCTTGCTACGACCCCCTCCTCAACTGGACCCCCTACGCGCCAGTCATCCTCCGTGCCATCTTCCCACCCATCAGTCACCTGGGTGCCCTGTGGAGCTGCCTCTGACGGTGCGGCCAGGCTGGTGGAGGAGGCATCCCTGCCACAGTCGGGAGTCGGACGTCCAGCAGGGGTGGCCACATCAACGACTGCAACCCAGCCGGCGGAGGATGTGCAGGCAGCAGGAGGCAGTGCACGGGCAGAGGCACAGCAGCAGCAGCAATGTGGTGGGAGCCATGAAGGCTTGGGGCCTTCAACATCGGAGGGGCAGGCATCGGCCGGAGGGCAGGAGGACCCAGGACAGAGAGTGTCTTCCGTGTGGCAGCGGTTGGGCCACGCCATAGATGCGGAGCGGCAGCGGGCGGAAGAGGCACGGCTCACAATGGTCAGGGCGGAGAACTCCATGCGGAGGGCCCTGAGGCGGGCCGAGTGCCTCAAGGCAATCCGCAGGGGTTTGGAGGTGGACACGTCGACGGCCCTGCGGACCCTCGGGGCCATGGAGGAGGACCGCCTCCGGGACATTGAGCAGGAGTTCGATGATGCCCTGGCCCGGGACATCCACAAGTGAGCCGTCAAACTAGCCCACTGCCCTTGTACATAGTTATGTAGGTAGTGTTAGGTTTCATTTTTGTTTTGATTTTATTTGGACTTTTCGGACATTGGCCACATTTTTGTATATAGTTTATTTTATTAGTTAGTGTAGTTAGATAGGTTTCCTTTCTTTTGTTGGGATAATGGACCCTGGCTTGTTCCCATGTACATAGTTCACTGTTGGATTGTATTTTTTTTTCACATTTTAACCATGGAGCAATGGCTTTCTTTTTTTATTTCCCATTGGATTTTGTTTTGTGGACAGTGACTTTGGACACCATTACTTTGGAATTTTACTTTTGGTTTTGCTTTTTTTCACGGACATGCTTCTTTTAATTTTTGTACATTCACATTTCTGTTTCTTTATTTTTGATTCTATTTATGTTTCCTTTAATACATATTTTTTTTGGTGAACTTCAATGTGTGGTATCTCATTGGTTTCATACATTTCATGATATGGGTTTTGAGATTCACTGACACCCATTGGGTGTATGTGAGGGAAATGTGTTTGTTTCGGAACTTGCAATTGGTGTTCTGTGATGTAATTGCAAATTATGAGTGGGTGGATGCAATACTCGGGTGGGTGTTTTGCATTTGGAGGCTGACCATAGGGACCAGGGATCTAGATTGTGATGACATGTTGGCTGGGGAACATGAGTTGCACATGGGTGGGGGCCTGCTGGCAGGTGCCCCACAGTGCTGGGGGGTGGTGGGAGACATGGGTGGGGGCCTGGTGGAGGGTGCCCCTGCACTGCTGGGGGTGGGGGGGTGGGAGACATGGGTGGGGGCCTGGTGGAGGCTGCCCCTGGTGGCTGGGGGGTGGGGGGGTGGGAGACATGGGTGGGGGCCTGCTGGCAGGTGCCCCACAGTGCTGGGGGGTGGGGGTGGTGGGGAACATGAGTTGGACATGGGTGGGGGCCTGCTGGCAGGTGCCCCACAGTGCTGGGGGGTGGGGGTTGTGGGGAACATGAGTTGGACATGGGTGGGGGCCTGCTGGCAGGTGCCCCACAGTGCTGGGGGGTGGGGGTGCTGGGAGACATGGGTGGGGGCCTGGTGGAGGCTGCCCCTGGTGGCTGGGGGGTGGTGGGGAACATGAGTTGGACATGGGTGGGGGCCTGCTGGCAGGTGCCCCACAGTGCTGGGGGGTAGGGGTGGTGGGAGACATGGGTGGGGGCCTGGTGGAGGGTGCCCCTGCACTGCTGGGGGGTTGGGGTGGTTGGAGACATGGGTGGGGGCCTGGTGGAGGGTGCCCCTGCACTGCTGGGGGGTGGGGGTGGTGGGAGACATGGGTGGGGGCCTGGTGGAGGGTGCCCCTGCACTGCTGGGGGTGGGGGGGTGGGATACATGGGTGGGGGCCTGGTGGAGGCTGCCCCTGGTGGCTGCGGGGTGGGGGTGCTGGGAGACATGGGTGGGGGCCCGGTGGAGGGTGCCCCTGCACTGCTGGGGGGTGGGGGTGGTGGGAGACATGGGTGGGGGCCTGGTGGAGGGTGCCCCTGCACTGCTGGGGGGTGGGGGGGTGGGAGGCATGGGTGGGGGCCTGGTGGAGGCTGCCCCTGGTGGCTGGGGGGTGGGGGTGCTGGTAGACATGGGTGGGGGCCTGGTGGAGGCTGCCCCTGGTGGCTGGGGGGTGGGGGTGCTGAGAGACATGGGTGGGGGCCTGGTGTTGGGTGCCCCTGCACTGCTGGGGGGTGGGGGTGGTGGGAGACATGGGTGGGGGCCTGGTGGAGGGTGCCCCTGCACTGCTGGGGGGTGGGGGGGTGGGAGACATGGGTGGGGGCCTGGTGGAGGGTGCCCCTGCACTGCTGGGGGGTGGAGGGTGGGAGACATGGCTGGGCGCCTGGTGGTGGGTGCCCCTGCACTGCTGGGGGGTGGGGGGGACGGGAGACATGGGTGGGGGCTTAGTGGAGGCTGCCCCTGCACTGCTGGGGGGTGGGGGTGGTGGGAGACATGGGTGGGGGCCTGCTGGCAGGTGCCCCACAGTGCTGGGGGGTGGGGGTGGTGGGGAACATGAGTTGGACATGGGTGTGGGCCTGCTGGCAGGTGCCCCACAGTGCTGGGGGTGGGGGTGCTGGGAGACATGGGTGGGGGCCTGGTGGAGGCTGCCCCTGGTGGCTGGGGGGTGAGGGTGGTGGGGAACATGAGTTGGACATGGGTGGGGGCCTGCTGGCAGGTGCCCCACAGTGCTGGGGGGTGGGGGTGGTGGGAGACATGGGTGGGGGCCTGGTGGAGGGTGCCCCTGCACTGCTGGGGGGTGGGGGGTGGGAGACATGGGTGGGGGGCAGGTGGAGGGTGCCCCTGCACTGCTGGGGGTGGGGGTGGTGGGAGACATGGGTGGGGGCCTGGTGGAGGGTGCCCCAGCACTGCTGGGGGGTGGGGGGGTGTCAGACATGGATGGGGGCCTGGTGGAGGCTGCCCCTTGTTGTTGGGGGGCGGGGTGCTGGGAGACATGGGTGGGGGCCTGGTGGAGGCTGCCCCTGGTGGCTGGGGGGTGGGGGTGCTGGGAGACATGGGTGGGGGCCTGGTGGAGGCTGCCCCTGGTGGCTGGGGGGTGGGGGTGCTGGGAGACATGGGAGGGGGCCTGGTGGTGGGTGCCCCTGCACTGCTGGGGGGTGGGGGTGGTGGGAGACATGGGTGGGGGCCTAGTGGTGGGTGCCCCTGCACTGCTTGGGGGTGGGGGTGGTGGTAGACATGAGTTGGACATGGGTGGGGGCCTGCTGGCAGGTGCCCCACAGTGCTGGGGGGTGGGGGTGGTGGGGAACATGAGTTGGACATTGGTGGGGGCCTGCTGGCAGGTGCCCCACAGTGCTGGGGGTTGGGGGTGGTGGGGAACATGAGTTGGACATGGGTGGGGGCCTGCTGGCAGGTGCCCCACAGTGCTGGGGGGTGGGGGTGGTGGGAGGGGGTGGTGGGAGACATGATTTGGACATGGGTGGGGGCCTGCTGGCAGGTGCCCCACAGTGCTGGGGGGTGGGGGTGGTGGGAGACATGGGTGGGGGCCTGGTGGAGGGTGCCCCTGCACTGGTGGGGGGGTGGGAGACATGGGTGGGGGCCTGGAGGAGGGTGCCCCTGCACTGCTGGGGGCTGTGGGGGTGGGAGACATGGGTGGGGGGCAGGTGGAGGGTGCCCCTGCACTGCTGGGGGTGGGGGTGGTGGGAGACATGGGTGGGGGCCTGGTGGAGGGTGCCCCTGCACTGCTGGGGGGTGGGGGGTGTCAGACATGGGTGGGGGCCTGGTGGAGGCTGCCCCTTGTTGTTGGGGGCGGGGGTGCTGGGAGACATGGGTGGGGGCCTGGTGGAGGCTGCCCCTGGGGGGTGGGGGTGCTGGGAGACATGGGTGGGGGCCTGGTGGAGGCTGCCCCTGGTGGCTGGGGGGTGGGGGTGCTGGGAGACATGGGTGGGGGCCTGGTGGTGGGTGCCCCTGCACTGCTGGGGGTGGGGGGGTGGGAGACATGGGTGGGGGCCTGGTGGAGGCTGCCCCTGCACTGCTGGGGGGTGGGGGTGGTGGGAGACATGGGTGGGGGCCTGCTGGCAGGTGCCCCACAGTGCTGGGGGGTGGGGGTGGTGGGGAACATGAGTTGGACATGGGTGTGGGCCTGCTGGCAGGTGCCCCACAGTGCTGGGGGGTGGGGGTGCTGGGAGACATGGGTGGGGGCCTGGTGGAGGCTGCCCCTGGTGGCTGGGGGTAGGGGGTGGTGGGGAACATGAGTTGGACATGGGTGGGGGCCTGCTGGCAGGTGCCCCACAGTGCTGGGGGGTGGGGGTGGTGGGAGACATGGGTGGGGGCCTGGTGGAGGGTGCCCCTGCACTGCTGGGGGGTGGGCGTGGTGGGAGACATGGGTGGGGGCCTGGTGGAGGGTGCCCCTGCACTGCTGGGGGGTGGGGGGGTGGGAGACATGGGTGGGGGCCTGGTGGAGGCTGCCCCTGGTGGCTGGGGGGTGGGGTGCTGGGAGACATGGGTGGGGGCCTGGTGGAGGCTGCCCCTGGTGGCTGGGGGGTGGGGGTGCTGGGAGACATGGGTGGGGGCCTGGTGGAGGCTGCCCCTGGTGGCTGGGGGTGGGGGTGCTGGGAGACATGGGTGGGGGCCTGGTGGTGGGTGGGGGTGGTGGGAGTCATGGGTGGGGGCCTGGTGGTGGGTGTCCCTGCACTGCTGGGGGGTGGGGGTGGTGGGAGTCATGGGTGGGGGCCTGCTGGCAGGTGCCCCTGCACTGCTGGGGGGTGGGGGTGGTGGGAGACATGGGTGGGGGCCTGGTGGAGGGTGCCCCTGCACTGCTGGGGGGTGGGGGTGGTGGGAGACATGGGTGGGGGCCTGGTGGAGGGTGCCCCTGCACTGCTGGGGGGTGGGGGTGGTGGGAGACATGGGTGGGGGCCTGGTGGAGGCTGCCCCTGGTGGCTGGGGGTGCTGGGAGACATGGGTGGGGGCCTGGTGGAGGCTGCCCCTGCACTGCTGGGGGGTGGGGGTGGTGGGAGAAATGGGTGGGGGCCTGGTGGAGGCTGCCCCTGGTGGCTGGGGGGTGGGGGTGCTGGGAGACATGGGTGGGGGCCTGGTGGAGGCTGCCCCTGGTGGCTGGGGGGTGGGGGTGCTGGGAGACATGGGTGGGGGCCTGGTGGTGGGTGCCCCTGCACTGCTGGGGGGTGGTGTGGTGGGAGACATGGGTGGGGGCCTGCTGGCAGGTGCCCCACAGTGCTGGGGGGTGGGGGTGGTGGGGAACATGAGTTGGACATGGGTGGGGGCCTGCTGGCAGGTGCCCCACAGTGCTGGGGGGTGGGGGTGCTGGGAGACATGGGTGGGGGCCTGGTGGAGGCTGCCCCTGGTGGCTGGGGGGTGGGAGACATGGGTGGGGGCCTGCTGGCAGGTGCCCCACAGTGCTGGGGGGGGGTGGGTGGTGGGGAACATGAGTTTGACATGGGTGGGGGCCTGCTGGCAGGTGCCCCACAGTGCTGGGGGGTGGGGGTTGTGGGGAACATGAGTTGGACATAGGTGGGGGCCTGCTGGCAGGTGCCCCACAGTGCTGGGGGGTGGGGGTGCTGGGAGACATGGGTGGGGGCCTGGTGGAGGTTGCCCCTGGTGGCTGGGGGGTGGGGGTGGTGGGGAACATGAGTTGGACATGGGTGGGGGCCTGCTGGCAGGTGCCCCACAGTGCTGGGGGGTGGGGGTGGTGGGAGACATGGGTGGGGGCCTGGTGGAGGGTGCCCCTGCACTGCTGGGGGGTGGGGGTGGTTGGAGACATGGATGGGGGCATGGTGGAGGGTGCCCCTGCACTGCTGGGGGGTGGGGGTGGTGGGAGACATGGGTGGGAGCCTGGTGGAGGGTGCCCCTGCACTGCTGGGGGTGGGGGGGTGGGATACATGGGTGGGGGCCTGGTGGAGGCTGCCCCTGGTGGCTGCGGGGTGGGGGTGCTGGGAGAAATGGGTGGGGGCCCGGTGGAGGGTGCCCCTGCACTGCTGGGGGGTGGGGGTGGTGGGAGACATGGGTGGGGGCCTGGTGGAGGGTGCCCCTGCACTGCTGGGGGGTGGGGGGGTGGGAGACATGGGTGGGGGCCTGGTGGAGGCTGCCCCTGGTGGCTGGGGGGTGGGGGTGCTGGTAGACATGGGTGGGGGCCTGGTGGAGGCTGCCCCTGGTGGCTGGGGGGTGGGGGTGCTGAGAGACATGGGTGGGGGCCTGGTGTTGGGTGCCCCTGCACTGCTGGGGGGTGGGGGTGGTGGGAGACATGGGTGGGGGCCTGGTGGAGGGTGCCCCTGCACTGCTGGGGGGTGGGGGGGTGGAAGACATGGGTGGGGGCCTGGTGGAGGGTGCCCCTGCACTGCTGGGGGGTGGAGGGTGGGAGACATGGGTGGGGGCCTGGTGGTGGGTGCCCCTGCACTGCTGGGGGTGGGGGGGTGGGAGACATGGGTGGGGGCCTGGTGGAGGCTGCCCCTGGTGGCTGGGGGGTGGGGGTGCTGGGAGACATGGGTGGGGGCCCGGTGGAGCGTGCCCCTGCACTGCTGGGGGGTGGTGGGAGACATGGGTGGGGGCCTGGTGGAGGGTGCCCCTGCACTGCTGGGGGGTGGGGGGCGGGTGGGAGACATGGGTGGGGGCCTGGTGAGGCTGCCCCTGGTGGCTGGGGGGTGGGGGTGCTGGGAGACTTGGGTGGGGGCCTGGTGGAGGGTGCCCCTGCACTGCTGGGGGGTGGGAGACATGGGTGGGGGCCTGGTGGAGGCTGCCCCTGGTGGCTGGGGGGTGGGGGTGCTGGGAGACATGGGTGGGGGCCTGGTGGAGGGTGCCCCTGCACTGCTGGGGGGTGGGGGTGGTGGGAGACATGGGTGGGGGCCTGGTGGAGGGTGCCCCTGCACTGCTGGGGAGTGGGAGGGGGTGGGAGACATGGGTGGGGGCCTGGTGGAGGCTTCCCCTGGTGGCTGGGGGGTGGGGGTGCTGGGAGACATGGGTGGGGGCCTGGTGGAGGCTGCCCCTGGTGGCTGGGGGGTGGGGGTGCTGGGAGACATGGGTGGGGGCCTGGTGGTGGGTGCCCTTGCACTGCTGGGGGGTGGGGGTGGTGGGAGACATGGGTGGGGGCCTGGTGGTGGGTGCCCCTGCACTGCTGGGAGGTGGGGGTGGTGGGAGACATGAGTTGGACATGGGTGGGGGCCTGCTGGCAGGTGCCCCACAGTGCTGGGGGGTGGGGGTGGTGGGGAACATGAGTTGGACATGGGTGGGGGCCTGCTGGCAGGTGCCCCACAGTGCTGGGGGTTGGGGGTGGTGGGGAACCTGAGTTGGACATGGGTGGGGGCCTGCTGGCAGGTGCCCCACAGTGCTGGGGGGTGGGGGTGGTGGGAGACATGAGTTGGACATGGGTGGGGGCCTGCTGGCAGGTGCCCCACAATGCTAGGTGTTGGGGGTGGTGGGAGACATGGGTGGAGGCCTGGTGGGGGGTGCCCCTGCACTGCTGGGGGTGGGGGGGTGGGAGACATGGGTGGGGGCCTGGTGGAGGCTGCCCCTGGTGGCTGGGGGGTGGGGGTGCTGGGAGACATGGGTGGGGGCCTGGTGGTGGGTGCCCCTGCACTGCTGGGGGTTCGGGGGGACGGGAGACATGGGTGGGGGCTTAGTGGAGGCTGCCCCTGCACTGCTGGGGGGTGGGGGTGGTGGGAGACATGGGTGGGGGCCTGCTGGCAGGTGCCCCACAGTGCTGGGGGGTGAGGGTGGTGGGGAACATGAGTTGGACATGGGTGGGGGCCTGCTGGCAGGTGCCCCACAGTGCTGGGGGGTGGGGGTGGTGGGAGACATGGGTGGGGGCCTGGTGGAGGGTGCCCCTGCACTGCTGGGGGGTGGGGGGTGGGAGACATGGGTGGGGGCCAGGTGGAGGGTGCCCCTGCACTGCTGGGGGTGGGGGTGGTGGGAGACATGGGTGGGGGCCTGGTGGAGGGTGCCCCTGCACTGCTGGGGGGTGTCAGACATGGGTGGGGGCCTGGTGGAGGCTGCCCCTTGTTGTTGGGGGGCGGGGGTGCTGGGAGACATGGGTGGGGGCCTGGTGGAGGCTGCCCCTGGTGGCTGGGGGGTGGGGGTGCTGGGAGACATGGGTGGGGGCCTGGTGGAGGCTGCCCCTGGTGGCTGGGGGGTGGGGGTGCTGGGAGACATGGGTGGGGGCCTGGTGGTGGGTGCCCCTGCACTGCTGGGGGGTGGGGGTGGTGGGAGACATGGGTGGGGGCCTGGTGGTGGGTGCCCCTGCACTGCTTGGGGGTGGGGGTGGTGGTAGACATGAGCTGGACATGGGTGGGGGCCTGCTGGCAGGTGCCCCACAGTGCTGGGGGGTGGGGGTGGTGGGGAACATGAGTTGGACATTGGTGGGGGCCTGCTGGCAGGTGCCCCACAGTGCTGGGGGTTGGGGGTGGTGGGGAACATGAGTTGGACATGGGTGGGGGCCTGCTGGCAGGTGCCCCACAGTGCTGGGGGGTGGGGGTGGTGGGAGGGGGTGGTGGGAGACATGAGTTGGACATGGGTGGGGGCCTGCTGGCAGGTGCCCCACAGTGCTGGGGGGTGGGGGTGGTGGGAGACATGGGTGGGGGCCTGGTGGAGGGTGCCCCTGCACTGGTGGGGGGGTGGGAGACATGGGTGGGGGCCTGGTGGAGGGTGCCCCTGCACTGCTGGGGGCTGTGGGGGTGGGAGACATGGGTGGGGGTCTGGTGGAGGCTGCCCCTGGTGGCTGGGGGGTGGGGGTGCTGGGAGACATGGGTGGGGGCCTGGTGGTGGGTGCCCCTGCACTGCTGGGGGTGGGGGGGGTGGGAGACATGGGTGGGGGCCTGGTGGAGGCTGCCTTGCACTGCTGGGGGGTGGGGGTGGTGGGAGACATGGGTGGGGGCCTGCTGGCAGGTGCCCCACAGTGCTGGGGGGTGGGGGTGGTGGGGAACATGAGTTGGACATGGGTGTGGGCCTGCTGGCAGGTGCCCCACAGTGCTGGGGGGTGGGGGTGCTGGGAGACATGGGTGGGGGCCTGGTGGAGGCTGCCCCTGGTGGCTGGGGGTAGGGGGTGGTGGGGAACATGAGTTGGACATGGGTGGGGGCCTGCTGGCAGGTGCCCCACAGTGCTGGGGGGTGGGGGTGGTGGGAGACATGGGTGGGGGCCTGGTGGAGGGTGCCCCTGCACTGCTGGGGGGTGGGCGTGGTGGGAGACATGGGTGGGGGCCTGGTGGAGGGTGCCCCTGCACTGATGGGGGGAGGGGGGTGGGAGACATGGGTGGGGGCCTGGTGGAGGCTGCCCCTGGTGGCTGGGGGGTGGGGTGCTGGGAGACATGGGTGGGGGCCTGGTGGAGGCTGCCCCTGGTGGCTGGGGGGTGGGGGTGCTGGGAGACATGGGTGGGGGCCTGGTGGAGGCTGCCCCTGGTGGCTGGGGGTGGGGGTGCTGGGAGACATGGGTGGGGGCCTGGTGGTGGGTGCCCCTGCACTGCTGGGGGGTGGGGGTGGTGGGAGTCATGGGTGGGGGCCTGGTGGTGGGTGCCCCTGCACTGCTGGGGGTGGGGGTGGTGGGAGTCATGGGTGGGGGGGCCTGCTGGCAGGTGCCCCTGCACTGCTGGGGGGTGGGGGTGGTGGGAGACATGGGAGGGGGCCTGGTGGAGGGTGCCCCTGCACTGCTGGGGGGTGGGGGTGGTGGGAGACATGGGTGGGGGCCTGGTGGAGGGTGCCCCTGCACTGCTGGGGGGTGGGAGACATGGGTGGGGGCCTGGTGGAGGCTGCCCCTGGTGGCTGGGGGGTGGGGGTGCTGGGAGACATGGGTGGGGGCCTGGTGGAGGCTGCCCCTGCACTGCTGGGGGGTGGGGGTGGTGGGAGACATGGGTGGGGGCCTGGTGGAGGCTGCCCCTGGTGGCTGGGGGTGCTGGGAGACATGGGTGGGGGCCTGGTGGAGGCTGCCCCTGGTGGCTGGGGGGTGGGGGTGCTGGGAGACATGGGTGGGGGCCTGGTGGTGGGTGCCCCTGCACTGCTGGGGGGTGGGTGTGGTGGGAGACATGGGTGGGGGCCTGCTGGCAGGTGCCCCACAGTGCTGGGGGGTGGGGGTGGTGGGGAACATGAGTTGGACATGGGTGGGGGCCTGCTGGCAGGTGCCCCACAGTGCTGGGGGGTGGGGGTGCTGGGAGACATGGGTGGGGGCCTGGTGGAGGCTGCCCCACAGTGCTGGGGGGTGGGGGTGGTGGGGAACATGAGTTGCACATGGGTGTGGGCCTGCTGGCAGGTGCCCCACAGTGCTGGGGGGTGGGGGTGGTGGGGAACATGAGTTGGACATGGGTGTGGGCCTGCTGGCAGGTGCCCCACAGTGCTGGGGGGTGGGGGTGCTGGGAGACATGGGTGGGGGCCTGGTGGAGGCTGCCCCTGGTGGCTGGGGGGTGGGGGTGGTGGGAGACATGGGTGGGGGCCTGGTGGAGGGTGCCCCTGCACTGCTGGGGGGGGTGGGGGACATGGGTGGGGGCCTGGTGGAGGGTGCCCCTGGTGGCTGGAGGTGCTGGGGGACATGCGTTGGTGGGCAGTTGTGGAAGTTGACATGTGGGTTGGCTGGGGGGCATGGCCATGGTGGATGGGGTGCCTGCAGGACATGTGCAGGGTAGGCCCCTGTGGTGTGAGCCACCTGCAGGGGCCGTGGAGGGTGTAGAGGGAACACCTGGGAGGACCCACACGTGCAATTCACGTGTGGTGCTCCCCGCGCACCCCTGTAATACACGTACCCTGATGAGATCGCGTGTGGAACTTCCCGCACACCCCTGTAATACACGTACCCTGATGGAATTGTGTGTGGAACTTCCCGCGCACCCCTGGAATACACGTACCCTGCTGATGTTGCGTGTGATACTTCCCCCGCGCCCCGAAATAAACGTACCCTGATGAGATTGCGTGTGTAACTTCCCGCGCACCCCCGAAATACACGTACCCTGATGTGATCGCGTGTGTAACTTCCCGCGCACCCCCGAAAAATACACGTACCCCGCTCAATCGCGTGTGTAACTTCCCGCAAACCCCAGAAATACACGTACCCTGATGAGATCGCGTGTGTAACTTCCCGCGCACCCCCGAAATACACGTACCCTGATGTGATCGCGTGTGTAACTTCCCGCGCACCCCCGAAATATACGTACCCCGCTCAATCGCGTGTGTAACTTCCCGCGCACCCCCGAAATACACGTACCCCGCTCATGCGCGTGTGTAACTTCCCGCGCACCCCCGAAATACACGTACCCCGCTCAATCGCGTGTGTAACTTCCCGCGCACCCTCGAAATACACGTACCCCGCTCAATCGCGTGTGTGACTTCCCGCGCACCCCCGAAATACACGTACCCCGCTCAATTGTGTGTGTAACTTCCCACGTGCCTCCGAAATACACGTACCCCGCTCAACCGCGTGTGTAACTTCCCGCACACCCCCGATGTACACGTACCCCGCTCAATCGCGTGTGTAACTTCCCGCGCACCCCCGCAATACACATGCCCCGCTCGCACAGGCCCAATTGCTGTATGTTGCCACTTTTGTGATGCGCTGGGACTCTACCGCCTGCCTTCGTGTGGCGGACGTGTTTCAGCTTGTGCGTGTCTTTGGCTGTGCGTGGCTTTGCCCTATTCGTTTCCATGAATACGTGTGGTTCGAGTGCGTGTGGGCGTTCCGTCTGCTTCCCTGCAGTATATCCCGTTACGCCCTTATTTTCGCGCGTTGTTCCCCATTCCGCGCGTTACGCCCCGTGTCCCGCCCACTTTCTGGTGTATGCGCCGAGGTTGTGCGCTTTCACTATGCGCATCGCGCACGCCTTTCGGGATGTTGCAGTGACTTGTGCGCCATGCACGAGTTTAGCGCACATCCCGAGGTAAACACGCGCAGGTACTTCCATGAATCGCACGCGTGCGCCTGTTTTTTTGCGCTTGCGCCTGCTTGCGCAAAGATTTTCGGCGCACGTTTGTTCCATGAATCGGCCCCTAGGTGTCTCTTCAAATGTCACTGGAATTTTGTGGGGGAAACATAATATACATTGCTTTTGTCAACCCACACGTTTAGTTTTCCTGACATTTTTCTGTGAGCAGTGATATTTTTCCAATTTTGTTATTTTAAAGCCGTTTTTATTTGCACACACATGTGCAGGCCGTTTTTGCTTTCAATGTTTAAAAATCCTGTTTTCCATGTCACAGGGATCTTTGATTCCTCCTTTTTTAAATTAAACTGCTGCGTGTCCATTGGTAATGACAGGTAGGCCCCTTTCCACACAGCTCTTTAACTTTACTTGAAAAACAAAAGCCAAGCCATTTTTGTTGCAGTGTTTAAATACCTGCCATTCATGTGAAAGGGACTGCTGTTTGGGACCTTTAAGTGCACCCCACAACCTGAATTGATAAATAAGCAAACAGGTTGGGGTTTCTTTAAACTAAGAGCGAAGCCCAAGCTGTGCAGCACATGGCAGGTGTGGCTTAGATGTTCCGAGGCCAACTCCGGAGATTGGGCTTCAATGAACCCGCTATCTAGTTGGCGAAAGATGCAGCTCTTACCACTCCTGAAACGAACGCCCATCACTGCCAACAACTTGGTGAAGACCCTCACAGCCAAAGTAAGGCTAAAAGAGAGTACCCTGAACTGGCAGTGGGAGTCCCCATCATGAACCTAAGATACTTCCTGTGCCGAGGATGTATGGGCACATGAAAGTAAGCATCCCGTAGTCTCAGTGCCATTAATCAGTCCTTGTTATTGGCGGGCCTAGGAGATCTAGGCTAGAGTGACCATTCTGATCTTGTCCCTTGAAGGAACTTTTCAGTAGCCTCCAATCCAAGACGGGGTGAAGGCACCAGGAAATAATGGGAATATCATTCGATGTTCCTCTTTGAGGTGGGGACCAACTTCATGGCTGCTTTTTTCACAAAAGAGAAGCGCTCTACTGCAAAAGCATGGTATCCATAGGCCTGGAGAAGGGAGATGGAGGGTGCCTGGTGGGCACGGTAGGATGGAGAAGCAGTATTCCTGGTATACTACGTGAAGTACCCAAGAATCCAAAGTAGTATTTGGCAAATCTTGGTTAAACCGAGACAACCTTCCCCCAGGAGAGTTGTGGGTGAAGTCCTCACTAAAGGGGTTTGCTGTGCTGGTGGCTGCAGTAACCAAAGGTGAAGATCTGTGGTTTCTCAGCCTCTCCCTCCCCCCCCCTCCCCCGAGCCTCTGATATAGAAGGGGTAATGTCTTTGCGTAGGTTTTCTGGATTGGGCATGGATTCTCCCCTAACAGGCGAAGAAGGCATAGAAGTGAAATGTACACCCCCCCTAGCAAAAGGCAGAGGGGGTAGTTAAAACATGGGCATGTTTCAACCAAGGATTGACCACTATTGGCCCAAAGAGGATATGCCAGTGAAGTGACATGTCTATAAGCTTTGCCTGAAAGTCCAGCGCCAAACACAAATTTGAGCCATGAGTGCCTTCTAACTATAAAACTAGTGTCCACTGACCTTGCCAAACAATCAGCTGAAGTACCATTTTCTTTCCATCCTCCATGAGTGAGGTCAAGCCTTCTATAATCCACTTTCCTCCTCGCTCTCTGAGGTGGGAGAAAGGGGAAAGTAGTGGTCTTAAGCCCTGCTGTGGCAGCCTGAACTACCAGGTTTTTCTGGGGTGAGGTGCACTCAGAAGAAGGTAGGATCTAAAGGAGCCAGTCAACAGCTCATCAGTGGTTTTCCTACCGGAAGAGTAGAGCTGGGCTTCTGCAGATTGACTTAACCAGGTCGGAGATAACCAGGTTAAAGGGTAAAAACGTTTCCTTCAGTAGACTTTCATCAAATAGGTCTGCCTACTCATACTGCATTACAGATCTAGATGAAACTGGTAGCCCAGGGTCTCGTCCACTTTCCTGATAATTCTGCAGTAAGCTGCATGCTTTGGGTGCACATGGGGAGCCGTTTCCATGGTGTCCAGCTCTGACGAAGCATCATGCTCACTGGTATCACAGATCGGCTGCTAACTCAGTCTGTTGGGTGTCCCCCTGGTGCCAAAGCTCTGGAAAATTTGCATATTGCTCTGTGCAGGTTTTCAGACCAAGGGGTAGAACGTCCCCTTCCTTGTAGGAAATTCATCCCATTCTCGACAAACTGAGTCCTTGAAGTCACACTACATTCTGGTGCCAGGTCTCGCTGAATAGAGCATAGGAAATAAGTGATGTGCAAGAAGTTGGCACTGTGAAGTCAATGCCTGTTGTCAGAGCAGATTGTACGGCGTCAGTGACCAGAGTTGGTTGGTGTCTAGGACCAGACGACTTCTCTTGGTGCGGGGCTGAGCCAAATGGCATGTGGCCATTGCTCTTCTTGACGTAGAAGGTTGCCCAGAGCAGTGCCAGTGTTTGAGATTTATTCAAAACCACCCACCCACCACTTTTTGGGTTCCAATTTGTCTCCTGTGTGAGAGAGGGCATGCCCAGACGTGGGTCCCTCACTCGCTGCAACATAGGGACTGATGAGACCCGACAAGGCCGTAAAACGCCTGGGGTTTCTTGTGTTTCCGTGCAGAGTGGATGTGGTACATCAGTTTGGGCTGCACTGCTCCCATTGGTGGCAGTACCTGACTGATTTGCACAAGGCTGGACCACTCTTGTAATGGCACAGACAGGCCTAAAAACGGTGGTGAGGAAGGTTGCTCAGAGCAGTGACAGTGGTTGAGTCTAATTCAAAATCCATCCACCCATCACTATTTTGCTTCTTGGTACTACCGACGGCCTTGTGAAGGAGCAGTACGCCCTGCATCTACAGTGGAGCCAACAAGCCCTTTGCAAATATTGCCACCATCTGCATTCTGAAATATTTCCGCTGCTCCGAAGTAGAGGGGTTAGTGGGGAAGGTTACCTGCATCTGTTCAAGAGATAGTCAAGGGGAGATGGTGCCAACCATTACCAACTCCTAGTCCCAAAGCAATTCGGGAAGATGGTGATGGAGTTAACTCAGTCCAACCTGATTGCTGGGCGTCTCAGCTTAGAGAAGATGCAGACATCCATCCCCAGCCAATTCTACTGTACGCACAAGTCGAACAGTTTTGTGCAACAAGTCCCACCTACCAGAAAATCTCACCGGGGGTCATACCCATGGTCCCCCCTCCTACTAATGCCAATCAATGAGGTGCCATTCAACAGGATAGGTATGGACACTGTGGGGCCACTGAAGCCCTATGGCAGGAAACAAGTACATCCTCATGATATTGGACTATGCCACCTGGTATCCAGAGGCTTTTTCATTAAGGAGTACCACTACCAAGGCGATCCTAGTGGGCTTCCACAGAAAGACTCAAGGACCAAGGCAGCACTTTCATGTCGAAGCGGACGGGTGAGAGGAAAGACCTTATTAACATTAAGATGACGAGGGAGGACATATATGTACAACTCTCAGACCAATGCGCTAGTAGAGAGGTTTAATCATACTCAAGAGCATCCTAAAGAGGTTGTTCACCGAAGATGTGAAGACCGAACCAAATTCATGCAGGACGATAGTCTAATAAAGGAGCACAAATACACTGTATTCGACAGCTGCCTGGTAGAGATTATGCTGATGCTGAAATGTGAACATCCAGTGAGAGGGGAAATATGCGGGCAGCCATTGGTGAATGTGACTCGAGTATCACAAGGCACTAACCTGAAAATCAAAGCCACCTGTGCCCAGCTCCATGCTACATTTTCATGGTCCGCTCAACCGTTGCTGGGCAAAGTGTCAGCTAGAAATCTACTGTGTGGAGCAGCTTTACTTTTCAGTGGCTCTACTTTTAGTAAGTTGTCCAGTTTCTGTCAATTTGTGGGACTTCAGTTCCTTTCTAAAACGCAGTGCTACAAATATCAACGAGAATATTTATTCCCCTCTATTAATGAAGCCTGGAAAATTGAACAAATGTCAATTGAAAGGACATTCTTTGACAAACAGTTCAGGCTAGCTGGCGATGGACAGTGTGACAGCCCCGGATTTTCAGCGAAGTACTGCACATACCACTTTCAGAACATGGAAACTAAAAGAATTGTGAGG
Organism: Ambystoma mexicanum; assembly: GCF_040938575.1. Classification (NCBI taxonomy): domain Eukaryota; kingdom Metazoa; phylum Chordata; class Amphibia; order Caudata; family Ambystomatidae; genus Ambystoma; species Ambystoma mexicanum. Next base: position 475,833,981 of record NC_090927.1, on the reverse strand, counting down.
GTGGTGGTCGTGCAGGTATCCAATGTAAATCCTCAGTGGCCATGGAGAAACATGGTTTTATAAAATCCCTGGAAGATCTCCAATCGAGGGGAATGCAAATAGACCTCATAGCCACCGACAGACATGTTTCAATTGCCAAGGCCATGCGAAAGCAGTTTCCAAACATTCACCATCAATTTGATGTATGGCACGTTGCCAAATCAATCAATAAAAAAAAATCACAGCTGCTGATAAAAAAAAAAAGTTCTGAAAATATTTTACAGTGGTCCCAGTCTTTGAGCAACCATCTTTGTTGGAGCTCCAAAACTTGTGGTGGGTCTGTGGAAATTCTACTTGAAAAATGGCGCTCATTAATGCACCACTGTTCTAACGTTTACTCTTGGACAGAAAACCTACATTTTCCCCAATGTGCACATGGACCTTCATCGGAGGAGCAGGAACGCCTTGAGAAGTGGTTGGTTCCATCTTCTGCTCCACACTCTTGAGGAGATTGTGTTTGATAAAACTATCAAGAGATATGAATGGACTCTCAGAATTATATCAAACGGGAGATTTGGAGGTGTTCCACAATATGTGCCTAAAGTACAGGCCCAAGGGATTTCATTTCAGCATAGACGGCATTCAATATCGAACATTACTAGCGGTATTTGCGCATAACGAGAACGTAGGGAGAGAACAATCGAGAACTGCAGGAAACTTCGGGATTCTTCTTTACACAATGGCCTTTGCAAAAAGAAGCAAAAAATGGGTGGGCAAGCCACCAGGGAATGGAATTCGATTTTGTGAAAGATCTCACTTTGACTGTGTTGGACATGCATACTCATGGAATCGCTCATGATTTTGTTCCTAGGACACATACATAGCCATAAAACATTGCAAACATGCCCTCTCCACCGAAAGCATATCTTGTGGAACAGTTTACTTCCCTGTTCAAATTATTAGAAGCTATTTATTTGTTCAACAATGTTTATATAAATTGGAAAAATAAAGGGTCCAAATTGTCTTTTCAAATGTATCCTTTTCGTCAATTGTCCAAATAAAGCATCCAAATTGTCTTTTCAAATGAATCTTCTGTAATTTCTTTTGCAAGAAGTGCCTTTTGGAGGATGCCATAGAGTGTAACGCTGCGCTTTCACACTTCCTGCTTTCGTCGAGCTCTTGTGGGTCCTTCACTGATCGGGAGAGGGTGAGATGGATATCAACATGAAAGCAACTGCAGTGTCTGCAGTTGCCTTACCAAGCACGTGTCCAAATAGCTGAATAAATACGCGTCCCACAAACGAATGATACCTAGGCTAGATAAGAAACCTGGCACACAAGAACTACTGACTGTAAGCAAAACAACGCATGAAAGGGGGCTGTTGGTGTGAAATAGGTGCCTTCTGACCTATATTTTTATGGGGGCATGTGTTAGGTGTCATTGCTTTCGGATGCCTTATCAGAAGGGACGATCTTATTTGCGGCCTTTGGAGTCTTACGATTTCAAACACAGTGGCGATAGGCGTCAGTGTTACCAAAATATATGACCACTCCTGATTAGGTATATGGGAGGTGAATTTGAGGTGGTGCGGGGGTAGTGTCTAGAGACCAGATGCGTTCAAAGGAAACAGGGGTCATGGGTTCAGGGGACCGCGGCCTGGCAGGAGGGGGTTGGTGATGGCATGAGTCAGTGAGCAGAGACGGATTGTGCACTAAGGTTGGAGCAGGGCTTGCTCTGACATTCCCGTACGAGCACATTTTGTCAGGGCTCGAGACTCGCTACTTGCAAAAATGAATAGCAGCATTGCCGTGAGAACAGGAGACGGGCTGAGCTGACAGGTGGTGGGGGCTGGCTGTGCGAGGCGCTGGGAGAGTGAGTAATTCACCAGACGGACTCTAAAAATAAGGCATTTGGAAGTAAACTAACTAATGGTTTTCATAAAAAAAAGTAAATCACTAGAAATTTTGCGCAGCATTAGTGGATGCCAGCAAACTTTGTTTGTTTTTCGAAAATATTTCAAATGCTACGTTGGTCTGTAGGGCTTTTTGCTCCCATCGGGGCTCTGCACACCCAGCCATCCTAAACAGTATAAGGTTCGATTGTTTTTCGTCCTTGGAAGAAAGGGAGGATTCGGAATGGAATGAATGAAGGGAAGTGTGTAATACCGTCAAATATGATAAGATTCACCATTCCAAAACTGGACAAAAGAACATGTAATTTCATTTTATGAAAATTCATTGATCTGAACGGACACGCTGTGTTACGCCGAGAGAATGAAAATGCTGAATATTATGTAAGTTTTACTGTAGACAAGTTTATAGACGAACGAGTCAAGGTTTCTTTTTCTGACCGGTATTGCTGGCTTACATTTTAATGAGTTGTTGTTTGTGGCATTTTGCAACAACATGCAAAAACAACCTGTGTGTACTTGTCTTTGTCCTGGGGACAAGGGCAGTCCAACACCGAAAGGCATGTAGTCCACGTCCAGGTTCCACCTACGCCAAATTCTACGCTAATATTCGGTTAAAATGCTGTCTGTGTGTTCTTTGAATTCTACCGTCAGCTTCCGCATCCGCATCCCATTGCGAGCTAAACATACGCCATAGCACTAACCTCTCAAGAACATTGTAGACTCCAACTTTCCAGAATGTTTTCTCTGTGTTTCCATTGTTTCAAGTTTGTGTTCATCATTAGTTTTCCCACGGTGCAGAATTGATGGGTAAACTGATCAATTAGAATAAAGAACGGCTAGTGAGACACATTTCTGTTATGTTTTCTTAACAGCTACATCCTGTAATTCTACGAATGTCATTGTTACCAGATACCAATTGATGGCTTCTTCAGCAGGCAGTTGCACATACCCCTAAATGGCTGGATTTCAATGACACTGTTTTGGGACGATCGCCCCGGGCCGATATGCCCTTTCGCGGTACCAGCATTAAGAAGCAACCCGACATCGTTTACAGTGGTCTAGCAACAAGCTGATGTGGGAGCATTGCGATTCACGGTGCGTCCAATGCGCTTGTTACACCCAAAGGAACACCGTGTGACTCACAATAAACATTTGTGGATTGAGAACAAAGAAAGAAATTACCAATGTGGTAGAATATGGAAATCGGCGGATGTTCTCGGAGCGTTTATTGCAAAATAAAAGCACATTATAAATTGCAGAGTATGATATGATATGATGTATGGCATTTATAATGCGCCTATACACAAGTGTTTCAAGGCGCGACGAGGCAAGGGAGGGGGAACAGAGGGAAGACAGGCAACAATCCTACTAGGCCAGGTGTCATTCAGATCACGCAAGTGCATGGGAAGGTGAAGGAGGAGAAGTGCGGGGGGAATGGGAAGAGGGCAGTGCAGTACATGGATAAGAAAATACATAATAAGTAAAAGTAAGGTCAGCAGGTAGTAAGTGCAAGGGTAAGTGCAGACATCAGGTTGCAAATGCTGGTAGTGGGACTGTAGGGCTACAGAAAACAGTCCCCAAGAGCGGGAGTTGCCGGGAAGGCTGTCATGATGCCTACCCCCGGGGACCCAGACCAAGTCCAGCAAAGCCGGAAGCAGGCATCAAGTTACCCCAAGCACGCCCAACAACCCCTGCTAGGGGCTATTTGGTCAGTCCTGGCGCCATAGGCTTGGAAGGGACTATTTTACCTAGGGACTATTTCTTTTACTCAGGTGGGGCTGGGGAGGAATACTTACCTGGGACTACTTTGGAGGCTATTTAAACCACGCCCGAAGAGCAGCACACGCTTCGTGTTATTCTGCATCCAGCAGCGTAACGCTCGCCATGCCTGCAAGTCTGCATCCAGTCTTCTGCCACGCCCGCCTCGAGTTTGGAGCTCCTAGAAAAACGGAGAAAGAAGGATAAAAGGTTAGAACAAGAGCAATACCTTTGATCCTTACCTGAATTCCCGATCCATCGCGCCTTCGAGCTTGAAGAAAGAAGTTATTTTATGCGCGTCGCCTCACCTGCTGCAGCGCCGCGCTGAACTCACCGGCCTTCGCAGCATCTTCACATTTCACCGCATCCTCCTGCATGTTCCCGCCGCACTCCGGTACCTAAGGAGAAGACAAGAACAGCAAGGTGAGCCAAGGGAATAAACAGAGAAATACCCCCCATAGACTTACCTCATTTTACCACCGGGGGTACTATTCTTCTTCACGGGTCGGCGCAGCTTCCACTGCATCCTAGCCGAACCCCGGCCCCTAAGGGGAAACAAAAGGACAGCAAGGTGAAACAAGGGACTAACAAGGGGAACCCTCATCACCACAAAAGACTTACCTGATTTTACCGCCGGAGGCATTATTCCCAGAGACTTCATACCTTTCTCAGCGCCTGAATAAGGGAGAAAGCAACAGGTTACATATGGACATTATTTTATCGAACTGTGTTGGATAATACAATCCTTACCAGAACATTACTGGTTGCCACAAGGAACTCTTCAGTAAGGTCAAGCAGCAACCTGCAAGGAATTGGGCAAGAGTGAAAGTCAGGCATTTGAACTCTTACGAACTACATACTTACGGCGTCTTGCCGGGAATATCAGAGTCAATATTGTCCTGGAACTCACCAATTCCTTTGAGCCAGTGAAGCAACTGGTTATCTACGCGCCCCTGCGCTCAATGCAGGATGGAGAGCTCATCTTTTCAAATTATCAGGTGAGATTATAAGAGGGGACATCCAAGGTGATCAGTGGGGAGAACAACGGGGTGGGGGGGATTTACGCTCAACTCCACGGGTGGTTAATTCCCTTTCTCCACTTGCAGAAGAATATTCCTACGGGCCAAGCAAATAAAGCTAGGTGGGTCAGTCCAGTCCGTCATCTCGGCCCTACGCGTCAATATTGGTGGAGATCGCAGAAGTCCAGTCCAGATCGACGCCTCTGTGGGAGCCAGGTGAGCGTAACAAGGCAGTGCAGGAGTGCGACTGGCGGGCGAGGAGACCTGGGCCCGAGTTCAGAGGGTGGCCAGGTAACCAGTGCAGTTTCAATGTCAGCCAGGAAGTCAGCAAGGGAGAGGAGGAGAAAAGGCAGACGCAAAGAGAAAGGTTTTGAGGTGCTTCCTCAAGCGAAGATGATGCTCCTCAAGTTTCAGGGAGGCAGGAAGGCTGTTCCAGAGGGAGGCACCAGCGGAGGAAAGATCTACCACCAACTCGTTGCTTGGAGAAGCGACTGACCCCGAGGGAGTTTGAGGCAGATGAGCGAAGAGCTTGAGAAGTAAGGTATTTAGGAAGAAGAGTTAGAGGTATTGAGGCCCCAGGCCGCAGAAGGCCTTGTGGACGATGCTGAGGGTTTTGAACTTAATCCTCGCAGCCACTGGCAGCCAGTGCAGAGATTTCAGTCCTGGAGAGATACGGTCCCTGGGCTTGAGGCCAAGGACAAGTCTTGCAGTCCTGTTCTGAATAAGTTGCAGAGGGCGGAGAGTAGGAGCAGGCAGATTTAGAAGGAGGCTGTTGCAATAGTGCAGCCTAGAGAGAACCAGAGCTCTAGAGACAGTGTGCCTCTGGGGGAAGGGGAGAAAAGGAAGAATACTTCTGAGGAGGTGCAGCTGGTAGTGTGACTTCTTAGAGACATCAGAGATGTGAGGAGAGTAGTAGAGTGTAGAGTCGAAGATGACCCCAAGGTTTTTAGCCATGCAGGTGGGAACAGGAAGAGGGCCAAGAGAGGTCGGCCAGAGAGCTACAGGAAAGGAAGGAACCGGTGTGCCGATGAGGAGAATCTCAGTTTTACTTGCATTAAGGCAGAGGTCATTGGTGGCATACCACTCCTGGATAGCAGACATACAGTCAGAGATGAGGGAAGTAGAGGAGGAGGCCGAGGGTAGCCTGAAGATGAGCTGGGTGTCATCCGCATAGCACTGAAAGTTGGGGCAGAGAGCGGCTATGGGGTGGGCCAGGAGTGCCAGGTATTGGTTGAACAGCCAGTGAGAGAGGTTAGACCCCTGGGGGACACCACAAGTAGAGAAAAAGATAGCAGAGAGGAAGGACCCCAGTTGGACCTGGGAGGGTCGGTTAGAGAGGAAAGAAGTCAGCCACGCCAGAGCCTGACCAGTGATACCAAGGTTATCCCAGAGACGGGTGAGCAGGATGGCATGGTTGACAGTGTCAAAGGCAGAAGAGAGATCAAGCAGGATGAGGATGCAGGGGGGTGTTAAGAGTCTAGGTTGGAGAGCAGGTCTTCACGGATGTTCAGGAGCTCTGAAGCCAGGCTGATGGTCATGAAGACAATCAACAGATTCAGTGTGGAGATTAAGCTGTGAGATGGCCAGTTTTTCCATGAGCTTGCCCAGGAAGGGAGTGATGGAGATTGGGTGATAGTTAGCCAGGCAGGAGGGGTCGGCAGAGGGTTTCTTAAGAAGGGGGTGCACAAGGGAGTGCTTCAGGGGGGTTGGGAAGACTCCAATGGCGAAGGAGTGATTGCAGAAATCAGCCAGGGAATCAATGGGATCCTTGATAGTTTTGACGAGACTTGCTCAGATCGGACATGTCTAGAAACCTTGTCTGGGGAGAACAGGGGAAAGGCAGAGAAGGAGGGGTGGCTGCAGAAAGGTCAGAGGAAGAGCAGGGAGTGGGGGGAGGGAGGGGATAGGAGGAGAGAGAGGAGAGGATGTCCCGAGTTTCAGAGATGAAGTGAGAAGCCAATGCCGTACAGAAGGCCTGTGAGGGCACAGGAGAGGTAGACACTGCGGCAGGATTGGGCAGTTCCTTGCAGATTTTAAAGAGTTCAGCCGAGTTGTTACATGCCGCAGAGACACGTGCTTGGATATGCGCTCTCTTCTTGGTTAGGACAGAGAGCTGGTATTACCTATGCAGCAGGCGGCAGGGCAGCTTGTCAGAGGATGTACATGAAGCACGCCATTTCCTCTCAGCCACCCTACATTTTCGTTTTAGGGTGCTGAGGTCTGAATCGAACCAGGAGTTGCACTTGGCTTTGGGCTTCAGGCAGATTCTCATGACAGGGGAAAGGATATCAAGAGTATCAGATATATCAGAGTGGAGTATGGAGAGGGCTGTGCAGGATGAGAGTCAGACAGAGGGGGAAGAGGGGGGGGGTGAGAATGTGGTGGCGAAAGCCTCCGTTGACATGCGTGTCAGGCGTGTCAGGACGAGTGCCGGCCGGGAGGCAAGCGGGCGGGGCATAGGAGCACAGCCCCTGTGGAGTACACAGACCCGGACTGCTGTAAGCAGGAGGCCCCGCTGGAGCGGGTGGTGTCATTCAGCCTTGGCAAACGTGCACCAGCTGAGGAACGAGGAGCAGAACCAGCGGCTGCAGGCATAGCAGGTTGCTTTGGGGGCGGTTCCGGCCCGGGGGGGTCCCCTGCACCACATCACATCAGTAGTCAGTAGTCAGTAAGTGTGTGCGGCGTGGGCGGGCCTTGGCCCCCGCATGTAGCGCGGCATGCCGGGGGGTCTGGCAGTCTTGCCCCTCCTCACAGAGTCTACATTTCGTCCACACATAATTGTGGCACAGGTCCTTGGGTCCAACAGGGAAATCAGGATACTGCTGGGGGAGGCGGCCGGACAGCCCAGACGCTAACAGCTATACCCAAATACATCTAGCTGAAATTTGCCAACCATACAGAATCAAGCCACAGGAGGCACGGTTTAAAGCATTATTGGAAGGCATAGCAGAACTGTGAGTCATACACACTGAGGGCCCAACCTGACAACCTGAGGGCCAGAGCAAACACAAGAGCACTGCGCCCCCAGTTGGGTCTGCGCCTGCGTCCTGCGAGTCCTGGTTGGGAGCCGCGCTACGGAATAGGCACCACCGGCTTAGTTCCACACAGCAGGTCAGCCCAGCGGAGGGACGCCATGACACGGGAGGCCAAGGGACATAAAAAGGCCCCATGTCATTGAATAGCCTGGAGGAGTGAGAGCAGGCCTTGTTCCCCCCATCCCGAAATTCTCCACGACCACTGCCGCACCTGCAGAGTGCGGGCGGGGGGATCCAGCAGAGGGGCCCCCGGACATTCCAGCTCGCCGGGGGCCTGTGGGACTGCCCTAATCCATCAGGCCGGTCGTGGGGCTTGACATTGGAGAGTCCCCTCCACAGGACCACCAGGATTACGCCCTATACCAAGGCCCTCCCAGGATCCAGGGGCACACCTGCCCACACAGCGCCCCCACTTTGTCTGTATTGAGCCTCTAACTTTGCTTCCAGAAGCGACAGGGAGCCAGCTGGACCCGCACCTCCTTCCTCATCAAGCCCCCCTGCGACCCTTCACGGGGTGCAGCACCTCTCCATTCCTGGGGCGCCCCAGCCCACTCCAACCCTTCTTGGCACCATCAGCCCGGGTGCACCAGGCGATCACCTAGGGACCCAGTCAGGCGCCGGGAGGGCAACAGTACTAGCGGCCTCTCCCGCCCCCCCTCCTTCGCTCTCTGGCGCCTTCCAGACTGCTCCACATATATCCCTGCACTACGCTTGCCGGTCCCCATAAGGGGAGAAAACCCCTCACCGGGGATTGTTGCAAAAAGGTCCCTGCTGCCTCCTGCGGTGGCCCCCGCAACCATCAGCACCTCAACCACGATGTCCAGACAAGCCAAAACCACCAGAAACTCAGACATCGCTGTCATGCTACTCTCCTCAGACAAAGGAAAGAAAATGGAACCTTTGAAACTGACGCTTCAAAAGACAGGGATGACAGAGGTGCCCTAGCTACCAAAGAAGACATACAATCATTCAAAACCGAATTTAGATCCTGCATGACTGAACTCACAACAAAGCTAGAGCACACAGATCAAAGGCTTGCAGAGGCGGAACAAAGGATCGGGGAGGTGGAGGATCGCTCCCAGGACCATTTCACTACTCTAGGGGAGGTCCAGCATTCCATCCGGGCACGTCAGGACAGGTATGAGATCCTTGAATATAAGCAAGAGGACCTCTAAAACAGGGCTCGCCGCAACAACCTTAGGATCCGAGGCATTCCATCCACAGTGCCAGACAAAGACTTGGCGGGATACGTGGGGGAGTTATTTCAGTCCCTCATGCCGCAGTTGGATAAACAACAACCCCTCCTGGACCACACCCACAGGCTTCGCCCCCGACAGGGAGTGGAACCGGATGTCTCCCCACCCCCCCCCCCCCCCGACGTCAAAACTTGCGTCCACTTCTACACCTCGAAAGAAGCAATCTCTGCAATTGGCCGGACCCGAGATGAGCTTACATTCCAGGGCTCCCCACTCCAAATTTATCAGGACCTCTCCCCTCTCACCCTACAAAGAAGGAGAGCTCTTCGACCACTGGCTCTCTTCTTGCGGGACAAACAGATCCACTATAGATGGCTCTTCCCAACGGCGATACAATTTACATATAATGGCAAGTCCCAGAGAATTAGCCACCGAGAAGATGCGGAAAAGATCTTACATTCCGGCTCCCCTGAAGCCTTGCAGTGCCCGACACCCGCGAGCGCGTAAGACAAAACAGTTACTTCTTCGCCGAAGCCAAGACAGGCTCATGGTCTAAAGTTCATAAGAATAGGAGGGGAAGATGACCTGCAGCGACATACCCAGGAAACCCACACCACCGTAACCGAGTCTTCTGAGACGCCGACACATAGATCAAGCATGGCTGCATCGGGCTCCCCACAGCCCATGCCCACTTCCAGGGTTCACACCATCAAAATGTCCTTGGAAAGCAATATAACCACCCGACCACCTTGGCGTGGGGTGGACACACGGCCCAGTTGGCCAAGAGGTTCGCCAACCCCAAAAAGTTGGCTCTTTGGACAGTTACAGTTCTGGCCGCCCGTTGGTGGCCAAAGTTCAACTCCCAATTGCAAGGTGACATCCGGCTACTTTCCCCCCGAAATAATGATTGACCAATTCGCCACCCGACCCCCCCCCCCAACCGTGCCCTCTGGAGGCCTCGGAGCCCACCCCAACCCTCTGCACCTTGAAATTCTCTTCCCACAACATCAGAGGGCTGAATTCCCCTTCCAAGCGCAGATCCATACTCCAATTACTATTGGACAGCAAATCTGACGTGGCATTCCTACAGGAGATCCACCTCCAGCCGGCGGCTGCATAATAAAAACACTTCCCACATCAATTCCTAACATCCAACGGAACAAAAAAAGGGGGAACCGCAATTCTCTTTGCGAAAGGCCTACACCCTCAAATATTGGATAAAAAACTATGCCCTGAGGGCCGCTATGTAGCACTTAAGTGTCTCCTACTGGGTCAACTATATTCACTTGTTTCCGCACCAAATGAAGGGCAAAACAGCTTCTACGAATCCCTGGCAGAGGAACTATCCCCCTTTGTAGAGGGCCAAGTGATAATCGGCAGTGACTTCAATGGAGTCCCCGACCACTCCAAGGACAGATCACACAAGCCTTCCACCAGGGACTTCAAGCAGGCCCTCAGTCTTCTCCATCTCTTCAGGACGCTGGTTGTGGTGGACGCATGGCGCGTGCTTCACCGTACTGAAAAGGACTACTCCTTCTACTCCTACGTCCACAGAACTTTCTCAAGGATAGACCTGCTCCTGGCATCGCCGCAAGTCCTGTCTTATATCGACGCTGTTTCCATTGGCTCAAAGACGCTATCTGATCATTCCTCGGTCTCCTTGACACTCTGAGCACATGATGCCTCCCCGAGCCCCCAACGCAGCTGGTCCTTATACAACCCCATGCTTAATGACATGGCTCTGAGAGACTCTGTTGCTAGGCCCATCAAGAGTTTCTTCAGGGAAAATCCCTGTGAGGATACTACCCCAGTGAACACATGGGATGCCATGAAGGCAGTCATTTGGGGTGAGCTCATAGCGCAGGGAGCAGCATATCATAAACGCTTATGCCGGGCACGCCAAACACCGAGGAGGAACTCCGATTAGCAGGAGGAATTCTTAAGCAGAAGGGGTGATCCCCAAAAACTCAACGAGTGGTCCGTACCGCCTGGAACAAGCTGGAAGCACATTATGCAGAACATACAGTGCACCTGCTGGCGAAGACTAAACAATTTTACTACACGAAAAACAAAGCAAAAAAACTGTTGGTAGCAAAGCTAGCTAAAGTGCGCAGGAGAAACACCATAACCGGACTCAGGGACCATCAGGGGGTGGTGCGATACTCTGAACAGGAGAAATTACAACTCGCAATAGACCGCATGAAACAGGTGATGGATGCACCACTGCGAGACCCTGACGAACAGCGCAAACTCATATGCAAGGCAGCCATCCCCCAATTAAACGACGCGGCCTGGAATGTCCTAGAAGCTCCGATCACAGGGGAGGAGATCGAGGCGGTCATCAAGGCTCTCAAGCCCCGTGCCCCAGGTCCCGACGGCTTCTCTACCAAGTTCTACAAAATATTTCACCTGCAGCTGACCTCCTCTTTGGTCCAACTCTTCAATTCCTTTAGGGACGTGGGTGCAGTATCTCCTTCCATGCAGGAGTCGATCACTATTCTCCTCCTCAAGCCAGGCAAGGACCTGAAGTATATAACCTCCTACAGACCAATAGCCCTTCTGAATATAGATACCAGCATTTACTCCAAAGTCCTCGCAAACCGGCGATCATAGATCCTGCCCAACATAATCAACCCTGACTAAACTGGCTTTATTTTAAACAGGTCCACGGGGGATAACATACGCAGAACTTTGAACCTAATAGACATTGCATCCTAGGATTCACAAAAGATGGCACTCCTAGCCTTAGACGCCACCAAGGCATTCGACAAAGATGACTGGGCATTTATGCAGTACACGCTGGAGGCAATCCGCTTCGGACGCGCCTTTCGGGGCATGGTCTTGGCCAACTAGAAAGCTCCGAAAACCCTTCTTAGTGTCAATGGCACACTCTCCAATCCAATCGCACCAACATGGTGGACGAGGCAAGGATGCCCACTGTCTCCCCTGTTTGCCCTGGTAATGGAATCTTTCACCCAGAGGATCAGACAGAACACTAACATCAAGGGCCTTCAAGTGGGCACGTCACAACACAAAATAGCCCTCTATGCAGCGGACATGCTCCAAACCATTTCAGAAGCGCACACCTCGATGAGACAGGCTCTCGCGGAAATAGATGCCTTTGGGAGGGTCACAAGCTTACTATCAATTTTAGCAAATCTGTCGCTTTGAGGACTGGCCTGTCCTCAGGGGAAATAAAAGCCCTCAGCTGCCTCAGTCCCATCCAATGGGGAAAGAAGTCGATTCCTTACTTCGGAGTGCAGATCCCTGCAAACCCGAGGGACACATACAGAGTGAACTTCCCTCCTCTCTTCAAAGAGCTCGAAAGGGACCTGGATCGCTGGGCAGGACAGGAAATCTCCCTAATTGGACGCATTGCTGCCTGCAAAATGAACCTCCTCCACAGGTTCCTATACGCTAGTGCTGCATTACCCGTCGCAATCCCCCTCCCAGCCATACGTAAACTTCAAAAGAAAATGCTTCGGTTCATTTGGAAAAGCAGAAAAGCAAGGATCTCACAGAACACGATGATGGGGACGCCAAATTAGGGGGACTCGGAGTCCTCAACTTACGAAACTATCAAGTGGCGGCGCAACTGGCCCAATCTCACACCTGAATGTTGTCCTCCAACCCCCCCCTGATGGGTTGAAACTGAAAAACCACAGCTCCCCCCTTCCACTGCGGTTCCTCCCACACATCAAACCCTGGCATGCCCGGCATTGGGAAAAGTTACTAGCCTCCACTACCCAAACCTTGCGACTATGGGATTGGGCCTTGAAACGTAAGGGAGTTTCAAGAGGACTGAGCCCGTCCTCCCTGGTTTTCCACAATCCAGCATTCTCCCCGGGCACACCCCCCCCAAAATTTTAAAAACTGGATTGCGGGTGGTCTAACAACACTGAGACAACTCTTTGTAGGGGGAGAGCCCCGCACATTCGAAACAATGCAAGGAGGCCTTTCGCCTCTCAGAGACAGACAGATTCCCCTATGTCCAATTCCGCCACTGGATCTCCAACCCCCATACGCAACAGGCCACGACACGCACTGCAACAGCTCTCGAACTTACCCTGCTGGAGCACCTGGCGCGGGGTAGAACCTCTTCCTTATACAGACGCCTGCAGCCTGATTTTCTCTCTGCAAAGGCGCTCTATATGGCATGATGGGACGCTGATCTGGGCCGGCACACAGACGACAGAGAATGGGTGGACATATGGACGAGAATCTGCGCCTCCTCTCCTTGCATAACGAATAGGGAATGTGCCTACAAAATCCTCCTGCGCTGGTACTACCCTCCCCTGAGGCTCCACCATATGAATAAAGCTTTGAACCCCGCTTGCTGGAGACTCTGTGGCCAACTGGGCTCCTTCTACCACATGTGGTGGCACTGCCCCAGGGTAAAACAGTTTTGGACTCAATGCTTAGCCATCATTGAGAACATCACCCAGGTGGCACTTCCATTAGAGCCCGAGCTGGTTCTTCTGGGGGCTCCAAGCCCAAGGGTGTACCCCGATCAGGAAGGAAAGCCAAGCTGATAACCCAATGCCTACTTGCAGGGAGAATTGAGGTAGCACCCTCCTGGAATACAACCGAGGGCCCCCTAATGATCCTATGGTGGGGGAAGATGTGGGACATTCTAATTGCAGAGAAAGTAACAGCAGCGAGAGTGGGACTTCTTCACCGGTTCTCAGACATCTGGGCCCCCTTCCTAGAATATGACAAAGCCTTTCCGGCACTAACATTTAAACGCCGGCATGCCCAAAGGGTCCTCAGAGTGGGGAGGGAGCCTCGGGTAGGGACGCAGCCCGGAAAGGACTGGGAGGCCTGTACACGAGGGGAAGACCCAAGCTAACAGAGACAAGGGTGGGGGGGGACTTCGGGGACGTTATTGGTATAATTTTTTTTGCCTGCCTAAGTAGTTCGTTTTTGTAACCTTGCATTTGTTTAAAATAAAATAAACACATTTATAAAAAAATAATAATAATGTTTTATATTCAAAATTGGGACACGCTGTGCTGTGAGAGGATGTGTGTTGATATTCCGGGTTCTGCGTCAACTGTCGGCAAGACGTAGGTGATGACTGGGTGCATTTGACTACGCTGCCCAGTAACGTCATGGAGATAGGTGGAGAAAATCGCTAGTAATGGTGATGTCAGCTTCAGGGGCGGGGGATATGATTAAGGGTGGCCAGGGCAGTTTACCTCAGGGCGATGTGGCAACGGATAAGATTAGCACACGATGGCCGTGCCCTGCTGCCTGATTTTGCATGCGTAAAGTGAGCAAAACTATGGTAAGGTGCATAGGAAATGTTTATATGATATATCAACGTATGCTTAAAAACACATGCCCGAACGCTCGGTACAATAATATTTTTGAGCGCACTATTCCTTTAAGGTGAAATTTACTTTCAGAACCTAGTGATCAAGTTGTTATTGCAGTAACAAATGTTATCACAAATATTTTCATTATGTTTAATTCATTTTAGTGTTTATCAGTGAATTTCACATTTTAAAGTATTATCTTGAATGTTTTTTATGCAATTTTTTTACATTTTTCTTCCTGTAATGCTGTTTTTGAGAATTATGTTTACAAGTTGATTATGTGTGTAAAGTTTCATTTGAAACCAAGTCACACAATAAATACAATAATTCTTGCATACGGATGCTAGGGTCACATTTCCAATATCATTCTCCTTAAAGCAGTTGCTGATATCTTCTGCCATATTATCCACTCTGAGCTCATCAGTGGCAATTTGGTCACTGCAAATCTATTTACGCCTTGGTTCCCCAACAGGCCATGCTAGCAATACTACATAGGGCAGATCATGGTTTGTCCAAGGTTGCGACAAATTCCCATCTCTGTTATCTATTACACTGTATCTGCTGGCAAAGATGTGGTCTATATGGCAGAAGGAACCATGAGTCTGAAAGTAATAGTTAAAGCCCAATCTATCTGGATGGACCTCCCTCCACACATCTCTAGATCCAGCCTCGCTATTTACGAATGGAAAATGTTGGGAGTTGTTTTCTTGCGTCATCCACCAGCTTATCCCTTCGCATCCTGACAATCCTTGCTATGCTCCAAGCCCATATTGAAATCCCCACATGCCGCTATCTTGTCTTCAGGAAAGGAGCTCAGCTTCATGTAGGTTTTCCCCCAGAATGATGCCTGGTTTTAATTAGGATAGTAAACAGACAAATGTGACTTTAAATCTCATACAATTATTCCTAAAGATAAATCGCTCATCATCATCCACCTTTGTGGCCAACAGAAAAAAGGAAAAATCCAATCTCACTAATAGTGCTACTACTCTCTTATTTTTTTGGTATTAAGGCATTAAAAACTGTGCTACATCCTCCTCCCACCTCTCCCTCCCACCCCCTTCCTGGTCAACTCTTTTGCTCACAAATTTAGCCTCTTGGAATCCCGGGAGATCCACTTACAATGTTTGAAACTCTGGCCTAAGCAGTGATAACTTAGTAAGTGAGTTCACACTGCAGAGGTTCAATGAACCAATCATTACATTGTTCAACTCAGCCATCCTAGGTGATACCTAGAACCATATCACTGCATTGGGGGCCACTGTAACTCAAGTAGAAAGATCTCATGTACACGGACCACATTGGCAAACTTCAATAAAGAGGAAACAAAAATTAAAACATCTAAACCAATACACTCAAACTCAGCAATTTATAGTTAGACCCATATCTCCCACTCTCACCCAGATAGGGCAGAGGAATCTCTGAATCATCTAAATACCTCATCTAATGTCATTCTAAACCATTCCAAAGAGGAACTGCGCGCACCTCAGACTGTCTGACTGTCACCAAATAAGTAATTCTCCTAGAAACATAGAACCATAGTCATTTAACGTGAATATCTCTATTAAAGTGTTTCATGGTCACAAACATCTGCATATTATTTCTCCAATTGACCCCCATTCACCCTACTTAAATGCGAGTAAATCATTGATTTACTTTGCAACACAGCTTGAATCAGATACAAGAAATATATCCAGTCATGATCGAAAACATTTTGTTGTATCCTTTCTCTTCAAAGTTCATCTCCTTTTCTTGCAGTGGTTTGTAAGGCTTCCTGAACGTCTGCCCTCCAGACACATTCTGCCAAGGCCCCTGGTGCCTCAAGGGCCCTGGTCCCTCTCTCCTTTAATGTCAAATGCTCGGCTTGTTCCAGCGACAGTCTCGTTCTTCTGTCATCTCCTAGATTTCAAGCTCATCCAATATATGGTAATTCTTCCCCTCCCATTCAAAAATCAGCATGAAGGGAAAGCCCTTACAACCATTGTAGATGGCATTTGTATCATCTTTATCAGGTGGTGAGTAGCCTACTCATCATTTGCCTTTCAAAAGTAAACAATGACAGGTCCTTGTAAATTAAGGAACAAGTTACTTACCTGTAACTGTTGTTCTCCAGCATGGGTCTGGCATGGATTAACATGCTCATGAATATTCCCCGTCGTCAGGCTGGGAATCCTCGGTAAAGAAAAAATCAGTATCAGTTTCGTTTCTGATCTGTCTTTCCTAGTAGTAACCAATCACTGATCTCTGCGTCATACTGACCACAGCCAATGACTGCCCTCTACCTAAGCCCCGCCTCTGGCAGCCATCTTCAGATTTGGTAGCACGTGAAGTGGCAGTATGACCAAGTGAAGAGCCGCAAAGGGGTAGGCGGGAGGGTTCGCATGTGAATCCATGCCAGACCCATGCTGAAGAACAACAGTTACAGGTAAGTAACTTGTTCCTTCTCCAGCATGGGGTCTGGATTCACATGCTCATGAATATAAGATTAAATAGCAGTACACACATGCACAACCACGGGGGGTGGTAAAAAGGCTCAACATTAAGCAATACAAAAACTCAACATTAAGCATCTCTTACCTCCTCACCAGGCTCACCTTAAGCGAACAGGTTGCGCTGCACTGCTTGGCCGACCCTGGACTCCTCCCTGGAATCCCGATCGACGC
This sequence comes from Ambystoma mexicanum, assembly GCF_040938575.1. Lineage (NCBI taxonomy): Eukaryota > Metazoa > Chordata > Amphibia > Caudata > Ambystomatidae > Ambystoma > Ambystoma mexicanum. The sequence continues at coordinate 475,817,100 of NC_090927.1, read as the reverse complement.
AGTAGAATCTCGTGAAGGTGTGCGTCGACCTCCACGTAGCAGCCCTGCAGATGTCCAGCAGGGGCACACCAGATAAGAACGCTGTAGTAGCAGCGATCGCTCTGGTCGAATGGGCTCTCGGACGGCCTGGCAGCGGTCCGTTAGCCAACCGGTGACAGTGCATGATGCAGCCGGAGAGCCATCTGGAAATAGAAGACTTCGAGAGAGCCTTCCCTTGATTCACAGGTCCAAAGTTCACGAACAGCTGTGATGTCCTCCGGAAACTCTTCGTGCGGTCCACGTAGAACTTCAGCGCTCTAGCCACATCCAGCGAGTGCAAAGTCCTCTCGGCCGGCGACGAAGGAGACGGGAAGAACACAGGTAACACCAAGGGCTCGTTAAGATGGAAGTCCGACGGCACCTTGGGCATAAAGGAGGGGTGCGTCCTAAGCACCACCCTCGAGGCATGAAAAGTCAAGTACGGTGCTTTGCAGGATAGGGCCTGGATCTCTCCCACTCGTCGTGCGGAGGTAATGGTCACCAGGAACGCAGTCTTCCACGACACAAACTTCATAGGTGCGGAGTGCATCGGCTCGAATGGGGGGCCCCATGAGCCTGGTCAGCACCACGTTAAGTTCCCACGCCGGGGCCGGGGCCTTCACCGGCGGGAACGACCGTAACAGTCCTTTCATAAACTCTTTTACCAGTCGATGGGACCACAGGGACGTCCGTCCTGTGGTTCTGGTATATCTGGAGATCGCAGCCAGATGAATTTTAATGGAGGCATGGGCTAGCCCAGCCTTCGCCAGCGATAGCAGGTACGGCAGAACTTGAGGGGCCGTAATCCGTAGGGGGTTGATCTTCTGTGCTCGGCACCAGATAGAGAACCTCTTCCACTTATGACCGTAGCACTTGAGAGTGGAGGACGCCCTGGCCTTTGCAAGAACCTCTCTGCAATCGGCCGGTATATCGTAGCCTCCAAACTCTAGCGCTGCAGGAGCCAAGCCTGCAGGTTCAGCGACGCCGGGTCGTGGTGGAAGATGGCGCCTCCTTCTCTGGAGAGAAGGTCCGCGTCCGGCGACAGCTTGATGGGAGGGGACGTTGACAAGTCCAGAAGGTCCGGGAACCAGATCTGCCTCGGCCACGCCGGTGCGACGAGGATCATCCTGCACCGGGACCTCTTGAGCTGGCTGATGAGTCGAAGCAGCAACGGCAACGGAGGGAACGCATACAGGTATAGGCCATCCCAGGGGAACGAGAACGCATCGCCCATGCTTCTCGGCTGGGGAAACCTGCTGGCGAACCTCTGGCACTTCGAGTTTGTCGGTGTTGCGAACAGGTCGATTTGGGGTTTGCCCCATCGTCGGAAGAGTTGATCCACCTGATCCTGGCGCAGTTCCCACTCGTGACACGCGCGCAGCTCCCTGCTGAGCGAGTCGGCAATGGTGTTGCTTTCTCCTGCCAGGTGGAAAGGAACCAGGAACATCCCCTGGGCGACCGCCCAGTGCCACAGATCCTGTGCCTCCTTGGATAGGGCCGGGGATCTGGTGCCTCCCTGCTTCCGTATGTAAAACATTGTCATGGTGTTGTCCGTGAAGATCCGCACCACCTTGCCCTTGAGCGACGGGAGGAATGATTTGAGAGCCCAGAACGCGGCTCGGAGTTCCAGGACGTTGATGTGCAGGAGCCTCTCCTCCGGGAGCCAGAGGCCTCTTGCATGGAGCACTCCGGTGTGGGCGCCCCAACCTTCCAGGGAGGCGTCCGTCGTCACCGTCTCCTGGTACGCCGGCGTCTGAAAGTCCCTGCCCGCCGTGAGGTGTGCTCGAACGCCCCACCACTGAATCGCCCGCCGGAACACCTCGTTGAGGGGGACCCTGTCTTCGAAGGTGCCCGTCGCCTGTATCCAACGGGCATCGAGAAATTCTTGAAGGGGGCGCATCCGTAGTCTGCAGAGGCGCACCAGGTAGATGCAAGAGGACATCATCCCCAGGAGGGACTTGATGGACCTCACCCTGGCCACGTCCGTGGCTAGCAGGCGCTGCACTTTGCCTAGAATGGTCTTCGTCCGTTCTTCCGACGGGGCCGCCAGGCGCCTCACTGTATCGAGCTTCGCTCCCAGAAACAGGGCCACCTGCGACGGCACCAGGTGGGACTTCGGGTATTTTATGGCGAATCCCAGGATTGTGAGTAGCTGGACGGTCCTCGCAGTGTGTTCGACGGCGAGTTCCCTCGTCCTTGAGCGGATGAGTCAGTCGTCCAGGTAGGGGTAGACGTGAATCCCACGTAGGCGCAGCCGCGTCGCCACTGGTGCTAGGCACTTGGTAAAGACCCTGGGGGCCGACTTCAATCCGAACGGCAGTGCTCTGAATTGGTAGTGGCGTCCCTGGACGACAAACCTGAGGAACTTTCGGTGACTTTTGAGGATGGGAACGTGGAAGTAAGCATCCTCCAGGTCCAACGACGATAGAAAGTCGCCTTCCTCCAGCTGTCCCAGTACGTGCTGGAGGGTAACCATCCAGAACTTTTGTGATCTGATGTATTTGTTCAAACGACGAAGGTCCAGGATGGGGCGCCAGCTGCCAGTCTTCTTCCTGACGAGGAAGTATCTTGAGTACACCCCGGAGCCCCGGAACCTCTTCGGGACAAGCTCGATGGCACCTTTCCTGAGCATCGCCCGTACTTCCAACAGCAGTTGCGGGACGTGATTTTCCTTCCTGGCCACGGGTGGAACGTGAGGGCACTTCTTCAGGAATTCGATAGAGTGTCCTCTTGCCAGCACCAAACGGTCGGTGGAGATGGACTTCCACACGCCGACGAAGTTAGTCTTCCGGCCTCCCACCGGGGTGCTTCGGTGGGGGCCCGAGACCACGGCCGGTTCAGTCCTGCTTGGAGGTGGTGGCCTTGCCGTCCTGGCCACCTTGCCGACGGCGGCGAGGGACTTCCTGCTTGCCGCGACCCCTGTAGGCCTCCTGAGACGAGGAGCGTGCAGCCTGGCGGTAGGACGACGAGCCACCGCTGGATCCCTTGGAGGCACCCTGTCTGCCTCCGGAGCTCCGAAAGGGCCGTCGTTGCTGAAGGGCTCCTAGGGCGTGGGCCGTCTCCGTGTCCGTTTTTATGGCTTGGAGGGACTCGTCCACCGCCTTCCCGAACAAGTTGCTGCCGTCGAACGGCATGTCCAACACCCTGGTCTGGACGTCCTGACGGAAGTCGGTCGCCCGGAGCCAACCCCGTCGTCGTAGGCAAACACCGTTGCCAAGCTGGCGGGACCCGGTATCGGCAATATCGGTTGCCACCGTTATGGCGTGGTCCGACGCCACCTCGCCCTCTTGCAGTATCTCCAGGGCCTCGGACCTCTTATCGTCCGGCAGGAAGTCCAATATGGGGGCCAGCTTAAACCAGAGCTCCCTGTCATAACGGGCCACGATCGCCAGGGCATTGGCCGCTTTGATCGTCGTCGCCGCCGACGAAATGACCCGCCGCCCCATGGCGTCCAACTTCTTTCCCTCGCCGTCCGGCGGGGAATTCGACGTCGAGGCACCTGACCCTGCCGCTTTCTTCTTCGCCGCCGCCGAGACAACCGAGTCTGGCGTTGGCTGGGCTCTGAGGCACAGGGGAGCGGTTTCGGGGACCCGGTACTTCTTCTCGTACCGGTCCCGTTTGGCTGGTGCCGTGGAGGGGTTTTTGAGAACCGACAGGCCCTCCTCCCAGATGTCATCGATTAGGGGCACCGCGATGACCATCTTCCTCTTGGCCTCCCGGCGCTGATAGAGGAAAACCTTCCTTTTTCTGCTCCTCCGGGCAGAGCTGGAACAATTCGGATGCCCTGGCGATCATGGCGTGGAATGAGCCAATCTCGTCGGGCGGCGAGGCCCGTGCGACGGGAGACCCGTTCCGTCGTCGTCACCCTCAGAACCCGTCGTCGAGCCCAACGCACCGTCATCTCCCGACTCGTGGGAGGACGAGGAGGGAACTATAGGCCTTACGGGGGCGAGCGGAGGAGAGGGTTGGGTCCTCTGTCGTTTGTTCTGAGGACTTCCCGACGGGCCGGGTTGCGGGTCCTCCGGCCTGGGCCACGGGAATCTCGTCCTTATCTCAGAGCAAAAGGACTGGATGGCAGACAAAATGGCCGCCGAGCCATCCTGAGGCCTAGGATCCGGCTGCGCCGGAAGGGAAGGCCGCTCTTCCTCACCATCGTCGTCTTCCTCGGTTATCTCCCGAGGATCTTCCTGACGGGATCGAACCTTCTCGAAAGTCACCCGTTGGTCTTCGAGGTTCCTCACGGCCTCGGTCAGTTCCTCCTCCGAGGCTGACTCCGAGCTCGAGGAGGGCACCGTGCCCCCCCTCGCTTCTTCCATCATGGCGGCCACGACGATGGGCTGAAAAGAGGATTCCCTCCTTGGCGGCAGGGAAACTCTAGTCCCGGAGGCAGTCTCCGCTGGCGGTGTCTCTGCCGGCTTGGCAAGAGTCGCCGCGATAGCCTCGATAGAGGCCTTCGCCTGCTGGGTAGGGGCCTTCACCACCTTAGGTGCGTCCCCCGGGCCTTCTCCTCCGGGGGAGGGGCGACGCCTCGCTCCCCCTTTTCCGAGATCGGACAGGGCTTCTCCCGAAGCTTACCCGGGGTCTCGGACTTTCTCTTCCCCGAACCGGAGCGTTGGCTCGTGGTTGATGGCGCTGGGGAAGGTGCGCCCTGCCTGGCGACCGAAGAGCCCGACCTTTTGGCGCTCCCGGAGCCAGCGGACTCGCGGCACTTGGCCTGGTGTTGGGCCCCCGTCGCCAGGGCGCCCGCACAGGACTTAGAAGCCCGCTCGGACCCTTTCTTCTTCTCACCCGTCGAGCCCTTCTCCAACCAGCTTGCGAGACGGGATCGACGGTCCCTCATGGTCCGCTCCGACAAGTTCTTGCAGAACTGGCAGTCCTTCTCTACATGAGTCTTGTCCCCATGAAGACAGTAGAGGCATCGCGAATGTTCGTCTTCCTTAAACACATTCTGCAGCCCGCATCCAGGGCAGCTGCGAAACAGCTTGGGTCCGGGCGACGAACTCGCATCCTGGGCCATCTCGAAGTAGGCCGCGAATCTTCTGGAATCCTCCAAGAAGTTGATTCGACGAAATCTTCACCCTTGAGGGGCGTAGGAAAATCCCGCAACGGGTAGCCGTTAACGGGAGTAGAAACGGTGGAGCTTAGAGGCTCGATTAACCGAAAAAATGTGAAAATTCACCTGAAAAAGCGCGAAACACGCAGTAAAAGCTCGAGAGCTAAGCACGAGGACTCCCAACACTTGAACGTGCGGTAAAAATCTGAAGATGGCTGCCAGAGGCGGGGCTTAGGTAGAGGGCAGTCATTGGCTGTGGTCAGTATGACGCAGAGATCAGTGATTGGTTACTACTAGGAAAGACAGATCAGAAACGAAACTGATACTGATTTTTTCTTTACCGAGGATTCCCAGCCTGACGACGGGGAATATTCATGAGCATGTGAATCCATGCCAGACCCCATGCTGGAGAATATTTTGCTACCTCCTTATTCAACTTCCCATTTGGCTCAGCTTTTGAAAAATCACCTATTTAACACAATAGTAGTGGAATCTCATCACTACAGGTCTTGCACCAAACCTGTTCTCAATTCCTTTGGGCACTCCATCCACGACTACTTTTCTCCAACCCTCGGCCTGAAAAATGTGGTTAATCAAATCTTGGACAAGCCACTGCACATCCTTCACAGAGTCTCTCTCCTTTTTACGGAAAGCCAAGGAAGCGCAGTGTACACCTGCATTCCCTGTTTTAGATGTTATTCCGCCTTTAACCATCCCCTTTTCTTTCCTCTCCAATTCCCAAAAAGTATCTGGTCCGGGATAGTATCTTTAGTCTTTCCTACTGATTTCTCAGACTCCATCTTGGTGACTCTTTCCTCCACGTAATACATTCAATGGTTAATGTCTGTTAAGGAGGATGTCATTTAAGTTCCCATAGCTCGGATTTCTTCAAGTGCCTTGTTTATATCCCTGATCATTGCCACCTGTCATCTTTGGATGTTGTGGAGTTTTCCATGTCAATCATCTTCATATTCAATTCAATTCAATGTGGGGGGACTGACTGGTCACTTAAATCCAAGAAAGGACTCTTTACAGCTTATCCACACTCCATGCTCATGGGCCCTGGGTTGGGCAAGATTGTATGCAGTAACCCTGTGGGAGGCTACACCAGTCTTGTCCTCTTGCTATTAGGTAACCCACCTATTGGTATAGGTCTGTACTACACAAGTTGGTAGAGTGACTGAGCAGCCAGACTTATCTCAAGAGGGTTAAATGTGAGTTGTAGAGCTGTAGCATCGAAATCCACACATAAAAGTATTCAAATAACACTTTAGGTTTTCTAGAAAAAAAATGATTTAACGGTTAGTTTTAAATAAGCCTTCTTTAAAAAGGGCAACATGCAACAGTAAAAATACACTTCATAACACTTTCTCAGATTTAAGATCTCAGATTTAAGATAAGCAAGTAGATACTCGTTAGAGATGCTTCATACACAATTCCTGCACCCAGAGTTGACTTCAATTACTAGGACAGTATTGGCATTTAAAGTTAAACTTATGCACCACCTATGGAGGGACAGTTAGAATCAAAGTCAATGGGTCAGAAGAGACTGCAGGGAGCCTGGACAGCCAAAGTCAATTTGAACAATGTCTATGGAGCTGAGGCACTTCTTTAGATAACACAAAGTCCTGCACAAAGTTAGAGAGTCTGTAAGAAATCACTGTTGGGCCATAAGCTGTTAGGCTTGTGAAAGTCAGAGCTGAGATCAACTCTGCAAAAAGCAGCTACTGCAAGTCTCAAAATAGAGAAAAGAGTTAAGTACCCCTTAGTCAGAACAGTATCTTAGGTTTGAAGAAGGTAATCCAGCTGGCTTCTGTTCTGGTTGTAGTCTTGCAGATCCTGGTTTCATGGCCCTCAGTCGTGGGGACAAGAGGGGGGATGTCTGGAGGACTCCTGCACTGCAGTTTGAAGGTTGGCGGCGGCTAGAGGCTCTTTTCAGTTCAGCTGCATTTCACGGTTTTAGCTACCGGCAAATAGCACCACCGCGGATCATGGGCAATTGATGGGCTTCCCTTGCTTCTGGAATCCAGCATTCTGGTGAGGTGACTCGGTCTTGGGTCGTCATGCTTTGGGAGGGTCCTCAGAATCTTCCTGGAGCTCTGGTCCTGCTTAAAGACGAGGCACTTGACTACGGATGTCTCGACCCCTGGCGCTCGGTTCCAGCAGCAGCAAAGAAGTACAGCCAGTTGGGGAAGGTCCTGCGGCAAAGTTCGTCTTGGGGTTAGTTGGTCTCACCAACCCAAGGGAAGAAGTCGTCCTTTCCGTGGCTTCTATAGTCGATTCGGAATTGAGCTTCAGCACTGCAGCACGGCATCACCGGGCAATTCAACAGTCCAGGTGGGTGCAGCAAGCTTCTCTTCAAGATTCCTTCGTCGGATGTTTCATCCAGTCATTGACTGCCTTCTGTTCAAAAAAGCCCTGCCTTTTATGCCGGTTTCTCCCATTCATGCACAGCCTAGCTGTCACTCACAGCAGGGTGGCTGTCCTGCAAGGACAGCCAGCCAGCCAGCCAGCCAGCCAATCAGCACTGGGTGCATTCAGGTACCCAAGGAGACTAAGGACAGGGAGTTTCGGGCACCTTCCTCACTTCCTGCCCTGCCAGACACACTGGAGTCAGGGGTGTGTTTTAGTACTGTAGCCCGCCAAATGCAAAACAAACAAAAGGATTAAACCGTGTTTGGCACGCAGAGTAAAACCCAAGATAGATCTCACTAACAAGAAATGACGATAAAAGAAGACAGGGCCATTTTGACACAATGGTCACCCATGGGTGCTATACTGCAGCTGAAGATTCAGCCTGCGGTAGAAAAGCACAATGGTAAGAAAATTAAGCCACTGTCACCAGCCAATTAAAGTAGTGAGGGCAACATAAAAAATGTTACATGAGTAGGAAAAGGGGCTACCAAGTAACCCCCCAGCACTTCCACATAAGATGGGGTGTGCTGGACCTACATCGGAGAAACAGGTAAGTAAAGTCAATTTCACTTTGCTACTCTTGGGAACAGTAGTTTACCCAAGAAAAGGTATTTAAACCTTAAGAGAATATTTCTCTGGGACTTTGCACTGAAGGTGCTGTGTGTCACCATACACAAAGCAGAAGCCTATTGAGTTTGTCAGACGCTAAAAACTAAGGAAATACAGAATCCAAATCAGATCAAAAGGCATGAGTGAGAAAAAGGTCTCACTCACTCGAGGATAAAAATGCAAAGTCCTAAAGTCCAGCAAAAGAGCTCAGGGTCTCTAAGGTTGAAGGGAATTAGCACAGAAATGAGAATTCTCCCTAACACTCTGAGTCCACGGAGCACAAATCCCACCTTTGGTAAATGCCATTTGACTCAATTATTTGCCACACACCTGGGGCCTCTATTCGTGAGGGTGGGAAGGCTTCAAACCACAAGGCAATGTCGCAGGATGAGTTTGCCTGGTTGGGGTCTTGTGCCATACAGCACTATTCACAAAGCTCATCTGGCAAGGGTTAGCTGGCAGTCACCATTATACACTTCATTTCAGCGTGCTTCTCATCAGAGCTTACATCACTTTCAGGCCAAATGCAAGTGCAGCTCCACACTCTCATATGTGTGTGTAGTATCTCAATGTGCCCTTCCCCCTCATGTAACTTTTCTTCCTAGGTATCTCGGGCAATGAGCCAAGGCCTCCCACATATCTCCATCAGTGACCGAATATTCACTTGCTGGGCGGAACTCCAAAACAAATCCCAAAGGTGCCTAGGGTATACAAGGCTTGCTATCCCCACCTCACACATGCAGTGGTCTCACTGAAGCCTTCCGAAGGCTGAAGGGTCTTGAGCAAGCCTGACACTAGATTGTCTCTGCCTCCTCCAAGCTTCCAACCACATTCCCAGCTCTCTCACAGGCGCGTGCATGTCCTGCATGGAAGATGTTAGGACAGTTTTTCTGAAGCCGAAGGGCTTAGTAAAACCATTCAACTGAGACAGTACAAGAATACAATTTTAGTATGAGGCTGTACCCACTGAGGTCATGGTAGAGTAGACAGAGCAGCCAGGCTTATCTTAGGAGGGAGGAGGGCTGTAGAATCAGTATAATGACATTTTATTACAGATATGGTCCAAAGAAACACTGACACACCATGTATTGTAAAAATAAAGGGTGTATTTTAAATACAAACAGACCAAGAGATTCATGGGTAAGTAAGTACTATCATAGAGCACAAACACATTATAAAAACAACACTATGCTTTAAATACACAGATCAAAGCACATACCTTATTTAGAACACAAAATAGTATTTCTAGGGGTGGTAAGACCATGGATCACTTTCTGATTACTTTCAGTAATACAAGGGTAGTAGACCCGGTCAGTTATGCAGTGACACTCAGCAATGAATGACATAGCCAACCAACATGCATATATATCTCTACCACGTTTGTGATAACACACAATTACACTAGGTGAGTAAGACCTTGTTGGTGGAATATGCAATTACAATTGCTTTTCAGCTCAGTGGAACACAGTCTAAGATGAGCAAGAACTCTTTACACTAATTGTGGATGCTCCAGGTAACCTAAGGTCGGCTACACCTAAAGGAACACTATTCAGGAATGGCACACAGCTATTCTAGGCAGGTACGACCTACTGTTGTAATCTACTATTACAGTTCCTTTTTTAGATCAGTGTCATACAGATTGAGATAAGCAATAACTCTAACTTGTTTTAGGATGGCACAAGGCTAACACAAGGTAAGTAAAACCGGCAACGTAAGAGGTAAGTATAACCTAAGCCAGACTTATTCTGAACAGGCTAACAGCAAGTTAGGGGAAACAAGGCCCAACTGGGGGCACTCATACATCTATCCTAACAGGAATAGTAAAGTAAAGCCAACAGCATTACATTTGGGGAAGAGGCACAACCAATGCAAAGGTGAGTAACTTCACCTTATATACACTTTTCTTCAGAATAGTGCAACACACAATCAAGGTAAGTAAGAAATGTTGTAACTGTGCACTCTCGGAGTAAAAGTTTCCAACCAACATCTTTTACAAGTAAGTAACTTTTGCACACTTGTTATTTATTTCAAGATAGAACCCTTTTCTTATCCAATTCTTCACTTATTCTATAGCATGAGTTCACTCAGAGGCAGTAGCGGGACCCTAGTGGTCTAGGTGCCAGCTATAGGCAGGGTGAGATAGGGTTCAGTTGCAGGCAAAGTCATAGTTCCAGAGGAAGACTGTTCAAACAAGTAAGTATTTCACTTTAAAGTTAGTCGAGTGTCCAGGGACTTCAGAGAAGACACCCTAGGAGGATTCCGCAGTGGCCCTAGGTGAACTGGATGAGTTGCCTCCCAATCACAGAAAACACCCGAAAGCTATACAGAAATTACAAAGGCTTAAGCTAGGTAAAATACCACAGCCAACACAGGACCTCATCACAAGAGAAGAGTTGCTGCAGGTCGCAGCACAACATGGGATGGCTCAAAATGCTGGTCTTCTTGAGTCTAGAGGGTCTCACCAGGCTCTTGGTCGGGGTCGTGGTTTTCAGAGTCCCCAGGTCGACCGGAAGACGGTCTGGTTAGGCAAAGTTTGAATGCAGTACCCTCTGGGAACACTACAAACAACTATGACTACAGGTATAGGCAACCCAACCGTTGCTATAAGCTTGTACTACACCGTTTTGGTAGCGTGCTGAGCAGCCAGGCTTATCTCAAGAGGGGAAATGTGAGCTGTAGTGGAGTTACACAAATATTCACAGTTACAGGTATTCAAATAAACTCTTACACTCAAGATTTCTTGCTTAAACAATTATTAATTAATTTATCAGTCAGTTATAAAGCCTTCTTCAGAAGGGAGCAATAGAATAGTAACACACAAATATACTTCAATACTGTACACTTTGAGTTTCTGAATCAGACAAGACCCTTTTGGGATGGCCCACACCCACAGGTGACTTCAGTAACAAGGGTGCTGGGGACGTTAGTATCTTACTGTTGGCATTCAGAATACTCTTTAAAAGTTGGTAAAAAGCAAAGGTTATTAGAACACAAGAGACCACAAATATTCTTAAGCAGTGCAGATACTTTTAGAGTTCACTAGAAGAGTCATTCAATTCAACAGGCTAAGCCAAAGTCAATGGGCAAAAGTCTTGGATAGGATAAAGCACTTCCGGTAGGTCAATGGAAAAGTCTTTGCACAGGTTCTTAGGAGTCTTTGATGAAAAGAAGAATCAAATGTAGGGCCACAAGCTGATTAGATTTGTGAGTTGCGGAAGTTACAAGCACTTCTACAGTAAGAGGTAAGTTCTCAGACTTGTTCTACAGTACCTTGGTAAAGAAGAAAAGATGCAGCTGATGTCTTCTGTTCCTGTGCAGCTGTGCAGACCTCACTGTTCCTGGGCCTCAGTCGTGGGGACAAGTGAGAGGACGTCGGGGGACTCCTACAATGCACTGGTACTTCCAAAACCCGCAACCGGCAAACTTCACTTTCAGTGGCTGTTCGCCTTCAGCTACCGCAAATAGCAACAACGCGATTCCTGGCTGTCAAGGTGGACTGTCCTTGCTTCTGGGGTCCCGCACTCTGCTGAGGGGGCTCAGGCTTGGTCAGTCCTGCTTCATGGGAGTCCAGAGGATCTTCCAAATGTTTTAGGCAAGCTTAAAAGTAACACACACAATCTGGTGTCCCTCTCCCTGGCTATGCGGTTTCCTGCAGCAACTCTGAGGAAATTCAACCAGCTCCGAGATGGTTGTCCAGGTGGCTTACTTTGGAGTTGATTGGTCCCACCAACTCAAAGGGAGAAGTCGTCCTTGCAGGGGCTTCTCGGTCGATGCAAACTTGGCGTTTCGGCACTGCAGCAGGCTTCACCAAGCAAACCAATGGACCAGGAGTTGCAGCAGGTGTCCTCTTCAAGCTCTTCTTCAGTTTCTTCGGTTTCTTCATCCAGTGGTCGACTCTGCCTTCCAAGCCAAAAGACTCGCCTTTTATTCAGTTCTCTCCCATTCATTCCAGCCTAGCTGTCACTCACCCAGCAGGGTGGCTGTCCTTGCCTGACAGTCAGCCAGCCAATCACCACAGAGTGCGTTTGGGTCTCCTAGGAGACTAAGCACAGGGAGTTTCATGCACCTCCCTCACTTCCTGCCTACCCCAGACACTCTGAAGCCAGAGGCGGGTTTCACTCCTGAAACCCACCAAAGGCGAAATGAACAAAGAGACCAAACCTGGTTTGGCGCGCAGAGAAACTCTCTAGAAGGACCTTTCCACAAAGACATGGTGAAAAAAGAAGACCGGGGACCATTTTGTCAAAGATGGCTCTGTGCCATTTTGAAAAAGATGGCTCCCGCGGTTAACATTACCGGAGCTGCGAACAGCTGCAGTAATTGCAAACCATTGTAGTTCGGAACGAAAACACTGCCACCAGCCATTTTGTGAGGTAAGGGTAACATCACAGTGTTACATGAGCCTTTAGACACAGGGGACACTAAGTAACCCCTCCAGCACTCTATTCTAAGATAGGGTGTGCTGGGTCTAGCAAGTAAAATGCTAAGTAAAGTCAATTTCACTTTACTGCTCTGGGAAACAGTAGTTTATCCCAGAGAAGGTGTTTAAACCTTGGGAAATCTAAACGACTTCCTGTGTCACTGCACTAAAGGTGTTGTGTGACACAATTGTAAAATATGATGCCTATGGAATTTGTCAGACTCCATAACCAAAAGAAACACAGAGGTAAAACTCACACAAAAATACATGAGTGAGTGGGGAAAAGGGTCACACTGTCCAGGTTAAAAAAATCCAGCAATGTTGCTGGGGGTCTCTAAGGTGGAGAGAATTAGCACATTTTTTGAATTCTTCCTAACAGGGCTGCAGCAGGCTCCGGGTACAAAGCGGGCTCTCGGGTCGCTGGAAATCATCTCAGCTGCGGTTTCTACATCTTCCTCTTCGGTTCCAGTGGTCAACTACTTCATCAGCTTTGTTTGGGAGAATTTTCATTTCTGTGCCAATTCACTTTCACCTTACAGACCTCCAGCTCTTTTGCTGCACTCAGGGCTTTTTAATTTTAACTCCCGAGTGAGTGGACATTGTTTTCTCACTCATGTGTTTTTTCTGACTAGGATTTTTGGGTTTGTTACTGTTTAATGGAGTTGGGTAAACTCCATAGGCATCTGCTTTTTGCATTGCCACACAGCACCTTTGGTGCAGTGCTACTGATAGGTGCCTTGTTTAAATACATTTTCTTGGGTGAACTACTGTTCCCAAGAATAGTAAGAGAACACCTATCTTACTTACCTTTTCTTTTGTGGGTCCAGCACACACCACTTTATGTGGAGTGCTGTGGGGTTACATAGTAACTCCTTTATCCTTCTCCTCATGTAACATTCTGTTACACTAACTCACTTTAATGGCTATTGGCAGTGGTTTCTTTTTTACTACCTTGTGCCATGTATCTGCAGGCTGAATCCTCAGCTGCATTACAGCACCCAAGGGTGACCATTTTCCCAGAATTGCCCTCTGTGAACTCTTTGAGAATAGTAAGGACAGACTACCAAGTCGATAAACACACCAACTTTATTTCTTTTAAGATCGGTCATAGTCCTTGAGCTTCTTCAGGGCAACAAAGTCTATTTTTCCCTCCTGATAGAAGGTTGGCTTGGTTCTTTATTCCTTTGCATAGTTTTCCCTTTAAGGGTTGTGGAGTGTGAGACTGGACTTGTTTCTAGGCCCTCTGACACTGTTCGTTTTATTTATATAGTCATGGGAGACCTGGCACCTAATTGAAGTTTCTCACAGGTTTTGATCAATCCGTCATGTCACGGGAGACTGAGGCGCCTAAATGACGCTTTGCTCAAAGCTGAACCTGTGTACGGCTACTTTCCTTCGCTCGCAAACTTCTGCCAATTTCAAACCTTAACTGCAGCCTTCAACGCGGCTCGTAACTTGCGGCCTCTCCTCTGTCGCTCTTCTTTCCGCATCCCTCACAGCTGGTCTTCTCGACGTCTCAGTGCGCCCACACCGACGACTCCTTCCCTGCCTCACATACCTCCTCCTGAGGGGAATCAAAGAAAAACAGCCACATTAAATCCCCCGGAGAAAAGAAAAGGACCCAAAAGGCACACAGACTTCCTTGATCCCACCCTCTTCCGGCTCATTAATCCTTCCTTGGCCAGCTTCTGGTGTTTCCTGTGCTGCTTGGGCCTTACACCCAGATTTATTTTTTGCGCCATTTCTTGTCATTAGCGTCTTCTGGGCTTTTACTCTGTTTCAATCGGGTTTGAGTCCTTTGTGTATTTTGCCTTTGGCGCGCGTCAGCTCTTCAGCCCGCCCAGGCTGCAGTGTGTCTGGAAAGGCAGGAATTGGGGGAGGGTCCTGAAACGTTCTGGTCCTTTGTCTTTAGGTGTGCCTGAATGAAACCAGTTCCGATTGGCTGACTGGCTGTCCTGCAGGACAGCCACACTGCTGGGTGAATGACAGCCTAGGGCTGTGAATGAATGGGAACTTGCTTAAAAGGCAAGGTTTTTGGGACTATGGGCAGAGTCGACCACTGCAGGACAACATCAGATGAAGAAGACACCAGCAGCACCCTCCTGGAATGCGAAGTGCCCGGTGAAGCTCTGCAGCTGTGCTGACCCTGTTTGACTGGGAAGACCTGCACAGGACTTCCTCCCTTGGGCTGGTGGGACAAACTAGACTTAAGACAAGCTTAATTTTGACGCAACCCCTGACTTGCTGTGACTTACTAAGGCTGCAGAATCCCAATAACCAGGGGCCCCTGGCCATCATCGAATACCTTGTCTTCCGAAGTGCGAATCCGGCCAAAACTTTGTGGACATCCAGAGGATCCTACAGAAGCAGGAAATCGTCATCCAGAGTCCCCTTACCAGAGACAAGGATGGCTGGATCAAGTAAAATCTAACCAGAGATGTTCGTTGTTCTTTGGTGCTGAGAAAAAGGCACCAAAACCACAAAGAGACGCTGGATCAAGGAGAATCCATTGCTGCCGAGTCCCTCTCTCGAGTGCTGCCAGAGGAGCCCACCAGACGTCCTCCCTTTCGTCACCACGACCAAGGACCAGGAACAAGGTTTCTACACTGCAACAGGAAGACATCCAGCTGGAACACATTTTTCAGTTCACAGGTACTGTACGGCTTGGGGTACATCAACCTTTTGCCATTTGTGGTGCTTCCTACCTTGGGGAGTGCTATTTTACCCTCTTTAGAGTTGACTTCAACTCACTTGCATTGGCCTTTCAGCTTATGTTTCTTCAAGGTGATACCTCTTGAGTTGCTGTGATTTTCTATTTCAACTACTGACTTTCCTAAAACATTTTCTAAGAAGAGCATCAGAACTTTGAACCTGCCCATTGATTTTGGCTGTCCTGGCTACCTAAAGGCCCCTTCTGAGCAGTGCGTGTTCCCTTACAGGTTTTAATTGTTGAGCACTATTATTGCTCAGATAAAAGACTGCCTACATCCCTCTCGGAGAATCTGTTTTACAAAGCAAGTTCTGATCTAACTATAACCTTTCCCTCCTTATAACTCAATATTGCAATGGTGATCACAAATAAGTGTTATTAATGACTTCAAATGATGTCACTCTATGTGCTGGAAGATGTATAACACATGAAAAGTGACTTGCCTGCCTTATTGCTTCTGTTACAATTGAATCCTAACTTTTGGCATTCATGTTTCTATTAGTTGCTGATTTCTAAAGAATGCTTTAAATATCTTTGCTTATATATAAATACATATTTACAATATAACTTTTAGTGTGTAAGTGTTTACTTTGATACCTGTATTTACTGATTTCATTGTACAGCTCTGCAGTTGACATTACCCCTCTAATGATAAGCCTGGCTGCTGAGTCACACTACCAACTTGTGCAGTAGGTTTATAGTCATAATGTCGAAAAAAAAATGTCGACAGACAAAAATGTCGAAAAAAAATGTCGAAAATAATAATGTTGACATCCTATACTTATAATGTAAAAAGTCATTTTTTCGAAAAAAAAATGTTGACTTTTTTTTTTGACATGACTATAAACCCTTAAAACTATCAACACCTCACCCAACACCCCCCCCACACCCCCCAACCACCCTTTCACCCCTCATACTCAACACATACCAATTATTTATTTATTTATTTATTCAATAAATAAATAACCTAAAAAAGGATCATTTACTATGGGGGGGATCCCCCCCAACCCCCCCTCACCCAACACCCCCCTGCCACCCCCCCACACCCCCCCAACCACCCTTTCACCCCTCATACTCAACACATACCAATTATTTATTTATTTATTTATTCAATAATTAAATAAATAAAAATTGTATTTACTATGGGGGGTCCCCCCAACCCCCCCTCACCCAACACCCCCCTGCCACCCCCCCACACACCCCCAACCACCCCTCATACTCAACACATCATATATATATATATATTTATTTATTTATTCATACACTAAATTAAATTTCGAAAAAATATCGAAAAATGTCGACATTTTTGTTTGTCGACATTATTGTTTTTCGACATTAATTTGTCGACATTTTGACTGTCGACATTATTGATGTCGACATTATGACTGCACACCGTGCAGTACAGGCCTATATTAAACGGTTGGTTACCTAATATCAATAGATAAGTCTTGTGTAGTCCCACACCAGTTGGACTGCACCAATTCTTACCTAAAAAGCTTCCAGGATCTGACTTTTATGCAGGAACCCAGCCAAACAAATAGCCACGCAACATTCAAACTTGGGGGTTTGGCAATCCTTTCAGGACAGTCACCCTTCGAGTTTTAACTGAATTCTCGCAGTCAGACTGGAAGACAAAGGGCTGCAGAGTTTTGGACTCTTCCCTCGCTTTCTGCCTTCACAGACACTCATGAGCCTGGGGTGGAATCCACAGGATTCCCACCGAAGATAAAGTTAGCACAAAGGAATTTCCCACCCTGTAGTTCAGGGGAAGGAACAAGAAAGGACAAGGAACACTAAAATGGCAAAAAAAGAAAACAAGGCAATTATGGTAAAATGAGCACCCATGGGTGAAAACAGCCCGCGGTAAAGGTGTACCGATTTAGTTAAAAGGTTCACTGCCACGAGCCATTAAAGGTAAGTTTGTCCTTGTAACATAAATGTTACATTTAAAATGAGAAAGGGGATACCCAGTATCTCCCCAGCATTCCAATAAGGTGGAGGGGTGAGGTGGGGGGGCTGGTCGCACCTGATAAAATGTAAAAGGGATTCAAAGATTTCTACCCTTGAGAACTGTAGTTCTCACAAGGTTACCCAGAGAAAGTTAAAGGGGAGGCCCAAGGGCCACCCTGCAACAATAAAAAGGTATATACCAAAAGTTGTCAAAAAGGATACAATTAAAAATACACTATGCAGAGTCTTAAACAGGACACCCATAAAAAGAGTAAAATATTCTGCGAGTGTGGAAAAAGGTTCGCAGTCACTGAGGTATAAGGAAAAATAATCCACCAGTAAAGCAAAAAGTTCTGGGGTTGACACAGATTAGGAAGATTTATCATTGCTACGAACATCTTACCTAACATGTGTATGTAACCAAACTAAATACAATCCATCTGCAGTAATACTCCTACTTTAATTAAAAGCAACTCTGATTGGAAAATGTATATATTTATCAGATAATCCATTTTATTAATTAGGCTTACCTTCCAGTTTTTTCAGAAGAAATGATTTGCCACTGCCCCACTGTGCATACAGGCCAACACAGATGGGTGGCTGCATAGTGGGCTCACTCAGTATATCAGCCAAGGCACTACTGTACAGATCATATCCCAGCATGTCACCATCCGATTCAGTAGGAGATAAGTGTCCTATATAAGAAAAGGTACAAGATTAGTTGATATTACTGTGCACATGCAATTGCATCCATGACACACAAACTGTAGGAGCAAGTGAAAACAAGCAAGGAGTAAGTGAAAACAACCGTACATTTAATGTGACATATTTCCAAACGTATTTTAATCACAGTGACACTGTTCTGGCAAAAATGTTTTACAAGTGAATTTACGATGATATAACAATGGTCTCATTACGATGTTGGCAGTAACGGGTGCCGCCGTACCCGAAACACTGTTTCCAGCGCCTGACTTCCCGGTGCCACCAGGACATTACAAGCCCTGGCAGCGCGGGAAGTCAGACGTCGGATATGGTAAGTCCCCATTCCTGTGGAGTCCCATAGGACTTCATGGCTATGGGGGCTTGTAAGCACTGGCACTGTTACCAACGGTGCCGGTGCTTCCGTGACAATTCTGCCTACTGGGCCCGTTGCACCCGGCAGGGTCACACCTGCCGGGCGCAATTACCCCTGCAGGCAGACTTGTAGTGTGGCGGCCTGGAAACAAGGGTGCCGGTATGTTACCGGCACACTTGTTTCCGGACGGCCACACCCGTAATGAGGCCAATGTGTTAAAGACTGGGCTTGGAAGAAACAATAATTAAAGTGATTTAGTTAAGTATTCATCCAGGTCAGGGCGGAAAGGGGTTTCGAGACCGTTGAACAATATATCACTTTTTGCCATTTGTTTTCCTAAATTTATTTTTTGTATTCAAATCTTTGTATTAAAGGTTTAGACAAGATGTATACATTGCTACGATATTCATCATGAAACAGCATTGTTACCATACTTAAGGTAGCAAACACAAATTGAACTCAAAGCAATAGCTGCTCCGGTACAAGGGCCACAGCAACATTGTACAACTTCAACAGTATAACATTTTTTAATAAATTTAAAAAGTCCACAATGACTATGTGCTACTGTTCCCACTGACTCCATCAAAAAGCCCCCGACCCATGTCATTCCTCCCCAGTGCCAGTTATGAGGTATTTAGTAAACCCAAAGCTCTCAACCTGGTGGTGCATGTTTAGTCTTCATTCATCAGCTTACTGTATTCCAAAAAGCCCTTTCCCCCACTTTGAAGAAAATGCCTCACGAGTACATTGCCTTTTCGCATATTAAGAGTCCATACATTCTATTCATCCGATAATCCGATGACTGGATCCTTGTGGAACTCCACAAAGCCACAATATCATTCCTTGTTACGATGAACATCTGCCACAAAAGACACACCAAGATGTTCTCCCCTTTCCCCTCGGGTATCCACGTTGCCCAGAAAGCACTCCTCCGGAGAGCAAGGGACCTCAATCCCTGTCACCCTTTGCAGGAGAAGCACCATCTCTATCCAGTAAGGACAGAGCCTGGGGCAGTCCCATCAGATGTGCAGGAATGTGCTAGAACCCCCAAAGCCCCTCCAACACAGCCTGACGCTCTTCTCCCCATATGCACCTCTCTGTCCGGGGTAATATACCACCTCGAGAGCATCTTATAATTTTGCTCTGCGGTTTGGCCGCTAACCGTTAAGCTGCCCGTCCCTCCACAAATCCGCAACCACTGCTCCTCCGACAGCTCCCCCGCAGCTCCCTGTGCCATGGCGCGGTGTAGGACCGCCATCCCACATTCAGTCTTGTCACCAGACACTTTTACACACCTGAAATAAGCCCTGCTGAACACTTAAGGGAGAACATTAATTTCTTGAAGGGTGTCAATGGTCTCATCGCCGCTGCTTTGTTGTTCTGCAGAGCCAGTGTCTAATCAGCAGGTAGTGAAACCGCTCAGTCTGGGGGAGCCCGAAGGCTTCTTTACAGGACTCAAGCGGCCTGATCTGTCCCCCTTCAAAGATATGTGCCAGAAACTCGCATCCTCCAGCTCTCCAAGATTGAAACGCGTCCTTGCTATAAGCCGGAGTGAACTCCGGGTTGTAATGTATAGGTGTTTCAGATCCCGGTTAAGAGGTCAACCCCAGCCTACGTCTTACACTGTCCCACACCCGAAGGGTCATTCTTGTAGTCGGAAAATCATACATTCTTAAGAGTCTCATATTATGCGTCACCCATGGCATTTTTTTAAGGGGCCGCCCAGTCACCTGCTACTTCAAAAGTCTCGACGCTTTCAGGGATGTAGGATCTATCCAGTCCCTCAGAATTCTTAACTAGTAGGCCTCAAAATATCCAAGAATGTGCAGCAATGCTAAGCCACCTCCCGGCCGAGACCAATAAAGGGTCGATAGAGCCACTCTAGGACAGTTCCACCAAATAAAAGCAACCAGATCTCTATGGAGTTTCTCCAATGTACGCCTTGGCACTTCCACATGGAGTGCCTGGACCATGTACATTAACCTAGGTAGAAAGTTGATCTTTATGGAAGATTTCCTTCTCTATAGAGATAGTGATTGTGTTCCCCATTTCATAAAGTCGGTCTTGATCTACTGTAACAATACTGGGTAGTTGGCTTTGAACAAGTCAGAGAAATGAGTTGTTAACTGAACTCCTAAATAATCAATGCTAAGCGCCGCTCAGCGGAAACTTGATATATTTTATTTATTGGTGCCGCTCACCTCTTTTGCTAATATCTAGCAGGTGAGGTTGTGTTGGCCGAGCCCCCATTTGGCTAAATTTGTATTTCAAAAATGGTTTCCCAGCCCACAGGCCTCACGTGTGCTGGCATCTCCCCCATTTGAAAACCTTCCTGCTTCCCCTCCACCTCCCGCCTCCCAGCCCGCCCACAGTCCCTCATTGGTTGATTTTCCGTGTTTTGTCTGGGTCTAGCGACCCGCGTTTGTGCCACTCACCTCGTTTTCCATTATCTAGCAGGTGAGTGTTGTGCTGCCCAAGCCCCCATTTGGCTAAATTTGTATTTTAAAAACTGTTTGCCAACCCACAGGCCCCTCGTGTGCCCGCATCTCCCCATTTGAAACCCTTCCTGCTTCCCTCCACCTCCCGCCTCCCAGCCCATCCACCGTCCCTGATTGGTTCTCCACCTAGGCCATAACTGACCTCTACAGGGCAGCCCCTGTGGCTAAGGGTCCCGATGCAAAGGGTGGCTCCTACAGAGGCGGCTACAGATGGTGTCTGCAGGTGTCAGCAGGGGAAGCCAGTGGCCAGTCCTCAACCAGCAGAGTAAGTGTGGCATGGGTAGGGGAATAGAGCAATTACTCTACTCCAGAAAGCCCTGCCACTCTACATTACCTTACCTCACAACATAGCTTGCCAGGCATAATTGTAAATGTTGGTAATGCCACACTTTGATCAATTGTGAGCATTAGCCTGCGCCGCATCCAGACAGAATTGTGAATGCTAGCAATGGCCACATTTAGTTAGAATTGTGAACATTAGCCTGCGTCGCATCTAGACTGAATTGTGAATGCTAACCTTGCCACACTTAGATAGAACTGTGAATACAGGCTCACATCAACCCACATGACTCAAACTTAGAAAGTGCCCACTGTGATAGTACTGTGTATTTACTAGTCTGCGTCGCACACTTTGAAACTTGTTGCATTGGTCTTGTTACATTGATTCAAATATAGAGGATGCACACTGTGACGATGCTGTGATTTATTAACACGCTTAGGAATTGTTCCTGTTAGATTGATTCACTTCTAGAAAGCTACTTTAGCTCCTATCTTGAAGTACCCCCTGAGATAGCACTGTGACATACTCGCATGTGCTACACAATTAGAATTGCTCTGACTCGCTCGACTCACAACTAGAAAGGGCCACCTGAGATAGCTCTGTAATTACTTACCTATGTTTTAGATCATAACTCAACTCCAACTCTCACCTCATATCACTTCTATTCCATCACTCAATTAGAATACACCTATACGCCTCGATCAATTTTGGCCTAGCTGCTCACATACGAACATTACCCCATAAACACCTCATCATTCTAATAAAACACAGCTATATCCCATGACAAACTGACCTATCTGCACACATAAGCGTCCTACAGGCCAAACGCAGCCAGAACCCAGTCTTGGTGTCCACCCGCCAGACTGCACACATTCAACTGATATCAATAACACCACACCTAATGCTAGGATGCAGCTACCATCAGGCAATTACATCAGCTGCACACAGAACTGGTGCACCCAAGCACCCTACGACACCTTATTCTTTCAACTGACCTGGACTACGGTCCCTGAGGGGGTTCAACATAGCAGCGCTTTCAGGTCATACCAATGATATATAGAGCGCTATATAAATGCCAAATAACATAACATTAGTTAAATAGAAAAGTTTAAGCACATAGAACAAGAGAAAAAGAAAACATTTTTAGATAAAATGGTAAAAAAAGAAAAGGTAGAACACAAAAACATTACATTCTGTTACTGTCATTTAAAATCAGGGCTAAAAATGTTATAGTGCCTCAGAAACTTTTAGCAGAGCCATTCCATATTGCAAGGGCAGCTGCCGTGACAGCTATTGACTCTGTCCTGAATATGGTTGCCCAAAATTGGTTGTGGCTGTGTCCTCGATGTTGACAACATATTTTGTGTATCTGTTTTGGTAGCATGTTTTAAGTGCTGTGCAGTTAGTCAATATATGGCGACTAGTTTCCACTGTTAAGCGGCAAAGACGCCATATGCGTTTAGGCAGTGAGATGTTTTGCCATGCTCCTACAGGTCCCATCGTCGGGAGAAAATTCAGCCTTCAACAAAAGAATAAAGCATTTTAGTTCTTTTCAGAAAATCTTAGCGGGTATCTGCGTGGCTTGTTTGGGCAGAAACTGATGCAAATATACATTATACTTTCTCCCTTCATGAAGTTTGACGACGATTTTAGTTAAATCCCACTGTGCTGATTTGTTTTTTTATTATCTTCTCAAAATTAGGCGTAGTTTGATAGCTATCGCCCTCCAAGTTTATGGCATCAAGGTGTGACGTGGCTGGAATTTTCAGTTCCGCAATGAAGTTTTTTTTGTCGCCTGATTCAAGGTTTTTCCCCAATAGTTGTAGCAAGGCATTGGAGTTTTGATTTGGCCCTAGCAGTTTGAAGTACATTAAGGTTCTCTGAACATGCCAAGTGGTAATCAGGGCGGTTTGTCCATATTCCAGTCTGAGTGCATCAACGGGTGCTGATCCAGGAAGATTAATAACCATGTGAAGGAGTTTGCCTTCAAAATGTTTTTAGCCACATTGCCAGTCTGAGTGGTAAGACAGTGCATATGGGATACATTACTCACCGTAATCGTATTTCTGATGCTTGTATCTGCTTAGATTCACATGCTGTGCATAGGCCGACATCTAGTGGAAGCTGCGGAGTATTACAGTTTGTTTTTCGAAAGTCGAAAATGGGCGTCGACACAGGCGTGCCAGTAATACTATCCCTAGTGTGACGTCCACTGTACCCAAGATCCCTCACGCGTGTAGGATCCTCAGATTGTATTTTTTCTGACATGAGGAAGCATGAGGAGTAGCGTGAGTACAGATAATCCAAGCAGATAGACAGAAAAGGTAAGACTACAAGCAATCATGCGCCTTCTCTCGGAGGGGAGGAAGGGTGGGTCGCATGTGAATCTAAGCAGATACAAGCATCAGAAATACGATTACGGTGAGTAATGTATCCCTTCTGAGGCTTGTGGAATCTGCTTAGATCACATGCTGTGCATAGATTAGCGAGCAGTACCAGAAGAAGGAGGTGGGATGTGAGAAGGGTCATGAGCAAACAGGTGTCTTAGAACCGCTTGTCCCACTTGTGTATCTGTCTTGGAATGAGTGTCAATGCAGTAATGCTGAGTAAAAGTGTGAATAGAGCTCCAAGTAGCCGCTTTGCAAATGGTGTCGAGGGGAACATTTGCAATGAAAGCCAGAGTGGCACCAATGCCTCTAGTAGAGTGGGCCCTTGGCGTAAAAGGCAGAGTCTTGTCAGAAAGAGAGTAACACAGCTGTATACAGTTGATAATCCACTTCGAGATAGCGCCCTTAGAGACGCGATCCCCCTCTCTGCCTGTAGCTACGGAGACAAACAGTTGATCTGTTTTCCTTAGCGGTCTGGTTTTATTTACATAGTATAGGACCGCCCTACGCACATCTAGGGTGTGTAGTTTCACCTCAGCCGAGCTTTGCGGGTTCTGGAAGAAAGCCGGAAGCTCGATGGACTGGTTTACATGGAACTTGGATATGAATTTAGGTGAGAACCTAGGGTGTGTGCGTAAAACCAGTTTGTCCTTGTGGATAGTAAAGAAAGGATCCTGCACTGACAGAGCCTGAATTTCACTGACCCTTCTTATGGAGGTAATGGCTACTAAGAAGGCCGTTTTATAAGTCAGGTGTTTGAGACTACTTTTATGCATGGGTTCGAATGGGGGTCCCATGAGCTTAGCTAGCACCACGTTGAGGTCCCATCCTGGCGGTGGGTTCGAAATAGGAGGGTGAAGTCTCTTTACTCCTTCCATGAAGGCTTTAACCACTGGTACTTTCCACCACGAGACCTTGTTATGGGATGTGGTGTAAGCCGAGAGGGCTGCCAGGTGTACTTTCAGCGAGTTAAAAACCAACCCTGCATCCAGCAGGTGGAGCATGTATGTCACAACGTTGGAAGGAGTGCAATCAACCGGGTTGATTTGTTTATTCTGGCACCAGATAACGAATCTTTTCCACTTATCAAAGTAACAGTGCCTTGTATTTGGTTTCCTGGACTCCTTTAGAATGTCCATACACCTCTGTGGTAATTTGAGATGTCCAAACTCTATGACTTCAGGAGCCATGCTGCTAGGTTCATAGAGTTGGGTTCCTGATGCACTGTTTGACCCTGTTGCTGGGACAGTAGGTTGTACCAGGCTGGGAGTTTGATGGGTTCGCACACCGCCATCCTGCGTAGGTGTGGAAACCATGGTTGTCTCGCCCACATGGGAGCAACTAGGATGAGCGTCATAGATTCCTTGTTCATCTTGTACACCACCTTCCTGATGAGAGGAGTTGGTGGAAAAGCGTACGCAAACATCCCTGACCAGTTCATCCACAGGGCATTCCCTTGGGAGTCCGGCTGGGGGAACCTGGATGCAAATCCTGGGCATTGTTTGTTTTCGCTTGTGGCGAATAGGTCTATAGTGGGGAAACCCCACTGAGAGAAGAGATCTTCTACTACGTCTCTGTGAAGGACCCATTCGTGTTCTTCTGGGAGGGAGTTTCTGCTTAGAGCATCCGCTAGGGAATTGAGCTCCCCTGGAACATGTTGCGATGACAGGAAGATGTTCCGTCTGAGTGCCCATATCCATATTTTCTGGGCAAGCTTGGACAGATTTGGCGAACGAGTCCCCCCTTGCTTGTTCAGATAGAACATGGCTGTCGTGCTGTCCGTCCTGATCTGCACCGACAAGTTCAGTAGATGGGGCTCGAACGCCCTTAGCGCTCGGAATACTGCCAGAAGCTCTAGCAGATTGATGTGGTTCTTGGCTACTGAGTGAGACCAGAGACCCTGAGCTGTGTGGTGGAGATGGTGAGCTCCCCACCCAGTCAGGCATGCATCTGTAGTCACCACGGCTTGTACTTCGGGATCGTAAAAGGGTTTCCCCTTTGCGAGATTCTCTCTTGTCCACCAGTGTAGGCTCTGTACGAGTGTTGGCGAAACGACCACTAGATCGTCCCAATGACCACTTGCCTGAGACCACTGTTTCGCCAACCATTCCTGCATGGGACGCATGCGCAGACGCGCGTGGGGGACCAGGTAAATGCATGACGCCATCATGCCCAGTAACCGCATAGCTTTGCGTACTGTTATCTGTTGACCTGACTGATAATGCGGAATTTGCAGAAGTATATTCCGAATTCTCTCTTCCGAAGGGAAGGTCAATCCTTTCTGAGTATCTAGGATAGCTCCTAGAAACTGTTTTGAGGTGCTTGGCACCAGACTTGACTTTTTCTCGTTGATGGAGAAGCCTAATTCGTGGAGGAGGTCGATAGTCCTCTGAATGTTTGACCTGCAAATTCCTGGGGTTTCCCCCGTTATGAGCCAGTCGTCCAGATAAGGGTACACCGGGATTGCTTCCCTGCGTAGGTGTGCAGCCGCCACCGCCAGTACCTTGGTGAATACCCTTGGTGCTGAAGCTATCCCGAAGGGCAGTACCTTGAATTGGTAGTGGCGACTGTCCACCTTGAAGCGCAAGTACTTTTTGTGCGCTGGGAGCATGGAAATATGAAAATAAGCATCTTTCATATCCAAGGTTGCCATGTAATCCCCCTTTTTTAGGAGGGGGATTACCTCTTGTAGCGTGGTCATACGGAATTTTTGGGGCTTGACATATTTGTTGGCAGGCCGTAAGTCCAATACTGGGCGCATTGTCAAATCTTTCTTTGGCACAAGGAAGTAAGTTGAATAGATACCCTTGTTTACCTGGTGTCCTGGGACGAGTTCTATCGCGTCCTTTTCTAGCAGAATGGCGATCTCCTTGAGAAGGATCCTTTGATGCTCTAGGGAGTGCACTCTTTGTCGTGGAGGATGATTCCGGGGACGCTGCAGTAGTTCTATACAATATCCTGCGGATACTGTTGACAGCACCCATCTGTCTGAGGTGATCCCTTCCCAAGCCTGGGTGAAGGTGGAAATGCGTCCCCCTACTGGGGTTGCGTGGCAAGGGACCCTGAACTGAGCGTCACTGTTTTGGTGGAGGCGTGCCACCGCCCTTGTTGGGGCTGCCTCTGCCTCTTCCACGACCTCTCTTGTTACCCCTGCCGTAACTCTGGGTAGACTGCTGGTTGTTATTCCATTGTGTACCTTGTCCCTGGGCATAGTTGCCTCTTTGTGAATTTTGGCCGCGTGGGCGACGAAAATTATTGTTCCCCCTCTGGTTAGGGGGTTTGTTGGTAAGCTGGCCAAGGGATTTGAGAGTCTCATATTCATCTTTGGCATTTTTAAGTGCGTCTTCGACCGCTTTCCCAAACAATAGGTCGGGTTCCACTGGCTTGTCTATTAAAGAAGCCTGGGTTTCTGTCTTGAATCCCGACTGCCGTAACCACGCATGTCTCTTGATAACAGTACCTTCTGCTATCAATCTCCCTGCGTTGTCAGCGGCGTCGAAAGTTGCTTTTAAAATGCAACCAGACACGGCTCTCCCCTCTGCCGAGATCCGAGCCAGCTGGCCCTTTAACGGTTCTGGAGCAGAGGCAATGAGCGCCGCGACTTCTTCCCATTGATGGCAATTGTAACTAGCCAACAGGGTGGTGGAATTCGCAATCCTTGCTTGGTAGGCGGACGTTGAGGCTACCTTTCTGCCAAACCCGTAAAGTTTTTTGCTCTCCTTGTCGGGAGGAGCTTCTGATGAAGATAAGGGCGTGCCAGCCCTCTTTCTAGTGTTGGTCACCACTAGGGAATCTGGTTTAAGATGTCCCTTTATATACAGAGGGTCAGACTGGGCTGCCCGGAAAATCTTTTCAATTCTGGGGTTGACAGCTCTGGTGAGGTTAGGATTCACCAGGGAAGGATCTATTCTTCGTTGGATGGATTTGAGGATAGGGATGGTCTGAGCGACCGGTCTTCTCTCTCCTACAAACTCCTCCGCGAAGTCCCTTTCCTCCTGTACACCGTGGGTGTCGATGTGGAAGTGTTCCGCTGCTCGAGCGAGAACCTCGTTAAGGAGGGGCTGGTTATCAACTGGAGAGTCAGTAACTGGGGCTTCGCTTTGTACTGGGGAATCTACTCTGTAAATTTCCTGCTCATCTTCTCCCTCCTCCAGGTCCTCATCCTCTGCATAGTAATCTGTCCCGGTTTGTTCTTCCATAATTGCAAACTCCTGGTCCTCTTCAGGGAAAACTTGTCCCTGATAACTGGGGAGTGGAGTAGAATATGGAGTGGAGTAAGGCTGAACCTCGAAGGGTTCAGGTCTTTCGACCCGGGGCTTTTTACTTAGCGGGATAGGATCGGAGGAGCCTGAGGGTGTGGCCCCTTGAGGGTTATATGAAAGAAAGTGTTCTGGGTTCTTATCATAAAAATCAGCCAAGGAAGACATCCTAGACATAACCCTGTCTATGTCTTCACTGGACCATTCCCTGGAACAGGGTATTAATTTAGCAGGTGATTTATTTTCAAGGGTAGACTTGTGTTTGCTTGTCTGCTTAGGCTTTACAGGGGTGGAAGGCTGTGCTTTCCGCTGTTTCCCCCCTTCTCCGTGCGTGGAAAAATGTTTTCCCTGTCCCTTGGGGGCCCCAGCGACTTTCGACGCCTGGCGTCGAGGGTCTGGAAAGGTATCTGTGTGCTTCGGGCGTGGGGCCTCACTGGTGTTAACCGCGGTCTCGGTATCTTGGAGCGCGGCCTGGGGGTGGAAGTCGTCTTCGTCTCCCGACGATCGAACTTCCGTTAGTGTGTGTAGCGAGGCACTCTTGGCAAGAGTGGATGATTGCCTTGCGTCGTGAGGCGATCTCGATCGAGAGCGCCCAGAGGACACCGAGTCGGACCGTTCTTTTTGTGCCTCTTTCCGGGAAGTCGACGTCGTCGAGGTCCGGTTGGTCTTAGTGTGTTTAGTGTGTGTTAGGTGTGTAGCGCTTGCGTCGCCGGGGGTCTTCCCCATAGCCGCCTTGCCGGACGACCTTCCGAGGTCGGGGACCTGCGCTCGTCGGCTGTCTTTCGACGCCGTAATGCCCTCGCCGTCCGAAAGTACGGCGTCGCTGCCATCGCTGAAGGCGCCCTCCGCTGCCATGGCCTCCTGCCTGGCTTGGTGGGCCCAACGCTTTGTCGAACGGTCCTTAAGTGTCTTAGGTTTAAACCTACTACACGCTCTGCAGTTCGCTTCGGGGTGATCCCTCGGCAAGCAGAGATTGCACGTGGCGTGCCTGTCGACCCAAGGGTATTTGCGATTGCACTTGGGGCAGAATTGAAAAGGGGTACCCTCCATACGCACCTTAAGGCAGCGGGCTGCTAAGTGTAGGAATATATATAAATGTAACTATATATCAAGAGTGAAGAGTATGTACCACCCCCCACTCTCCCTACTTGTAAGGGCCGAGGCCAGCGGCCTACTAGGCCCGGGCCGAGGCCAGCGGCCTACCGAGGCCCAGATCCGTCGTGCAGCAGTCGACGGTCGATGACTTCTCCAGCCGTCGTCGAGGTTGAGGGTCGACGTTGGGGTGGGGAAGGGAATGAATAAGAATTAAAATTATAATAACAGCAAAAGTATGGCTAAGGCCAGGGAACTCCGCAAGATGCTTCCGACCAGTATGGCGGAAAAAAACAATCTGAGGATCCTACACGCGTGAGGGATCTTGGGTACAGTGGACGTCACACTAGGGATAGTATTACTGGCACGCCTGTGTCGACGCCCATTTTCGACTTTCGAAAAACAAACTGTAATACTCCGCAGCTTCCACTAGATGTCGGCCTATGCACAGCATGTGATCTAAGCAGATTCCACAAGCCTCAGAAATTATAATTTACTCATCGTAGTGACTAACATACTCTTAGTCCATAGTCCCATTTCCTCCATACTGTATGGGCGTCCCTCCCAAGGGACGGAAGACAGAACCTTTTTCACCAGAAAAAAAACCTTATGACTTGCCAAGGGACATGGCGCTGGAATGCAATGGCCGTTGCCTTGGCCCTGACTGCGTGGGCATGCATGTTGGCCGAGAGTGGCTTGTGCTGGCCCTCGTACGCTTCCTTGATGGCAGAGACCATCCAGCAGGATATGGAGGCCTTGGAGGCCTGATATCCTGGCCTCGAGCCTCCGAAAGTGACAAACAGAGTGTCCAACTTCCAGAAGGTCCTGTTCAAGTAGAAATTTAGGGCACGCCTGACATCCAGGCAGTGCAGCACTCTCTGTGCTTCGTCCTTGGAATCGGGAAAGAACGTAGGAAGGACTATTTCTTTGTTCAAGTGAAATGCAGATGGAACCTTGGGCAGAAATGCTGGGTACGTCTGCATGACTACCTTGTCCTTGTGAAAGGTGGTATTTAGTTCAGACGCAACCAGCGCTTGGAACTCGCTGGCACTGTGAGCCGAGGTAAGACCGACTAGTAAGGCCGTCTTGATGGTGACCAGCCTAATGTCCACAGACGCCATTGGCTCAAATGGTTTGTGAGCCAGGGCATCCAAGACTATGTTAATGTCCCACACAGGGTGCGGTCTCCTTAACAGGTGGGTAGAGTCTAGCGAGACCAGTCACATGTTTCTTGACTATAGGGTTGGAGGAGGAAAAGATGCCTACCTCCGAATTCCTGTAAGCCCCAATGGCTGCAAGATATGTGTGGCAGGTGTCCAACTGTACGCCTGAATGATCGAGGTGTGCCGAAAAGGAGAGCACGTCGTCCAAACTGCAGGCCAAGGGGTTGATTCCCTTGGAGTCTGCTCAGTGGCAGAATATGGTCCATTTGCTTTTGTACTGGGCCCTGGTGACCTTGCTCCTGGTGCCCTGTATGATCTCCAGATTGGCTCGTGATAGGCTAAGGTGCCGAAGCGTTACCCGCTCAGGTACCATGCTGTGAGGGCTAGTTTCCCTGGAGCGGGGTGGATGATTCTGCCCCCCAGCTGTGCCAGAAGATGTGCTGGGCCCGTCGGAAGGTTATGGGGGGCACCTCCGAGAGGCTGAGTAGTTCCGAAAACCATGGCCTGGTCGACCACCATGGAGCTATCAGAGCAATGAGGAGTCGGTGAGACTCCTTGATCTTGCAAATTAACCTATGGATCTGGAGGGTAGGCGGAAAGGTGTAGGTTTTCATGCCGGTCCACTGTAGGTGAAATGCGTCACCCAGAAAGCCGGGGCTCTGACCCTGCCAGGAGGCGAACTGGGGACACTTCTTGTTGTGCTAGGTGGCAAAGAGATCCACTTGGGGGCGACCCCACTTGTTGAAGATCTCCTGAATAACGAGGATGTTTAGCTGCCTCTCGTAATTGTCCGCTCCGGGCCTGCTGAGCCTGTCCGCCTCCGGGAGGTGGACTGCCGAGAGGTAAATTTCGTTTTCCAAGGCCCATTCCCACATGCTGATCGCCAGTCTGTACAGAGGAGTGGATCTGGTGCCCCCCTGCTTGTTGACGTAGTACATGCTGGTTGAGATGTCTGTCTGGAGTTAGGAAAACCTTGCCCTTGAGAAGTGGTAGGAATGCTCTGAGCGCTAGCCATATGGCGTTCCGCTCCAACCAATTGATGTGGTATTCCCGCTCCGGTCGAGTCCAGGTGCCATGGACCAGGGTGGCTCCCCCAGCCCTCGAGCGAGGAGTCTGTGGTGATGGGGGCCTGCAGAGAGGGTGGCCGAAAGGGCTTGCCCATCCGTAGGTTGCAGTCCATGGACCACCAAGTTAGGTCCGGGTGGAGAGATGGAGGAACGTTTATCATCTCGGATTGCGAGCCCTGCTCCTGATTCCATGAGGCCGCGAAGTGCAGCTGAATCCTTCTCATCCTTAGTCTCATGTGCGGCACGGCAGGCAGAACCGTCGCTAGTAGACCCAGGCGATGTTGGCACCACCATGCCGAGGTCACCTCTCAGCTGAGGAAGTGGGCGGTGGCCCTCTTGATGGCCGAGATCTTGTCTTCCGACGGGAAAACCTTCTTGGAGCACGTGTCCCAAATGAATCCCAGGAATGTCAGAGTATGCGTAGGGAGCAGCTGTGACTTCTTGAGGTTGAGCGAGAAGCCCAGGTCGTGCAGTGTGTTCATAAGGGCATGGGACGAGTGGTGAACCGCTTCCAGAGGTGTAGCCCTGACGAGCCAGTCGTCGAGGTATGGGTAGATATGGAGGCCCTGCGCTCTGAGGAGGGCCGCTACAGCAGCGTTCATGAGCCTGGTAAAGACCATGGGGGCCGAGTTGAGGCCAAACGGAAGGTCTTTGTATTGGAAATGGTAGCCCATGATTCTGAACCATAGGAAAGAATGATGGGGCTGCCAAATTGTGACGCGTAGGTACGTGTCATTCAGGTCCAGGGAGCACATTCAGTCTCCCTTGTCCAATGTCTCCGCTATAAAAGCTGGCGTAACCATCTGAATTTTTGCAGGGGTAAGGAGAGGTTGAAGGTGGAAAGGTCCAGAACAACTCTCAGGCCTGCCTGGTTCTTCTGAATGGCGAAAACCCTGGAGTAGAAGCCAAAGCCTAGCTGGGAGGCGAACTTCCTCCACTGCCTGGCTCTCTATGAGCGACCGGATCTCTGCCAAAAGAGTTGCTGTCCCAACCTGTTGGAGTGGAGGGGAGGAAGGAGGAGAGGCTGGGATAGGAAGGCGGTACCCCGTGGATACTACAGAGAGGATCCAGGGGTTCGTGAAATTCTGGCGCCAGAATTGTGCATGGAGAGCAAGCCTGCCCCCTACCGGAGACACGTGGACCTGAAGGGGCGTGTCATGCCTTCTTTCCCTCGGAGGCTGAGGAGGGGGACTGGAAAAAGCCCTTACTCCCCCCTCCCCTTTTTGTGGTTTGCGCCTGTTCTGAGACGGCGAGCGGTCCGGCTGCCTAAATCTGCGTTCCTGGAAGCCGCGGAAGCCTCCATATGTACGACCCTTCTCCGAGCGCTGCTGAGATTGGGTGTTAGATTTGGGCATAGTCTTAATAAGAATGGATAAAGACTTTGCCGTTTGTGAGCTGTTCTTCTTGTCCAGCTCTTCGTTCGTAGAGGAGTGGAAGAGGTCCCCCCCCCCCTCGAACGGTAGATATAGAATGCGCTCCTGGACACCCGGGTTGAACTTCGTTGCCCGGAGCCAGGCTGTTCTCCTCATGTCCATGGCAATGCAGATGGCACGGCCTGAGGTATCGATATGCGCCACTGTGGATTCCATGAGGTCATGCGCCATGAGCTTTGCTTCCGCTAGCCCCGCCTTAAAGCGAGATCGGCATTGGGTGGGAAGTTCTGGGAGGAAGTCCGCAATTTCCCGCCATAACCGTTGGTTGGCAGCCGCCAGCATGGCATCTGCGTTGGCCCGACGGAGGTGCAAGGAGGCGTTGGAGTAGATCTTCTTGCCATAAGCCTCCTAAATCTTCTCCTCCTTGCCTAGCAGCGTTGCAGAGGAGGAGGCTAAGGACGACTGAGGCTTGGATTACAGTGATGCTGCAGTGATCACTGAGGAGTGTGGCTGAGGATGGATCGAGAGCAAGAGTGTATCCCCCTCCATCTGCCTGTACTTGGCATCCAGGCGTCGGTTGACCAGCTGGACTAAGTGGGGCTTGAGCCAACCCTTCTTGGCCAGGGAGACTACATCGGTTTGATGTGGAATCCCCGTGTTGGCAGAGAGGCGTCTCGTGAGGACTTCTGCCAGAACCCCCTCTGCCGGTTGTTCGACCTCGGGTTGGGGGAGGCCCAGGTACTCCGCCAGGCCAGCAAGACGTTTGTGGAAGGCCCTGGCTGAGGATGGCGTGTCAAGATCCTCCTCCTCATCCATAGCCTGCGGATCTGGAGGATCATGTGGCGACAGACGCTGCAGAGTTGGCTGTAGAGCCGGAGGAGGCAGCTGCACTAGGGCCTGGGGGCCTGTAACGCTCACCTGGTATCCACGGGGATGTCACTCAGCATGTTCTGACGTCTTACGAACTCGAACCCTTCCCTGGAGTCTACTCGACTGAAGACTGGGCCTGAAACACAGGATTGGTAGAGTTTAACTCCCTATTGTCTCTGTGTGCTTGAACCCCTTCTTCCCTGGGGTCCAACCCTTCCCTTTGATCCACAGCTCACCTTGTTTTCTTGGAAAGTGTGCTCTCCGTCCTGCTTTCAGCGCAGGGGAGCGTTGATTGATGCAGGTTCGTTGGTGCTTAGTTACTTCACTGGCAAGAGTCCGACAGGTAAGTATAATGAGTCTTTTGAACAGTTCTCTAACTTCGTTCCTTTCCTTCCTTAGATGATGGCCGACGTCCGGGTATGGCGACGTGCTGCTGAGATGAGTAGCGCTGAAGGTGAGTGAGAGCGCGATGCGCAATGCAACCCTTAACTATTTGTATTGAACTGAGTTCTTTTTCTGTGTCTTTTAGGTGCTGCGACGTTTTCAGCGTGGATGCTGGTTATGAAGAAGAAATGCGGTTAGTAAGCGCGGTATGCAGCGCCTCTAGATGTTTCCACGCTAACCTGGAGTGTCTTTTCCCTCTTGCAGATGGATGAGAAGTTCCGGAGACCGAGTTCCCCCAGAGCGGCTGGGATTTCAGGTAAGCGTTTGAAGCTCGTACAGTCTTTAAAAATAAGCGAAGATTTCCTGAATGCTTACTAATGCCTTTTTTCTGTTCTTTTCCCTTTTCCTTAGGAAGCGGCGTGCCGGGATGGGAATGACACCGCCGAAGATGCCCGCAGAACAGAAGGAGCGATGAATGATGGGCAGAAGCGCCGCAAGGTAAGGCTGTTCCTAACGGTGTTCTTGTTCTTGCAGGAGCTGAGCGCAGAAGAAAGATGCAAGCCTACTGGAGACCGATCCGAACACGGTGAGTGTCACGCTGCAGGTGCAGAAAACACAAACAATGTTTCTCAGCCTGGGCGTGGCTTAAATAGTCTATGGGTATCCCAGGTGTCTCTGGGCTGAACCACACCCAAAAGACTAGACTGCACATGCAGTTCTGGGAACCGAAATATGTGGGGGCATCCATCTTGTCCCCATCAATGCACTACAAGTCCAATCCCCAATGTTATCCTATGGGAGTGAGTGAGTCTGGTGCCACAAGCGCCAAGTCTGACTCCAAGTGGGTCTTTGGAGGGATGGAGAGGCCCTTGAGGGCCATGTAGGTGATTGTGGCCTTGCTCCAGCCTGACATCTTGGAGGGCTGGGGACATGAGGGGCAGGAATCATGACAGCGCCCGATGAAGGCGTCTGTGGTGCCTCTAGCATGGCGGGGAGGACTTCCCTGACTGCGTCTTTGATGATAACCCCCATATGAGGGAACCTCATGAGGCCGAGAAACTTCTCGAAGAGCACTTCCTCACTGGCCAAAGAGGTGGCAGCGGGTACCAACAGGGTAGCAGGGGGATGCTGGCGCCCCTGGTAGCCAGTCCGTATGGACGCAAAGGAAAGTTGCCCTGTGCAAATGAAGGATAGACTGTAGGCCACGTACCTGGTTGAGGCCAGCCCCACCTCAACACTCGTTCTTCGCCCAATTCGTGGAATGCATCGGACAGGGGTGCCCCTTTCTGGCGCAGCCACGTGTCTGCGACGTGTTGCTCGGCCCGTTGGGCCTGGCCTGGTCCAAGACTCTTGCGTGTGGATTATGAGGTCTACCCTGCTCCTCGGCCCAGTAGGTGGGACACCCTCGATCCGGGGGTTGGTAGAGCTGCGTTTAGGCGCCCCCTCAGATGTACTGCCGGTAACAGGTTGTGGCCCCTCGTACATGTTGCTGGTAATAGGGCGTATCCCCTCGGCCATTGTGTCGGTTACAGGGCGTAGCCTCTCGGGTGTAGCCCCGGTACAAGAACCCTCCGGTCCCTCGATACTGTGCCCGGGAGGATCCGAGGACCCCTCGACCCGAAGGCCCGTAGCTGTAGCAGCCTCAGGGCACGTGCCGGGAGAAGGAGTTGGCTGGTCCCTCCCACGCAGAAGAGTCCCTGGGAAGGAGTCTCTCTTGCGGGGTGCGCTAGAGGATATTGGCCCTACCTTGGGCCTGGTTCGATGCTTCACAAAGTTCTTAAGATCCTCTGGAGGCGACCTCTGGAAGAGCTTCCTCCACCTGGGTAGTCTGTTCTTCAGCGCCTTCGAGGACAGCGAGTCACACGCCGAATATGATTGCCAACCGTGGTCTGATCCAAGGCAACGTAGGCAGAGGGCACGGGGGTCTGAAGTTGGGAAGAGCCTGTTGCAGGATGAACACCTGCTTAGCCCTGTGGAAGCCGACATGTGTCGGGGAGGAGCGTGACGCCTGAGGACCGAGTACCTTATTGATAGATCAGACAAAAAAAGACAAAGAGAAGAAGTATCCGCACGTGGAATTACATGGCCGAAGCCAAATCCAGGAGCACTGGTGAATTCGGCCTGTTCCCGTCAAGGCGGAAAACAGGACTGAGGTGTGGCGCCGGAGGACGGAGTCAGGGCAGCGCATGCTCCCTGGGCCGCGCCCCTGCGCGCCTCTAAATTTAAAGGGGAATATGTTTTTTTCTGGTGAAAAAGGTTCCGTTTCCCATCCCTTGAAAGGGACGCTCATACAGTAGGGAGGAAAGGGGATGGGACGTAAGAGTATGGAGTTTTTATAGATGAAGGCAACTTCCCCTCCTTTGTTCGTGGGTCCGTCTTCTCTGAGAATAGCGTATACAGTTGGTACTGCAATGGATAGGGCTTGCTCGGCCGTTGGATTAAGTCATGTTTCAGTGGTGGCCAGGATTTCAGTGTTATTAGTTGTGATGAGGTCATGAATATCCAGAGTGTGGGCAACAATAGAGCTTGCCTGGGCATACTGTGTAGTATGATGCTTGTTCAGAGGCAGACGGAGGAGTCTCTCAATGGTAGAGGGGGGAGTGGCATCTCTGTTAGGGTGGTGTGAAGCCAGGGTTGACTGGTGTGGGGGCACGTGCGGCATTCACTGTATGGTGTCTGTTGGTTCACTATGTGGTTGGAGAGATGGGCTAAGGGTGCAGGAGCATAGGCAAAACAAAGTGCAGCCGAGGTTGGAAAGCAGGTAGTGGTGCAAGTTTGGACCAGCACTGGTAGGAAGCAGGCAGGGGGCGGCAATGGGGGATCCTGTGCTGGAGGCGTGGGATGGCTTAAAACTGAGCAGGCTGGACTTCGAGAGAGGAGTGGCACAGTGGATGACACATGCAGGATACCTGCAGTTGCCCATGATGGGTGTAGTGTAGGTAAATTGCTGGTGTTCTGTGGGCCTAGTATGGTGTATGGGGTGGACGGTGAGCCAATGAGTTGGGAGAGGGCTTGTGGGGGGTGCAGGGTGGGTTTGGCGGTTCAGTAGCAGTATGAAGGGGGTAGGCGGCATGTTACAATTAAGGCTGCTGGGTCAGGCTTGTGGCGGTCTACAGCAAGATGCAGGGTTCAATTTGTCCTGTAGAAAGAAGGATAATGTTGTTGGAGCGGTCACTTTCCATGAGGATGTGGTGTACCAAGGAGGTGGGACGGGCTGGGCTGTCAGCTGGCAGATTTCCCGTTGCATCAGTTGGTCTAGTGTAGGGCCTTTAAGGTTCCGGATTAGGTGATATAGTGCTCCGGTATGAAGGGTCTCTTTGGGGTGAAGCGCTGAGTAGGTGGGGTGGAGGGTGGGAAAGGGGTGGGCCATGCCAAAGGGCAGCATGGGGTCTGTGAGCTGTACAAATGGGCGATGCAGGTACTCGGGGCACTGCAGCGTGCTATACGACGCAGCTCCTTAGCTTTGATGCCTGTATGGGTGCCCACTGAACTGGGGAGTGCACTGCACACGCTGGTTTGCATAAGGATGATGTGCGGCTGGGGTCGCCACCTAGTTTCCAGGTTGTAGAGGAAGAGGTCGATGCAGTGGCAGCTGGCCAAGCATGGGCAGGCAGAGACAGGCTCTGATGGCCTTAACTGCATGCCTTGAACCTCAGCAAGCTTTGATGGCCGGCACTGGGCTCCGCGGGCCATATGATTGGTTGCAGGGAGCTCATGTGCTACTTCTGGTGCCTCTCAGAGGAGGGGTCTGCGGGAGGGTGCTGAAGCTGGCGTGCCGGCTATCTTAACAGAGCCCCCACCCCCAGATCATGCCCAGTCTCCCTCCTGTCCCCCCACCCCCTGCTCATGCCCCGTGTCTCCCCTGTTCCCCCCCACCCCACGTCTCCCCTTTTCCCCCTCACCCCGCTCATGCCCCGTGTCTCCCTTCTTTCTGCCCCCACCCCCGCTCATGCCCCGTGTCTCCCTTCTTTCCGCCCCCACCCCCCCGCTCATGCCCCGTGTCTCCCTCCTGTACCCCCCACCCCCCGCTCATGCCCCGTGTCTCCCTCGTGTTACCGCCCACCCCCCGCTCATGCCCCATGTCTGCCCTGTTCCCCCCACCTCCCGCTCATGCCCCGTGTCTCCCTTGTGTTACCCCCCACCCACCTCTCATGCCCCGTGTCTCCCTCCTGTACCCCCCACCCTACGCTCATGCCCCGTGTCTCCCTCGTGTTACCCCCACCCCCCGCTCATGCCCCGTGTCTCCCTCCTGTACCCCCATCCCCCGCTCAGGCCCCAGTGTCTGCCCTGTTCCCCCACCCCTGCTCATGCCCCGTGTCTCCCTCGTGTTACCCCCCACGCCCCATGTCTCCCTCCTGTTCCCCCACCCCCGTGCATGCCCCGTGTCCCCCCACCCCCACTCATGCCCCGTGTCTGCCCTGTTCCCCCCAGCCCCCGCTCATGCCCCGTGTCTCCCTCGTGTTCCCCCCCACCCCCGCTCCGTGTCTCCCTTCTTCCCCCCCACCCCCCACTCATGCTTCGTGTCTCCCTTCTTTTCCCCCACCCCCCCGCTCATGCCCCGTGTTACCCCCCACCCCCCATTCATGCCCGTGTCTCCCTCGTGATACCCCCAACCCCCGCTCATGCCCCGTGTCTCCCTCGTGTACCCCCAAGCCCCACTCATGCCCGTGTCTCTCCCTCGTGTACACCCCCACCCCCCGCTCATGCCCCGTGTCTCTCTCCCTCGTGTACCACCCCACCCCCCGCTCATGCCCTGTGTCTCCCTCGTGTTCCCCCCCACCCCCTGCTCATGCCCCATGTCTCCCTTCTCCCCCCGCTCATGCCCCGTGTCTCCCTTCTTTTCTTTCCCCCCCACCCCCCGCTCATGCCCCGTGTCTCCCTTCTTTCCCCCCCACCCCCCGCTCATGCCCCATGTCTCCCTTCTCCCCCATCCCCGCTCATGCCCCGTGTCTCCCTTCTTTCCCCCCCACCTCCCGCTCATGCCCAGTGTCTCCCTTCTTTCCCCCTCACCCCCCGCTCATGCCCAGTGTCTCCCTTCTTCCCCCCACCCCCCGCTCATGCTCTGTGTCTCCCTTCTTCCCCCCACCCCCGCTCGTGCCCCGTGTCTCCCTTTTTTCCCACGCACCCCCCACTCATGCCCGTGTCTCCCTTCTTTCCCCGCTCATGCCCCATGACTCCCTTCTTTGCCTCCCACCCCCTGCTCATGCCCCGTGTCTCCCTTTACCTTCCCCATCCCCCGCTCATGCCTCGTGTCTCCCTTCTTTCCCCCCCACCCCCCGCTCATGCCCCGTGTCTCCCTTCTTCCCCCCCACCCCCTGCTCATGTCCCGTGTCTCCCTCCTGTACCCCCCCACCCCCCGCTCATGCCCATTGTCTCCCTCCTGTACCCCCCACCCCCCCGCTCATGCCCCGTGTCTCCCCTGTTCCCCCCGCTCATGCCCCATGTCTCCTGTCCTCCCAACCCCCGCTCATGCCCTGTGTCTGCCCTGTTCCCCCCACCCCCCGCTCATGCCCCGTGTCTCCCTCCTGTACCCCCCACGCCCCCCGCTCATGCCCTGTGTCTCCCTCGTGTTCCCCCCACCCCCCGCTCATGCCCCGTGTCTCCCTCATGTTACCCCTCACCCCCCGCTCATGCCCCATGTCTCCCTCCTGTACCCCCCACTCAGGCCCCGTGTCTGTCCTGTTCCCCCACCCCCGCTCATGCCCCGTGTTACCCCCCCACCCCCCATTCATGCCCCGTGTCTCCCTCCTGTTCCCCCCACCCCCCGCTCATGCCCCGTGTCTCCCTTGTGTACCCCCCACCCCCCGGTGTACCCCCCCACCCCTGCTCATGCCCAGTGTCTGCCCTGTTCCTCCCACCCCCGCTCATGCCCCGTGTCTCCCTCGTGTTCCCCCCCACCCCCACCCCCTGTCATGCTCCGTGTCTCCCTTCTTTCCCCCCCACCCCCGCTCATGCTTCGTGTCTCCCTTCTTTCCCCCCCACCCCCTGCTCATGCCTCGTGTTCCCCCCACCCCCCGCTCATGCCCCGTGTCTGCCCTTTTCCCCCCACCACCTGCTCATGCCCCGTGTCTCCCTCGTGTTACCCCCCACCCCATTCATGCCCCATGTCTCCCTCCTGTTCCCCCCACCCCCCGCTCATGCCCCGTGTCTCCCTCGTGTACCCCCCACCCCCCGCTTATGCCCTGTGTCTCTCTCCCTCGTATGCCCCCCACCCCCTGTTCATGCCCCGTGTCCCCCCCACCCCCGCTCATGCCCCGTGTCTGCCCTGTTCCCCCACCCCCCGCTCATGCCCCGTGTCTCCCTCGTGTTCCCCCCACCCCCCGTGTCTCCCCTGTTCACCCCCACCCCCACTCATGCTTCGTGTCTCCCTTCTTTCCCCCCCACCCCCTCTCATGCTTCGTGTCTCCCTTCTTTCCCCCCCAACCCCCGCTCATGCCCCGTGTCCCCCCTGTTCACCCCCACCCCCCGCTCATGCCCCGTGTCGCCCTTGTTCCCCCCACACCCCGCTCGTGCCCCGTGTCTGCCCTGTTGCCCCCCACCCCCTGCTCATGCCGTGTCTCCCTCGTGTTCCCCCCACCCCTCGCTCATGCCCTGTGTGTGCCCTGTTCCCCCACCACCCGCTCATGCCCCATGTCTCCCTCGTGTTACCCCCACCCCCATTCATGCCCCATGTCTCCCTCCTGTTCCCCCCACCCCCCGCTCATGCCCCGTCTCTCTCCCTCATGTACCCCCCCACCCCCGCTCATGCCCCGTGTCTCTCTCCCTCGTATACCCCCCACCCATGCCCCGTGTCTCTCTCCCTCGTATACCCCCCACCCCCTGCTCATGCCCCGTGTCCCCCCCACCCCCCTGTGTTCCCCCACCCCCGCTCATGCCCCCTGTCTGCCCTATTCCTCCCACCCCCGTTCATGCCCCTTGTCTCTGTCGTGTTAACCCCCACCCCCGCTCATGCTCCGTGTCTCCCTTCTTTCCCCCCACCCCTGCTCATGCTCCGTGTCTCCCTTCTTTCCCCCCAACCCCCGCTCATGCCCCGTGTCTCCCTCCTGTACCGCCCACCCCCAGCTCATGCCCCGTGTCTTCCTCCTGCCCCCCCGCTCAAGCCCTGTGTCTTCCTCTTGTCCCCCCCTCCTATGATGCCCCTCGTTGACCTCTTGTTCCCCACACCCCCCCGCTGATGCCCTGTTGTGTTCTCTTTATACACTCCGCCTTCCCTTTCCATGGTGGCCATCTTGGTAAAAGATTTTCCTTCCTACACCAGGATGCCGCAGGCGTCCCGGTTTGGGAAGAAAAATCCTTTTTTTACCGCCCGGGGTTCCCACTTTGAGGACCTAGGATGCTAGTGGTCTTCATCTATTGAAAAGGACGTTATTGTTACGTTGCACTAACAAAAACCTATGAAATTCAGTAAAAAAAAAAAAAAATTAAAGGGACGTTATGGTTAAGTTATGCTACTAAAAACCTATGAAATTCAATGAAAAACTTTGTTAAAGGGACGTTATGGTTCCAAGTAAAACCGAAAAACCCTTGAAATTCGCCAGTTATGGTAAGCTAAGCAACCATAACTCGCGCCACCACCGTGCACTGCTAAGACTAACACCCAGGACATCAAAGATGACATCACAAATATCATTGATGACTTCAGAAAAGGTAATCCTTGAAGCTTTGGGAAGACTTGGATGTCTGGAAGAATTTAAGAAGGAAGATGAACTATTGATAGAGAGGTTCATTTGTCAAGTCTACCCGCCAGGAACAAAGATGTCGGACATTGGTCAACTGCGTTGGTGGATAACAAAAAAAAGGAGTTGCAGAGTGAAAATCTGCCACCAACAAGATCCTCTCTAATGTCATACATCTTAAGGACTCCTTACCAGGTGATAGAGTGGCGACAAGCTGATCAATACCCGAATCTCTCAGAACCATTACAAATCGGGTGGTAGGAAGCAGATGATCAATATTCTCCTAATATGTGTATGCTTCTATGTGCACCACAATCAAAGTTACAGAATGAAAGAAGATGGGTGAAGTATGTCAATGATCACACCGGCTTCAAGAGATAGGAGCAGGAATAGTGGCAGCACCACTTGATATACAAATGAGTGGTGCTTTTCTCCTTGACCTCCACATAGGTAGTTATAGATGGTAGAGGCAACATGTGTGAATATTTGCACATTCACTGTGTTACAGATTAATGTTAGGACAGTATTTCTGAAATCTAACTAAGGGCTTAGTAAAACCATTCAACTGAGGCAGTACAAGACTCCACTTTTAGTACAAGGCTGTACCACCTGAGTTCAGTGTAGCTTAGACAGAGCAGCCAGGCTTATATTGGGAGGGGGAGAAGGCTGTAGAATCAGTACAAATGAAATTCTAATACAAATGGTCCAACGAAACACTGAAACACTATGTATTGTAAATAAATGGTTTATTTAAATACAAGTAGGCCCAGATAAATCTTGGGGGAAATAAGTACTATCACAATATGGGCCTGATTCATGGAACGTTTTCCTATGGGATTGCGCCTTTATAAAACACTTCCATGAGTCAGGCACTATATAGAACCACAATTATAAAAACAACACTATGCTTGAAGGTGCACAGACCAAAGTATATAACCTTAATTGGAACACCTAACAGGAGTTCGAGGGAAGTAAAAACCAATAGTGACTTTTAGATTACTTTCAGCTGTACCGTGACGCTCGGCAAGAAATCACCTTGTAATATCAACTGGACAATATACTTTTCTGATCTACTAAAACATAGATCCTAGTAACAGTATAAACCTATAACTCTGATTCAGGATAACAGTTATTCTAGGGGAGTTGGACCGTGGGGTGTAATATTCAATTACAGTTGCTTTTCAGTTCAGAGACTAAGGGAAGCAATACCTCACTTTAGGATAACAGTTATACTCAAGGTAAGTAAAACCCATACACTTTTTACAGGAGCTATAAGAAACTTAAAGACAGGTGTAAACCTAAGACTCTTTGTGTCCGTATAAAACAGACCAGGGAAAGCAAACCCCAGTGTTAAACTTTATGAATAACCCAGTTATTCTAGGTGGGTAAAAACGAATGCAGACTTATTCTGCAGAGGCAAACAGCAAACCAGGGGAAGCAAGACCCAATTGGGAAACATACATTAATTTTCTGAAAGAAATAGTTAAGTGAAGCCAACAGTATTACTCCCACACAGAGGTAGAAGGAAAATAATTCACCAGTAAAAGCAAAATGTTCTGGGGTTGACACAGGCCAGGAAGATTTATCATTAATATAAATATCTTACCTAACAATTAATATAGTGAATTAATGAACTGAGCAGACCAAAAGGAGACGAGGATAGACCAGTGAAGCGTGTAATCCGAATGAGGGGCATGGTATGGTCCCACTAAGAGGTTCCAAGTGAGTGGAGTTCTACTCTGCTGTAAATAAGAATACTCATGCAACGCTAAGTGTTACGAGTAAACAAATCCGATGTATGTGTACTTTATTGTAGGCGAGGTCAACATGTGAAGATTGTGAATTGAACATCACTGAGATGAAGAAAGGGGTGCATTGAGGGGGGTTGAACTGGTTTTGTCCCGATGAAGACCTAACGAAGAGTTAAGGGCGTGTCTTTCTGGTCAGACCCTGACGTATATAGGCCGAAACACTGATGTGTAGACATGTGTATTTGTTTTTTGTGAATCTAGGTCATGAGTGAACTAGGGGCTTAAGATTTTCTCGGTAGTACCCAAACATTGGGAGTGGGTGCCTGTGAGTCTGCACTTACCCAACAATCGATTCAGTTTTCTCTCAAACCATTGAGTGTGCGACAGAGTTTGCAAAGGCAGGCTAGATCTAAACCTGCACTACTAACTGTGCACAAGTATTTCAGTCACTCATATACTAACCACTGCACCAATTTAGTTGTGACGTTTTAAAATTGGTGTGTGTTAGGTAAGAATTGATGTAGTAACATTGGGTGAGACTACACAACTCATGTCTACTTGGTATTAGGTAACCAACCTTTTGGTGTAGGTCTGTACTTCACAAGTTGGTAGTGTGACTGAGCAGCCAGGCCTAGCTCAAGAGGGGTAATGTGAGCGGTAGAGCTGTAGCAATGAAATTCGCAAATAAAAGTAGCCAAGTAACACTTACACTGAAGGTTTCAGTTACAAAGTTATTTATTTATTTAACATCAATTTTTAAATAAGTGTTCCTTAAAAAGGGCAAGATAGGTAACAAACAAATATACTTTAACATACTTTTCCAGAAACAA
The DNA here is from genome assembly GCF_040938575.1 of Ambystoma mexicanum. Classification (NCBI taxonomy): domain Eukaryota; kingdom Metazoa; phylum Chordata; class Amphibia; order Caudata; family Ambystomatidae; genus Ambystoma; species Ambystoma mexicanum. The sequence goes on along the minus strand of NC_090927.1, from coordinate 475,773,220 downwards.
ATACTCTTTAGAGATGCTTTTTACACACTTCCTACAGCCAGAGGTGATATCATTCACAAGGACAGTAATGGCCTTTATATACCGCTAGTACACTTTGCAGATGCTGAGGTTGCAGGAAGGAAAAAGGTTAAACAGGTTATCAGGGCATCTGAGTATACTTAAATATTCGAATGAAGTCTAGACAAAACCTTTCCCAGCAATAACAGTCTAACAACAAGTTATCACCTCTGAGGGACAGAAAATATAAATGTCAATGGACTAGAAGAGTCTGCAGGAAGCCAGGACAGCATAAGTCAATTGGAGCACAGTCTATGGAGCTGAGGCACTTTTTAGTTAATAGCAGACGTTGCACTCGACTACAGATTTCTCGACCCCTGGCACTCGGTTATTGCAGCAGCAAAAAGGTACAGTCAATCAGGGAAGATGGTGCAGGGGAATTCGTCTTGGGGTTAGTTGGTCCCACTAACCCAAGGGAAGAAGTTGTCCCTTCCGGTGCTTCTCTTGTCGATCGGAAAAAGGAGTTTCAGCACAGCAGCAGGGCTTCACCGGACAATTCGAAAGGTCCAGGAGGATGCAGCAAGCTTCATTCATGGTTTCTTCCTCAGGTGATCTTCACAGTGGTCGACTCTGCCTCTAGTCCCAAAACCCCTGCCTTTTAAGCAGGTTTCTCACATTCATGCACAGCATAGGCTGTCAATCACACAGCAGGGTAGCTGTCCTGAAAGCAGAGCCAGCCAATCAGATCTGGTTGCATTCAGGCACTTCTAGAGACAAAGGACAGGGGAGTTTCAGGCTCCTCCCTCACATCCTACCCTTCCAGACACACTGGAGCCAGAAAGGGGGTTCAGGACTGAAGCCTGTCAAAGGCAAAACTAATAAAGGGCTCAAACCTTGCCTGGAGCGCAGAATAAAACCCATGAAAGACCTCACAAACAGAAAATGGTGAAAAACAGAATACCAGGGCCATTTTGACAAAATGGTCACCGATGGGTGCTATAATGGAGCTGAGGATTCAGCCTGTGGTAGAAAAGCACAATAGTATGAAAGCTAAGCCACCAGCCATTTGTGGTAGTGAGGGTAACAAACATTTTTTACATGAGTAGGTAGGGTAAGGGGCTACAAAGTAACATCCCAGCACTTCACATAAGATACTGTGTGCTGGACGCACAAAAAGAAAAAGTAAGCAAAGTCAATTTCACTTTACTATTCTTGGGAACAGTAGTTCACACAAGAAAAGGTATTTAAACCTTATGAGAAATCTAAAAGATTTCTCTGTGAAACTGCACTGAAGGTGCTTTGTGTCACCATACAAAAAGTAGATGCCTATGGAGTTTGTCAGACTCCAAAAACAGTCGAAACGCATAATCCAAATCAGGTCAAAACACACAAGAGAGTAAAAAAAGGTTTCACTCACTTCGGGGTTAAAATGAAAAAGTCCTAAAGTCCAGCAAAAGAGCTCTAAGGTTGAAGGGAATTAGCACAGAAATTAGAATTCTCCCTAACATTGTGTTTTTTCCACTTGTAAATATTTGTTTTCATATATTTTTTATACATGTTTGGAGGAATAAAATGAGATGTATATTTTTGGAACAACATGAGTTGTGTTTGTATTGGAGTTTGAATGTAGAGAAAGAGCAGGACAAGTTTGTTTTTATTATTTGTAAAGCGCACCTAACCCGTGGGTAGCAGGGCGCAAGCAACAAGAGGGGTGTACAACTTAAGTTACAGAACACGCAGTAGATGAATCCAAATGGGTTACAGTGTTGGAGCTATAAATCATTTGGGCCAATACATCAGGTAAAAATTATAGGTGAATATACATATATATATATATATATATATATATATACATACATAGTTTACAAGTTGTAGATATATCTAAGCATAGAGGTGAGAGGATATATGATTTATGCACAATTTACAACAGGCGCAGCAGTGGATGTGATTAGAAGTCCTAGCATTAGGTATCATGTTCCTTGATCCAGCGGATAGTGCTGGTTCTGAATTGCGGGTAGGGAAGGTCTTCCCTAAGAGATGGTGGTAAGGAATTCCAAAATTGTGCTGCTTTGACAGGAAAGCTGTTCCCACCAGTCATAGTACGTTTGAATCTTGGGACGAGGAGGAGGTTTGAGTTGGCCTTCCTAGATGGGTGGCAGGAAGTTGGTCTGGTGAACCTCATTATCAGATATTGCAGGGCCGCTTGGCGTAGGCATTTATGGCTCAGAAAGAGCGATTTAAGGAAGATTTTATCTTTTGTAGAGAGCCATTGTACGATCTTCTAATCTCTGAGATATGTGCTTTCCTCAGGAGGCTTAGGGCTGCTCTTAAGGCATTGTTCTGCAGGATTTTAATTGTATTTGTAATGTATTTGTTACTACCTACGTAAAGCGTGTTGCAATAATCCAATTTGGATAGGATCAATGCTCTGGATATAGTGATGCAATTATTTGGTGAGAGGAATGGTTTAGATGCCCTAATGAGTTTACATGTATAAGATGTAGCGGAGGCCATGGCATTGACTTGTTTTTTGAAGGTGAGTGTTGAGTCTTAATAGAATCCTAAAGTTTTAACCTCCTTAGCTACGGTGATGATATTATTGTCAATGACAAAAGAGGAATAGATTTGACCTAATTTATTAAGGTTGGGTGTGGTGCCTAGGATGAGAAGTTCTGTCTTGTCATCATTCAGGCATAGACCATGAGAGGCCATCCATGCCTGGATGATGAGGTACACAAGTGATTATTAAAGTACTCCCAATAGGAGGTGTGTATTTGTTTTGCCACAATCAATCATATAGCTGGTACAGTGAACATGCGTCAAAGGACAGTGTGTTGTGTTTTGCAAATGCCAAGCTCAGTCACCAAGGTGTATAGAACTGTGTAAGTGTGGTGGTGAAGAAGAGCTCTGTGATAATGATGAAAATTAACTCTGGGACTCAGAAGATGACCTGTAAAACCTTAATTTCTCTCTTCAAGTATAAATCGCTATCATAGTATATTTCAAAGAGAAATTTGCAAATGATTTCAAACTTTCTAATTTAGTGAGCATACAGTCGAAGGTTTGCAAAGAAGTAGCAATAATTTACAAGGCTATATCTCAGAAATGGTAAAAGATAGTAAAAATTCCATATATTAACTTTTCTATTACTTTCATCATGTTTAACAAAAAAGCCACTTAGCAAAGTTTGAGAAACCGGCCTAAAAGCAGTTGCAGCTCAAAAATGAAATTGGTATCTGTAACAGAGGCCATCTTGGATTAATGCCATGCGGGTCCTCTGCCACAAATTCACACAAAACACCTGGTAGTACACGATTGTGTGTTTCATTAACAATGCATCCACAGTAGGCATATCTTCCCTTCATTCAAAATCCCACGGACTAGGTTATTGTACCAGATGCCCCGCAAGTAATTCCTTCACATTTACTTCATTGGCACCCTTATAAGGAAGGAGATAGATATTAACAAATGTATGTACTTACTTGCACCAAATATCTGAGTTAAAATACTTTTCTGATTGGAACAATCAATATTGTATGGAGTTTCTCCAGTTTTGTTAGGCCTATAAAGAAGTCTGCCATCTTTTGGATTCCGCAGAAGCAGTTCTGCAAGCTTTCGGCTTCTTCCACGGATTGCAATATGAAGTGGAGTATCTCCCTTCTGTAGTGAATAAACAGAACACCAATGGTTATGCAACATCTGGTCACTACCATTTGCACTTAACATGGCACTCAAAAGCTTCCTTCATTATACAACGTATGCTGCATTGCTAGAAATTCACAACAAGTTACACGTGCAAATTAATTTATGCATGTAAACCATTTCTGACCACTGAAAGCTGTACCACAATTGCACGGGCACTAATCTTATCGAAATTAGATTATTGCAACGCACTTTACTTAGGCACCAACAAACTTCAAACCCTCCAAAACAATGCCCTAAGAACAGCCCGTGGCATTCCCAAAGGCCAGCACATATCCGACCAAAGAAGATCCTCCAACTGGCTAGCCATCAAAGACAGAATTAAACTCAAAACACTAAACCTAACATACAACTGCCTCAACAACAAAGCACTGGCATACCTTGTAGAGAAATTCACCAAGCATACTTCTGAACGTCCTATCAGGAAGGCACAATCTAATAGCATCAGAATCCCTATTATTTAACTTAAAAGAACAGGAGGTTCTAGCTTCCCAGTACTGGCAGCACAACTGTGTGTGGAACTCAATCCTAGAATCTTTAACAGCCTCACCCTCCTTCCACTCTTTCAAAACCAATGTGAAACAATGGTTACACACTAACGACTGCTGATGTATAACTCCATGACCTGTTTAATTGTACCTATACTTTCGTAATCTTAGTATAATAACTAGAACTACTAGACATGACTTGTATATAGCTGTCAATGTACCTTTTTCTGCACATGTATATACTATTGTACATCTTTTCCTTCTTCATTGGATATTTCTGCTATCCAGTATTTTGTATTAAGCTGTAAACTGTAACCTTAAAGCTGTAACTGTAACGGTAACCTTAAAGCTGTAATTGTAACCTAAATCCACTCAAGCGCCCAGATGCCTGACGGCCCTGTGCGCTCTATAAATAAATAAACAATACAACACAATTAATGAAAACACATTTGATTAAATTAAGTAAACCTTTGATTCTTGCTTTCATGACATTGTATAAAATGTTCAATGCAGGTGTTAGGATTTTAAAAAAACAAGCCTCTGTTAATGTTCAAAATGAAGCACAACCCAGAGTGCAATTGAGCATGCAGTAAACATACCTTGCGATGTGTCTAACCTACACTTTATTTTTTTCTTTTTGATCTGATCCCAATGCGAAGAAAAGGAATATTTGATTTGTCAACTGCTGTAAAGAACAATTTTGAAAATTACCTTGTCCACTGCAGAAACCTTGGCACCTTTATCCAGAAGAAGTTCAACTATTTCAATATTCCTCATCTTAGTTGCCTTTATCAAGGGTGTTTCACCATCCTAAATGGAAGAAAGGTGACAACAAATTGTAAGATTGTCTACTCATACAGCATATCATTTATTTTAAAATTGCTATGAAAATCACTAGACTATGGTAGAAAGTAAACTATATGTAAGGCTTCTTTTTTGGCTAACATAAGCAGCTGCAGGGAGGATAACAGAGAAATCATCCATCATTTTCCCAAACTAAGCAAATCACTAAAAGAGTAGCGGAATAATTTATTAGCACTGCTTTGTTCAAAACCATAAAGGGTGGGCTTCTATGTTTTTTAACTGACTAGTGGCAGGTTTGAGACAATGAAATTATCAATTTAAATGTTACATTTAAATAAAAACATTAATTTAGATAAAGATTATGTTGCAAATAACAGTACCGGCTGTGCCCAACTCACCCTGGCAGTTTCCCCAAATTTTGTGCACAGCCATTTCACCCCGTTTTTGCTGCATTTGTATGGTGGATGTGGAGGGATTAAAAAAAATATTTAGTTGGGGAAGGGGTTGGTGGGGTGCAGAAGGGGGCTTAGGGAGTTTGTACTCCATAAAAATGTATATAATACGGGAAAAAGGCTATGGTGAGTTGGCCCACAGCAAGATGTACCAGATCCGCAATTAACACTTCAAAATAAAAAATCCAATGTTATGGTCTCGCACTCTAGACAGCACATCGTCTGCTCTATTATGATACTTTGTTTACTAAAACAATTACCATCCTGAACGATGCATTAGAATTTCACTTGGTTTTAATACATGTTATTCTGTCTTCAAATATCTGTAGGTATTAAATAACCATTGCATTACGTAACTGGATTCCACTTATAGAATCTTAGCTTTTTAATTTGAAACTTATACCAACAAAATATTTCCTTCTCATTATGAGTAGCACATTTCACCGTCTACTGTTACAAATCCACAAACTACTTATAACAGGCAATTTCTGTTACTCATGGCTATGATATTCCTCACATGGATTCTTCATCTTTTGATTAATTGGGAAGGTAGAGGCATAACTTGTGGGATGTACTCTATCAGAAAGACAATTACTAAAGCCAATTAATTTATTCTGTCGAGTACATTCTGCTCAGAAATTCCTTATCCTTTGGAACAGCCTCTAAAGCAGTAACTGTTGGACGTTGGTATTAGGCAAGATTGTATGTAGTAACCCTGTGGGAGACTACGCCAGCCTTGTTCAGCCTTATCCTCTTGGTAATAGGTAACCCACCTATTGGTATAGGTCTGAACTACACACGTCGGTAGAGTAACTGAGCAAGCAGACTTATCTCAAGAGGGGTAAATGTGAGCTGTGGAGATGTTACAGACTCACAATTACAAGTATCCAAATAACACTTGCACTCAAGGTTTTCTAGTCAAATAATTATTTATTTAACGGTTGGTTTTAAATAAGCCTTCTTTGGAAAGGGCCATACGCAACAATAAAAATACACTTCACAACCCTTCCTCAGATTTAAGTTAAGCAAGTAGATACCCTTTTGGGATGAGACAGACAGACAGACAGACAGACAGACAGACAGACACACACACACACACTTCAATTACTAGGGCACTGTGGACATTGATATATCACTTTTGACACTTAATGCAATACTGAGGTTGTGGAAAAGGAAAAGGTTAGGGAAGAAAAAAGGTTAACAGGTTCTCAAAATATGTGAATACTTTGCAATCTTTCCCAAAAAGTGTAGGTTACACCTTTCCCAGTAATACAAGTTAATCTTATGTACCACCTATGAGGGACAGTTAACACCAAAGTCAATGGGTCAGACGAGTCTGCAGGGAGCCAGGACAGCCAAAATCAATTGAAACAATGTCTAGGGAGCTGAGGCCGTTAGGGAGAATTCTCAGAAATGTGCCAATTCCCTCCATCTTAGAGACCCCGGGCAACTTTGCTGGATTTTGAGGACTTGATTTTTTTAACCTGGAGAGAGCAAGACCCTTTTTCCCCCTCTCTCATGTATTTTAATGTGATATTTGAACTTTGTATTTCTTTTGGTTATGGAGCCTGACAAACAGCATCATCTTTTACATTCTATCACACAGCACCTTTAGTGAAGTGGCACAGGGAAGTCTTCCAGATTTCCCAAAGGTTTAAATACCTTCTCTGGGACAAACTACTGTTTCCCAGAGCCGTAAAGTGAAATTGACTTTACTTACATTTGTAGCTTTCTAGACCCAGCACACACTATCTTACAATAGGGTGCTGGAGGGGTTACTTAGTATCCCCTTTGTCTAGCTTCTCATGCACCCTATTTATGTTACCCTTTCCTCACTGAATGGCTAGTGGCAGTGGTTTACTTTTAACTAACGTGGTGTGCATTTACCCCGGGCTGCGTTTGCAGCTTCAATAAAGCACCCAAGTGTGCAATTTTTGTGAAAATGGCCCCAGTCTCCTTTTTTCGCCATTGTTTTGTGGAAAGATACTTCTTGAGATTGACTCTGCACGCCAAATCAGGTTTGGTCCCTTTGTTCGCTTTGCCTTTGGCAGGATTCACGAGTGAAGCCCGCCTCTGGCTCCAGGGTGTCTGGCGGGGGCAGGAAGTAAGGGAGGTGCCCGAAACGCCCTGTGCTTAGTCTCCTAGGAAACCCAAAAGCACACTGTTGTGATTGGCCGGCTGACTGTCCGGCAACGACAGCTACCCTGCTGGGTGACTGACAGCTAGGCTGAAGTGAATGGGAGAAACCTGAATAAAAGGCAAGTCTTTTGGCTTGGAAGGCAGAGTCGACCACTGGACGAAGGAACTGAAGAAGAACTTTAAGAGGACGCCTGCTGCAACTCCTGGACAGTTGGTTTGCCCAGTGAAGCCCTGCTGCTGTGCTGAAACTCCAAATTCTTATCAACAAAGAAGCCACTGCCAGGACGACTTCTCCCCTTGAGTTGGTGGGACCAATCAACTCCAAAGTAAGCCACCTGGAAATCTTCTCAGAGTTTGTTGAATTTCCACAGAGTTGCTGCTGGAAACTGAATAGCCAGGGAGAGGAACACCAGATTGTGTGTGTTGCTTTTAAGTTGGCCAAGAGCTCCAGGAAGATCCTCCGGACTCCAGGAAGCAGGACTGACCGAGCCTGAGCCCCCTCAACAGAGTGTGGGACCCCAGAAGCAAGGAAAATCCATCTTGACAGCCAGGAAACGCAGTGTTGCTATTTGCAGTAGTCACAAGGAGCTCAAACATCTAAGTGGCACTTGTTTGAAGATTTCCGGTTGTGAGCAGTGACCGTCCCATTGCAGTGCAGGAGTCCTCAGAAGTCCTCCCTCTTGTCCCCATGACTGAGGCCCAGGAACAGTGAGATCTGCCGTGCTGCACAGGAACAGGAGTCATCTGCTGCACTTTTCCTTCAATCCAAAGGTACTGTAAAGTCTGAGAGAACTTACCTCTTGTTGTAGAGTTGCTTGCATCTTCTACTCAAGCTTAAACAGCTTGTGGCCCTACATTGATTCTTCTTTTCTTCAAAGACTTCTAAAACATTGTGCAAAGACTGTTCTACGTACCTACCAGAATTGCTTCAGCACATATAGACTTTTGCCCATTGACTTTCACTTAACACTTAACCTGTTATACTGTGTTAGGCAGAATCATCTGCAGAACCCTTAGGGAACACAACAGACAATTAAGTCCACAAGCGGTAGTACAATTTCACCTTTGGTACAAGCCTGTACTACACAGTTATAGTGGTAGCAGTCGCAGAGCAGCCAGACTTATCTCAAGAGCAAATGAGCAGTAATAGGAATTACACAAAGGACTACAATTACTGTGACTCAAACACAGTAAGAGAAGTTAGCCATAAATGAGAATTCTCCCTAACACTTAATGACTCTGCTTAGGGGATCCAAAAGTATTTGCCTGCTTAAGAATATTTGTGATCTCTTGTTTGTTCTAATAACCTTTTCCTTTGACCAATTCCTAAGAAGGTTATAAATGCTACAGTAAGATATTAATGTCCCCAGCACCCTAGCTATTGAAGTCACCTGAGGGTGTAGGTTGTCACTGTGGGCCATCCCAAAAGGGTCTTTACTGATTTAGAAACAAAGTGTGTCGTTTTGGAGTGTATTTGTGTGTTGTTTTTATATTGATCCCTTCTGAAGAAGGCTTATTCTAACTGACTGATAAATAAATTAATAATTGTTTATTCAAGAAACTTTGTGTGTAAGTGTTTATTTGAATACTTGTCACTGAATCTCTGTGTAACTCCCCTGCAGCTCACATTGACCCCTTTTGAGATAGGTCTTGCTGCTCAACATGCTGCCAACCTGTGTAGTACAGATTTATACCAAAGGTTGGGTCCCTATTGCCAGGAGGTCAGGGTTGTTGTAGTGCACCCAAAGGGTATTGCATACAATCTTGCCTGACGGAGGCACTTCAGAGAGCACAAATGTCTTGCACAATGTTATTTAGAGTTTGTAGAAAATGAATCACTGTTGGGCCACGAGCTGTTAGGCGTGTGAAAGGCAAAGCTGCAGGCAACTCTGCAAAGGGCAGCTACTGCTAGTCTCCATTGAGAACAACAAAGCTTCAGAAAAAAGAGCTAAGTACCCTTTCAGTCAAGACAGTACCTTAGGCTGGAAGAAGAGGATCCAGCTGGATTCTGTGTAGGTTGCAGTCCTGCAGTTCCTGGGTTCCTGGGCCTCAGTCGTGGGGACAAGAGGGGGGATGTCTGGAGGACTCCTGCACTGCAGTTTGAAGGTTAGCGGTGGCTACGGGTTCTTTCCAAATCAGCAGTACTTGATGGGCTCCCCTTGCTTCTGGGGTCCAGCACTCTGTTGAGTTGGCTCAGGTTTGGGTTGTCCTGCTTCAGGAGGGTTCTCGGGATCTTCCTGGAGCTCGGGTAAGGGTTAAAGATGATGTACTCTTTTCCGGTGTTCCTGACCCCTGGCCCTCGGTTCCAGCAGCAGCAAGGAAGAACAACCAGCAGGGAGAGGGGTTCCAGCAAAGTTAGTCTTGGGGTCAGTTGGTCCCACCAACCCAAGGGAAGAAGTCATCCGTTCACGGACTTCTCTAGTCGATACGAAGTTGGAGCTTCAGCACTGCAGCAGGGCTTCACCTGGCAGATCAGCGGTCCAGCAAGTTTCTCTTCCAAGTTCTTTCATCAGATGTTTCTTCCAGTGGTCGACTGTGCCTTCTGTACAAGGGACCTCACCTTTTATGCAGGTTTCTCCCATTCATGCACAGCCTAGCTGTCACTCACACAGCAGAATGGCTGTTCTCCAAGGACAGCCAGCCAGCCAATCACGACTGGGTGCATTCAGGTAACCAAGGAGACTAAGGACAGGGAGTTTCTGGCAACTCCCTCGCTTCCTGCCCTGCCACACACACTGGCATAAAAAGAGCAGGATTGTGCTTTTCTACCGCAGGCTGAATCCAGCTGCAGTACAGCACCCATGGGTGACCCTTGTGTCAAAATGGCCCCGGTCTTCTTTTTTCGCCATTTCTTGTTTGGGAGGTCTTTCTTGGGTTTCACTCTGCGCGCCAAGCTAGGTTTAACCCTTTTGTTTGTTTTGCCTTTGGCGGGCTTCAGTACTGAAGCTCACCTCTGGCTCCAGTGTGTCACAAGGCAGGAAGCAAAGCAGGTGCCCGAAACTCCCTGTTCTTAGGACTGGTTGCTTTCAGGTTACCAAGGAGTCTGATTGGCTGTGTGAGTGACAACTATGCTTCCAAAATCAGCCCTTGTGGGAGGATATTGGACGATCACCCTATTTATGGTAAACTGGGAAGACACTGAGAGGTTAGCCAAAACCTAATCGAAGGTATGGTAAGCGAGCATTCGAGGCTTAGGCCCTCATTACGACCCGGGCACTAATTACCGGCCATTACCAGCATGGCGCAATTTCCGTGTCCGTACTGGCAATGGACCGCTAAAAGCGGCCCATTACGAGTACGCGGGCACGAGCTTTGCGCCACGCCAGTAAATACCTCACCGCCATGCCGCAAAACCCCTGAAAATCCCCCTCTCCGGCACTGTTAGTAGTGGAAATAGCACCTCCGGCATCCAAGCCTGCGGCATTAGCGACCACCGCTATTAGCGGCACCGCTAATAAGCGGAACCGGAAGGTGCGTCATCGCAAAGGAACAGGAAAGAGCACGGCGGCCATGTTTAAAAATACAATCCATTGCCATCCACCACAACCAGAAGCCATCTGACCCTCAGAACTCATACACACATCCACCACTACTTTTTCCATTTAACCATGCCAAAATCTGTAAAGAAAACGGGAGATCGCCTGCGCAAGGAGCGCTTCTCCAGAGAGGAGCTGACAATGCTAGCTGAGACACTGCAGGAGCATGCAGATGAGGTCGTCTCGAACGAGAAGTCCCGTCCAGCACTGCAGCGGAAAAAGCAGATTTGGGCAGAGGTCAGCCAGAAAGTCAGCGCTGTTGGCACCACACCCCGCACACCAAAAGAATGCTGCAAACACTGGGATGACCTGCGTCTTCGCGTGCGCAGCATACTCTCTGCAAATCGCAACATGGGGATGGCGACAAATGGGGGAGCGGAGTCCCCCATCAAACTACAACCGTGGGAGGAGATATGCGCCACCACCATAGGGGCAGAGTCAATCCACGGAGTCGGGGACATGGAGCGAGGAGCACCGTCATCAGCCGATGCAGGTAGGTGTCCAAAATGATACACTATTCATCCCACCACGATGATGTCCACCAGAACTGACAGTGCAATGATGTAGATCAGGGTCCACCAGACACATGAGTACAAGACTGCCTACAGGCAGTGGAGATTTTCACCCTGTCCATATGCAGAATGCACCCCATATGTGTAAGGCCAGATGCCTCTATCCATCACCCACCCAAAATCCAAGCAACCCGAATGTCACGCCCCCAATGTCAATCATCTGCCATTCCATATGGATGCAGCCACCCCAATGTATGCCCGATGCCTGTAAACCCATCATTAACCCTCTCCCTCTATTGGTCCCCCACAGGCACGCAATCAGACAGTGGTGACGTGGACAGCAGGGAGGAAGATGGCACACCATGTACGAAGTCCAGGGCCGAGGAGGGACAACACCGCCGCTCCACTGCAAGGAGCATAGGCCAACTGGCACGACATCGGAAGGCCAAGACCACACCACAGGCCACAGCACAAATGTGCTCTACGTCCCCCACTATGGCGCCCACAACAGCCACCATCACCCAAGTGTCGGCGGCAGAAGGGACTGCATCGGCTGCAAGCAGCACAGTTGGCGAAACAGCTGCCACAGCAGCAAATTCTGATGATGAGGAAGGGGATCTGCCGACACCAGCATGCACGGGCTGTCTCCGGATAACTCAGGGCCAGCAACTCCCAACCCCACCCCAACTGTGCCCGAGGAACATAGTATTTTGGGAACCCCTCAAACATCCACCGCAGCCCCAAACACCCAAGAGGGGATCGAGGACATTCGAAGGCACCAGCAGCAGCTCACTGGCCTCTTGATGCAGCACATAACTGAATGTGGGAGTGTAAGGGATGACATCCGGGAATGTGCTGCATCCTTGAAGTCAGCAATAGAGTCATCCTCAAAGGACAGATGTGTAGAACTGGCCGCAGTGCGGCACATACTCTCTGAGATGGTGGCAGCAATGCGGGACATGCGTCCACCACAGTTTTCCGAGCAACCAAGTACATCTTCAGCTGCTAGTTCTACCAGGACCAGCCCCGCGCGCAGGTCTGGCAGGAACCTGCGCCAATCAGACGGGGGCACCTGGTGCTGGAAGAGGGGGATCCCAGTAGGCACAGCCTTGCATACTGGTGCCATGTGTTCCACTGGTGCACATTACTGCACACCATGTGTGGGGGAGTTGAGGGGGGAGAGGGTGTGTGGGGGAGTTGAGAGGGGAGGGGAGGGGGGAGAGGGTGTGTGGTGGAGTTGAGGGGGGAGGGGGAGAGGGTGTGTGGGGGAGTTGAGGGGGGAGAGGGGAGAGGGTGTGTGGGGGAGTTGAGGAGGGAGGGGGAGAGGGTGTGTGGGGGAGTTGAGGGGGGAGAGGGTGTGTGGGGGAGTTGAGGGGGGGAGAGGGTGTGTGGGGGAGTTGAGGGGGGAGAGGGTGTGTGGGGTGGAGGGCTTGTTAACTTAGTTGTGCTTCTTCAATACACATTTTGGGTACTCATAATTCATATGTGTGGACATTGCTTATTGCGTATGTGTGCTTTATTAGTTAACAGTCTACAGTGTCCATGTCCCTGACACACCCAGTGCCCCGAATGCCATCTCCATGTAACACCCCCCGTCCATGTGTGCTAGAAACATTGGTTGATCAGAATCTGAATCTGACGCATGTCAAGCCCCTCCTGTGCATCTCTGCCTCCCTGAGGTGCTGCCCCATCCCCACCCTCCTCATCCTCTTCATCAGGTGGTTGCAGTTCAGCGTCAGGGGGCAGGGGCACATTCCGTCTGATGTACATATTGTGTAGCATGACACATGCCATGACGATCTTTGCCACCTTCTCATGGCGGTACAGGAGTGCCCCACCAGACCTGCTGAGGCAGCGAAACCGTGCCTTCAAGAGGCCAAATGTCTGCTCAATCACCACACGGGTTTGTGTATGGGCACGATTATAGTCCTTCTCGTGCCTGTTCTGTGGGTTCCGGACTGGGGTAAGGAGCCACCTCTTCAAGGGATAGCCTGCATCACCTGCATGTGAGCAACAATGTATGTGTAAGTCATCACATCATATGGGACCTCATTAAGTGACAGCATGGCATGCATTTATTTCTTCAATTCAACCCCATTTCCATGCATGAATGGAGACACACAATGTGACTGCTATGTGTGTATTCCTCTTATGGACTGGTGTGCATGCCATCAACTAGTGGGCGCAGGTGGGTCCAGTTCCTTGTGAGTGCTCATGCACTGTGTTAGTCCACGGCGGTTGTTTCTGTGATCTGGCAGATGTCCAGTAATTTGTATGCTTTCATCCTGGCACCATTGATGTCAGCCTCATGATGATCTCACTACGCACAACAAATGGGGTCATGCAATTCAGTTGGGCCTCTGCGTCAGTGTAGTGGTGTATTGATGTATTTGACCCTCGTGTGACTCCTTTGTACCCAGTAATGGGGGACTGTCCTTTCATTTGATGGTGTTTGGTGCTGTGTATTGGCTATAGTCATTGCTTGTAGATGCATTGTGTTGAGGGCGATGCGGTCTGATTTGGTACAGTGCACATGCAGATGGCTGTGGAATGGTTGTGACACTGCTTCATTTACATGGTAGGGCTGCTTACATCTTGCATTATGTTGTCAGGCGTCAGGTCCATTCTGGGATGCTTTGGGGTATGAGCATGCTCCATTCCCTCTGACACTCGCAGCCAGGTGAAGTATGCATCTCTCAACCCAACCCGTCTAAGCCAGGTGAAGTATGCATCTCCCCACCCCATCTCAGCCAGGTGAAGTATGCATCTATACCTCAATCACATACCCACATCACATTTCCATGGGCATAACATGCGACTCACCGAGAAGCCAGGATCTCTGTCCTGCATGTCGCTCCATGTAGCGTGGTATCGTGGAGTTCCGCAGGACCATTGATCCATGGGTTGATCCGGGGAATCGGGCACAACAATGTGTGATGATCCTGTTCGAGTCACATACCATTTGCACGAAGATTGAGTGGTATAGCTTACGGTTGCGGTACGCTTGCTCCATGGCATGTGGGACCACCAATTCCACATGGGTGCAGTCGATGGCGCCAATGCAACCAGGGATGCCGGCCAGTGAATGGAAACCTACTTTGGTGTTTCAGATCTCCTGGCCAGACCGTGGTAAGGAAATGTGGTCGTCTGTGTGCTTGAGGAGGGCATCAAGCACTTGGTTCAGCGTACGTGAGAATAATGGTTGTGAAATGCTATGCATGTGCCCCACTGTGTGCTGGTAGGTGCCTGTGGCCAGGAAGTGGAGCACAGACACTACCTTCAGTAGGGGTGGGATGGCGGTGCGTGTTTCAATCAGGCTGACAATGTCGTCATGTATCATGTCCACAATGGTGGTGATGGTGTCCCGGTCCAGACGGGACCGGGACACCATCTGCTCAGCGGTTAGGTTGAATGGACTGGCTCTGATGCGAGGGATTGGGAGCTGCCTGCGTGGTGCTACTGGCTGCACTGGTGGGGCATGCTGGCCCTGCCTTGCCCTCCTTCTCCTTCTGCGTCTCCTCTGTGCTGCCTGTTGTTGTTGTTGTAGTAGCACTTCCACTGCAATCAGGTCCTCCAGCCCCAGCATTGCTAGTAGTATTGGAATCATTGTGGAGTGTGACTGGGTGTGGGAAGGGGTGGGGTGTGCTTCTTTTGTGCTTGCCCAGTCTGCATTGCCTCCACCTGTGCTGATTGTGTGCACCTGTGGCAGTTGGGAACACTGCACATGGCCGTTTATGGGTGGTCCACGATGCCGGTATTTGCACCATGGCGGTAAGGTACTTTACGGCCTTCACTAGGGCGTTAATTGCATGTCCGCATGAGTCGTGATGTTCCCCTGTTTGCGCCATGGTGCTATTTCCGGCATGAGGGGTCGCGTGCCCACGCTCATGTCGCTATTTGCGGCACAGTAAAGTACGGTGCCGCTAATAGCGGGTTGTCGTTTCCTAATCGTGCGGAGCGGTAAGCGATGCCGGTAATCCTTTACCGGCATCATTATTCACTTACCGCCCGAGTCATAATGAGGGCCTTAGTCTCAGGAAAAGTGTGAATGTCTAGGGCTACAATGAGTCCACAGGGAGCAACACCAATAATTCAAGTAAGACAGTAAGTATATACAAATACAGTTATTTATTAGGCTTTCAGTTACACACTAAGCATATAAAAAGCAGAGGTAAGTACTGTCACAAAAAATGCATATATAACATACAGAAGTGAATCTTGCAAGCAGTCCAGAGTAGCAGTAAGAGCAAATTTTTTCGATCGCAGGGTTACTCATCGATTTGCCAGCGAAAAAGAAAGTGTCCACTGCAGTAACCTTAGACGACCTTGAATTCACACATTGAAAGGGTTGGCATGTTTATGTCATAACCAACCAGCCAGAATTTACAAAAATAAGTTCCATGTTTACGCTGCCCTGATTGAAACACTGATCTACATAAGGAGAATATATGACAAGAACACAATTGAAGGACTGTGTTTCTGTTCCATGAGTTACACATTTGGAGTCTTACAAATGAGTGGAGGAGATGTAAATTGTGTGTTATAACCCCTGAAGAATGTCAAACACTTGTTGGTAATGACAGAAACATGTTGGGTTTATGCATGCACTTTATCACGTATGTCAAAATTGAAACTCAATGTTATGGGGTACCTCTGTTTTTGCTTTGTTTCAAAACAGTGGTATAGGCGATTATTGAAATTGTCAATTCTTTAAATTACATGAATTCCCCAAAGTGCCACTCAAGAACTGTGACGAGGAAGAGGAAGCCAAGAGGAATACAGACTCCCTATGTGAAACACCACTGTGGTACGAAGAAGACGCAAACAGAGGCTCACCAGTATGCTCAAATGGAGCTGTCCCAATAATAAGGTCAGGCAATTGAAGTCTAGCATGTCCACGTACAGCCTGTTACCAACTCAGGAGAGCATAAAAGGAACAAGGTCAGAAATCAAAGTGAACGAGTTGGACGGAGAGCTGAGAAGCCAGGGCTGCCTAGGACCAGGTGGCGGAGAACAGGATGACGAGATGCTGAGGGTCTGCAAGCTGAAGCAGCCAGAAGAAGCATGGCTAGGTAGCTGTGTCTCCAAAGAGCCGGAGAAGTCCATGGAAGGGAGCCGGGAGGCATGCTAATCCCTTTTGAAATATTTTACAGTGAATGTGTGTTCCCCCTGGGCCAGCACAAGAGCCCAGAAGTGTCTTAGGGGCAGGCGGTGAGACACTGACCTCAGATGGAAAGGACATTGAAAAGAGCAGAGAAAGCACAACATGTGAGTTGAATGAAATGGGAAACTCAGTATGTGAAGAGGCGAGCAAATACAACCTAAAAGTTCAACCGTGTAGGAAAAAAGACACGTTCAATGAAAATGAAAAATGGTGAAGAGAACAATGAGATAATACAGAGTGATCGCGTGTATGAATACACGTTCTCGAAAGCCTCTGTATGAATCAAGGAAACCTTCTGCAGAGAGGGGAGCGGTGTGCTGGAAAGAAGTAGGAGCAAAATAGAGATCACAAAAGGTGCAGGCACGCGAGAAGGTGAAGTGGGAGCAGAGCCCCTAAAGGAAGAGACAAAGGTATAAATAGAAGAAAGTATGATGGATAAGCATTCTGGTGGCCACTAGGCGGGAGAATGATCCAGGACGGCCGCAGAGACCTCACCATAAGGAAAGAATCTGGGAAAAAACGAAGGCACTTGGTTGCGCGACCTGTGATGGGTGGAGGACAGTATGGTCTGGCAACTGTGCCACGACCAGGGGAGCCCGATTGAATAATTGAATTGCATGACAAGATAAAGGTGAATAAGCTAAAAGGAGTAAAAGAAAATGGGAAAGGTAACCCTGAAGGAAGCAAAATGAACGGTCATGTTTTTGCAAGTCTGTTAGGACAGTTTTTCTGAAGTCCAACTAAGGGCTTGCTAAACCATTCAACTCAGGCAGTACAAGACTCCACTCTTATTATAAGGCTGTACCACCTGAGTTCAGGGTAGCATAGACAGCGCAGCCAGGCTTATATTAGGAGGGAGAGAGGGCTGCAGAATCAATACAAAGAAATTGAAATACAAATGGTCTAAAGAAACACTGAAACACTATGTATTGTAAAAATAAAGGATTATGTTATATACAAGAGGACCAAGACATTCTTGGGTAAGTAAGTACTATCAAAGCATATAAGCACGTTATAAAAACACAACACTGCGCTTTAAATACACAGATCAAAGAACAGACCTTATTTAGAACACCCAACAGTATTTCTAGGTAAGTCAGACCTTTGTATGCACATTCCGTATAGGGCACACCTATTCTTTGGGAGTAAAACCATAAGGGACTTTCAGACTACTTTACCGTAATACACGGGTAGTAGGCCCTGTCAGTTATGCAGTGACACAACAAGGAAATCACAGTCAACCAACTTGCTAATACACTTTTCTGAATAGTGGAACACAGATTCAAGGAACTGTATATACCTCTACTACTTGTGTGATAACACAGTTATACTAGGTGAGTAAGACTGTTGTGGTGTAAGGAACAAGTTACTTACCTGTAACTGTTGTCTCCAGCATGGGTCTGGCATGGATTCACATGCTCATGAATATTCCCTGTCGTCAGGCTGGGAATCCTCGCTAAATAAATATCAGTTTCCGTTTAATTTCTGAACTGTCTTTCTCCCAACAACCAATCACTGGTCTCTGGGTCATACTGCCCCCCAGCCAATGACTGCCCTCTACCTAAGCCCTTCCTCTGGCAGCCATCTTCAGATTTGGTAGCACGTAAAGTGGCAGTAGGACCAAGAGTAGAGTCGAAGAGGGGTAGGCGGGAGGGTTCGCATGTGAATCCATGCCAGACCCATGCTGGAGAACAACAGTTACAGGTAAGTAACTTGTTCCTTCTCTAGCACGGGGTCTGGCATGTATTCACATGGGTTGTAGGTCAAAGGATCGACAACCAAAGGGTCGAATGGCCAAAGGATCCACACCATAGGACCGAAAACCAAAGGATCGAATTTTTTTTTTTTACTTTTTTTTTTTTTGAGTGGGTCCCCCTGACCCTTGTTTTTCTGCTAAAAAACACTTGTTTTACCTATACGAAAACCTAGAAAAAATATATAATTAAAACAAATGCAATCCTTTGTCCTGTCGACCCTTTGGTGTCGATCCTTTGTCCTGTCGACCCTTTGGTGTCGATCCTTTGTCCTGTCGAGCCTTTTTTTTCGATCCTTTGACTAGACACCATTCACATGCTCATGAATAAAGAATACATAGCAGTACACACATGCACAACCACAGGAGGTGGCAAGGATCAACATTAAGCATCTCTTACCTCCTCACCAGGCTCACCTTCAAGCAAACAGGTTGCGCAGCACTGCTTGGCCGACTCTGGACTCCTCCCTGGAATCCCCGTCGACGCAGTAGAATCTTGTGACGGTGTGCATCGACCTCCACGTAGCCGCCCTGCAGATGTCCAGCAGGGGCACACCAGATAGGAACGTCATAGTTGCAGCTATCGCTCTGGTCGAATGGGCTCTTGAACGGCCAGGCAACGGTCGGTTTGCTAACCAGTGACAATGAGTGATGCAGCCGGAGAGCCACTTGGAAATGGAAGCCTTGGAGAGGGCCTTCCCATGGTTCACAGGGTCAAAGTTCACAAAAAGCTGTGACGTCTTCCGGAAAATCTTTGTGCGGTCCACATAGAACTTCAGCGCTCTAGCCACATCTAGCGAGTGCAAAGTCCTCTCTGCCGGCGACGAAGGTCGAATAAAATCCAGGCAACACCAATGGCTCGTTTAGATGAAAGTCAGACGGCACCTTGGACATGAAAGAGGGGTGCGTCCGCAGTACTACCCTCCTCTCGTGGAATGTCAAGTAAGGTGGTTTACAAGAGAGGGCCTGGATCTCTCCCACTCATCGTGCGGAGGTGATGGCCACAAGAAAAGTGGTTTTCCATGACAAAAACTTCAGTGGCGCCGAATGCATAGGCACGAACGGAGGACCCTTGAGCCTAGCCAACACCACATTGAGCTCCCACGCCAGGGCTGGAGCCTTCACCGGCGGGAACGAACGGAACAGTCCTTTGATGAACTCCTTAACCAGACGGTGTGACCACAGCGATGACCGTCCTGGAGATCTGGTGTAGCGGGAGATAGCCGCCAGATGGACCTTGATGGAGGCATGGGCCAGTCCAGCGTTGGCCAACGACAGCAAATACGGCAGTACCTGCGGAACCATGACTCGTAGAGGATCGATCTTCTGTGCACGCCACCAAACAGCGAACCTCTTCCATTTATGTTCATAGCAGTTAAGAGTAGACGATGCTCTGGCCTTGGCAAGCACTTCCTTGCAGTCCGCGGGGAGATCATAGCCCCCGAATTCTAACGCTGCAGGAGCCAGGCCTGCAGGTTAAGCGATCCTGTTTCGTGGTGCAGAATTGCACCTCCTTCCCTGGCGAGATCTGCGACCACCGGAAGCTTGACTGGAGGGGCCGCTGACATGTCGAGAAGGTCCGGGTACCATATCTGTGGTATCAGGTAATAATATCCCTATATACATATATATGGTCGCCGTATATGTTGTTGCCGGGAAAAGGTTGTGGTGACATTATATAGGTGACCATATATATAGTGACAGAGGCAGCGGGGGTTGCAGGGTGTCCCCCGCATGTTCCATGTAATAATGTCCCCACAAAAAAACGGCATTTTTTTGGCGATTTATTTGCATGGCAATATTTTTGTGGGGACATTATTACATGGAATCTAATCTGTCTCGGCCACGCCGGTGCGACGAGGATCATCCTGTACCGGGACGGTCTGAGTTGATTGACTAGTCGAAGAAGCAACGTCAACAGAGGGAACGTATATAGAAACAGGCCGTCCCAGGGGAATGAGAGTGCGTCCCCCATGCTCCCCTCCTGGGGAAACCTGCTGGCGAACCTCTGGCACTTGGTGTTCACCGCCTTCGCAAATAGATCCATCTGGGGATTGCCCCATCTGTGGAACAGGCGATCCACTTGGTACTGACGAAACTCCCACTCGTGACAAGAACGCAGCTCCCTGCTGTGGGAGTCGGCGACGGTGTTCTTCACTCCTGCCAGGTGAAACGGGAGGAGGAACATCCCCTGGGCGACTGCCCAGTGCCACAGTTCCTGCACTTCTTTGGAGAGCACCAGGGACCTGGTGCCCCCCTGCTTCCTGATGTAGAACATTGTGGTGGGGTTGTCCGTGAAGACCCAAACCACCTTGCCCTTGAGGGATGGAAGGAAGGACCTAAAGGCCCAATACACTGCCTGCAGCTCCAACACATTGATGTGCAATGCCTTCTCCTCCGCTAGCCACAGGCTTCTTGCGTGAAGACTTCCGGTGTGAGCTCCCCATCCTTCCAGGGAAGTGTCCGTCAAAACCGGTTCCTGGTGAGGTGGGGATGGAAATCCACACCTCCGGACAGATGTGCGCAAACTCCCCACCACTGTATCGCTCGACGAAAACTCGTCGAGTGTGATCTTGTCCTCAAAGCTTCCCGACACTTGTATCCAACGGGCGTCGAAGAAATCCTGTAGTGGACGCATCCGCAGCCTGCACAGTCGAATGAGGTATATGCATGACAACATCATGCTGAGCAGAGACTTGATGGACCTCACCCTTGCGATCTTCAGGGCCAACATCTGTTGTACCTTGCTCAAGATGGCCGCTATCCTCTCTTCCGACAGAGAGGCCAGGCATGACACTGTGTTGAGTCGGGATCCCAGAAACAGCGCGTCCTGCGATGGAGTCAAGCAGGACTTTGCATAGTTCACTGAGAACCCCAGATCTGTCAGGAGCCGGACAGTCCTCGCCGTGTGGTTGACAGAGATGTCCTTTGAGCTTGCCCGGATGAGCCAGTCCTCCAGATAAGGGTATACGTGGATCCCTCGTAGACGCAGCTATGCCACCACCGGCGTCAGGCACTTGACGAAAACCCTTGGCACAGACTTCAATCCGAAGGGAACGGCCCTGAACTAGTAATGTTGCCCTTGAACCACAAAGCGAAGAAACTTGGTGTCCCTTGTGGATGGGGATGTGAAAGTAAGCATCCTCCAAGTCCAGCGACCATAGGAAATCCCCTTCTTCTAGCTGTCCTAGAACACGTTGAAGAGTCACCATCCGGAACTTTTGGGACTTGATGTACTTGTTCAGACGACAGGTTTAGGATGGTCATCCAGCCGCCGGTCTTCTTTTTGACGAGGAAGTAACGCGAGTACACTCCGGAGCCCCAGAGCCTCTTTGGGACAAGCTCTATTGTGCCCTTTCTTAGCATGGCCCGTACCAGCAGCAGCAGCAGCTGAGGGACGTGGTTTTCCTGCCGGGCCACTGGTGATATTCGGGGACACTTTAGTTGAAATTCCTGGGTGTGTCCGTGAGCGAGAGCGTCCAGCACCCAACGGTCGGTGGAGATGGTCTTCCACACGCTGACTACGTCCGCCAGCCTCCCACTGGAGTGCAAGGGTGGGGGCACGACATCACGGCCGGTTCAATCCTGTTTTGACAAAAGGCCGCCTTGGGGACCCTGGCGATGACAACGTCCTACTCCGAAGGCCTTGGAACGGCACCTGTTTTCCTGGATCGGTGAGCGGGAGGGTTGATGGTAAGGTGAGGCACCTCCCCTGAAACCTTTGGAGGATCCTTGGGATTTGCTGCCTGGGGTCCGAAAGGACAGCCGCCGCTGTTGAAGCGTGCCCAGGGCACGAGCCATCTCGTGTCCGTCTTGATGGCCTGAAGAGACTCATCCACGGCCTTCCAGAACAAATTGTCTCTGTCGAAGGGCATGTCCAACACCCTCGCCTGAACGTCCGGATGAAAATTGGAGGCCTTCAGCCAGCCCCGTCGACGAAGGCAAACGCTGTTGCCCATTTTGCAGAACCCTGTGTCGGCGATGTCCATTGCCACTGTGATGACGTGGTCCGCCACCTCGCCTTCCTGCAGGATCTCCAGAGCTTCCTGCCTCTTGTCATCGTGAAGGAAGTCCAGGAGGGGAGCAATCTTAAACCACAGCTCCTGGTCGTAACGCGCTACAATGGCGAAAGAGTTGGCGGCCTTGATGGTCTTCGCCGCCGATGTGATGACTCGTCGCCCCATGGCATCCAACTTCTTCCCCTCACTGTCCGGGGGGTGGAGGCCGCTGAAGAGGAGCGCCCCGAAGACTTCTTGGCTGCTGCCGAAACCACAGAGTCCAGTGATGGTTGGGTCTGCAAGCACTTGGGCACAGAGACCGGCACCCTGTACTTCTTCTCATAATTGTCCCTCTTCGCCGGGGCCGTGGAAGGGTTCTTCATGAGGACATACCCTCGTCCCAAATGTCATCCAGGAGTGGGACCGTCGGGACTGTGTTCCTCTTGGCCTCACGGCACTGGTGTAGGAAACCTTCTTTCTTCTTCTCCTCATGAACGAGCTGGAAAAGCTCCGAAGCCGTGCATATCATGAGGTGGAACAAACATATCTCGTTAGGCGGCGCAAAGATCTGGGAGGTGAAGACGGTAGGTCCCCCCAACCCGCCGTCGTCATCCGTGCCCGTTGTTGCCGTGTCCGGATCGTCTCGTCCTTCGGGGGATCTGGGGGGGTTAGATGGAGGCGAAGGGTGAACTTTCCTCTTCTTGGTCGGTGGTTCCCCTGTCGATACCTGTCGGGAGGGGCCGCTGGTGCAACAGGCATCCTCGCCTGGATCTCCGAGAACAGAGTATGCAAAACAGAGAATGTCCGCCGAGATATCTCCAGGTGGCCGCTGAGGCAGCTACGGTGACGGAGGCGAGACCGGAGACTGAGGCGCAGGCTGGTCGTCAAGGCCCCCACCGCCCTGCTGTTCCTCATCGGTCTCCTCGTCGTTTCCCTCGTCTGAATCCTTGCCGTAGGGCCTGCCCTCGATGCACCTCTCCTCCTGGATGGTCTGGAGGCAGTGAAGCCCCTCCTCTGAGGGGATATCTGTGCCTTGGAGGATTACCACCCCCCGCTCTTCTCTGCGACCAGAGGGGACGGTTTTGGTGAAATCATCTTCTCAATGGGCTGAAAAGAGGACTCCCTCCTGGCAGGCAGGGATACTCTCGCCTTTGGGCTGCATCCTGCGGGTCTGCCACAGTAGTTTTCGCTAGTGACGCCACCATCCCTTCGATGAAAGGCTGGGCCTTCGTCGGATGTACTTGGGCCTTCACGGCTGTGGTCGAACCCGCAGCCTTCTCCTTAGGGGGAGGGTCAGCGCCCCGCTCCCCCTTGGCCTTCACCGGCGGACCGGTCTTGGGCTTCTCCTTGAGTTTTCCCGGATGGTCTGACTTCCTCTTTGATGAAGATCCCGAGCGTTGGCTGGTGATTGAAGCCACTGCGGATGCTGTACTCGCCCTGGCCCCCTGGCCACTGAGGAGCCCATCTCAATGTGCGGTAAAAACCTGAAGATGGCTGGTATAGGAGGGGCTTAGGTAGAGGGTAGTCAGTGGCTGGGGGCAGTATGACCCAGAGACTAGTAATTGGTTGTTAGGAGAAAGACATGAAACTGATTTTTCTTTACCGAGGATTCCCAGCATGACGACCCTGACGACAGGGAATAGTCATGAGTATGTGAATCCATGCCAGACCCCATGCTGGAGAATATACAATTACAGCTGCTTTTCAGTGCAGTGTAACAGTCTGAGATAAGCAAGAACTCTTTACACTAATTGTAGATGCTACAGGCAACCCAAGGTTAGCTACATCAAAAGGAACACTTTTCAGGAATGGCACAGAGCTATTCTAGGAAGGTAAAATCTAATGTTGTAATATTATATTACGGTTGTTTTTTAATATCAGTGAAACACAGATTGAGATGAGCAATAACTCCAGCTCCAACTTGTCACAAAATGACACCCAGAAAAAGAGTAAAAGAATCTGTGAGTGTAGAAAAAGGTTCTCACTCACAGAGGTATAAGGAAAAATAATCCACCAGTAAAGCAAAAAAGTTCTGGGGTTGACACAGGTAAGGAAGATTTACCATTACAATGAAAATCTCTCCTAACAGTAGGGAGGCGAGCTGCTACTACTACTGCCAGCAGCTTGGTGAAAACCCTGGGAGGCGAGGTAAGAGCAAATGGCAGGACAATGAACTGGTAATGGTGTTGTCCCACTACAAACCTCAGGTACTTCCTGTGCTTTCGATTAATCGGCACATGGAAGTAGGCATCCTGAAGCTCCAGGAAAACCAACCAGTTCTGCAGATCAAGAGCTTGCAGAATCTGGGCTAGAGTAATTATCTTGAACTTTTTCTTGCGTAAGAACAAGTTCAGCAGCCGCAGATCCAGAATGGGGCGCATACCTAGGTCCTTCTTTGGCACCAGAAAACAGGTGGAGTACCACCCCTCCTCGTTCTTAGCACAGAACCAGTTTGATTGTGCTTTTCACCAGAAAAGACAGACCTCCTCCAGGAGGACGGGGTCTGATAACAAGGGGGTAGATAGCCAGAGGACCATAATCCAGGGGTTGCTGTAGAAATGGGAGGCAGTAACCTTGTCGGGTGACCTGTACAGCCCAAACGTTGGATATGGTCTTTGACCATTCCATGCTGGTGGCCATGGTCCTACTCAGAAAGTCTATTGTGTCAAGCTCCGATTTCAGCATTTGGCATGCCGCCTGCTTGTGCTCTGCTCTGTGATGTGCTCGGGAGCATTGGCCACTGCCATCCAAAGGTCGAAGGAAACCTCTGGCATGGCACAAGAGGTATTCATGGCCCACAGTGCCAGATGTGAAAACCTTCAAGCCCCCTTTACTCTTCCTGTCCGGTGGAAGGGACGGGACGGTAGATGTCTTCAGGCTAGCTGTAGCAGCAAGGACCACCAAGCTCTCTAGTGAAGCGTGGGAGGAGAAAAAGACCGGTTCTGACGGAGCGGAACAGTGTTTCTTTACCATGTCTCTGTCTACAGCCAGAACAGAGGTAGGCTTCTCCAATGCTTCCAGTACGGGTGCTTGTCCAGAATGTGACAAATTCATATTGAACCTTGGACCCAGATGGAGCAGACCATCCCAGAGTACTGTCCTTTTTAGCCATCAAGCGCTGAAATGCTACTTGGCGCTTTCCCGGTGTGGGAGCTGGCAAGGAATCCATCTCCAGTGAGATGTTGAGGCCGCTGGCTCCTTTCAGGTCCTCTGCCAGTGCCAACACATCTTCAACTTTCACCATAAAATTCTACCACAAAATCCCATACTTCCCTAGAGCACAGCGGTTCCAGCCCAAAAGGGACCTGATCACCCTCATCACCAAATAGGTCTTACATCTTTAACATAAAAGCATCCATACGGAGTGGGGCATAACCCTGCGGAGTGGCAGTGTCCCCAGAGCCAACGACTAAGACTATGCTGATGCCAGCGCCAAGGCTGCGGAGCCCATAGGCGGGGGACCCGTCAGTGCCGACTGACCTCGGCTTCTGTTTGGTCCAGGCCCAAGCCCGTAGGAAAGCGGGAGTGGTCTCCTGACAGTACACTACCGGTGGCAACAGACGCAGTGAAACCCTGCGGTGGGGTAGCCAAAGCTGATGGCACCCTGCCAAAGATAACCAACATCTTCAGATGGAAACTCTCCCATTCCTAAGGTACCTCCTTTAGGCGCTCAGACAAGTCCCTTGAATGGTGGCTCTTCTTTGAACAGGAAGACTAATGTTGGTGCAGGACTCACTCAGAGCAGAACATCGTCTGATCCTCCTTGCTCCTCTCCTTCATCATGCATGGAGCAGCCCATTATTTGGAGCACCAATTTGTGCCATGTGACCTCGATTGCGGAGCCTCACAGTTCTCCTTGTGGAATATTTTCACCACCCTTTCCTAGAAGGCCTTCGGGTGCATGGACTAGCACAACGTACAGTCTTGGGTGTCTTGGTCCTTGTGTAAAGACTGGAGGGGGGTGCCTGTACTCCTGCTCTCTATATGGCAAAGGAGAGGCACAGAGGACCCCAGCCAAGATGCTCTATTTGGTATCGTGGACGAACAATCAAGGCTTAATCTCTCAGGAGGTGATGCGGGCTGGTTCTTAAGTACAGTGTAGTCCCCAAGCACCCACAAAGGAATGGCCACACACTATGTTAGTGATAACAGTCTTTATAACATTAAGGTTCAAGGTTATATACACAATCACAATAACTCACTTTGTGCTCAGTTAATCTACAATGGCAAAGGTATACACAGTTCTACGTGGTACCACAATTTCTATCAGATATCATTAAAGTACATCAACTGTCACACAAATCAATTAATAAAGGGAACCAACAATAGACATAGGAGGTAAGCAGTTGGTTAGAACAAATTGCAGAATACTGAGCCCCTACCACCAGGCACAGTTTTGTATGAGGATCCATCCCACCTGGGCAACCTGTAAATAAAGATATATCGTGCAAGCCCAGTCCATATATTGTTCACAATCTTATTTCCCTCTAAATAGTTCTACAACCCCCAATGTACCTGGAATAGCAGAGTTCGACGTCAGGTCGTCGACGGATCCTTCTTGAGCGGATCCCTTTAAGGCAGAAGCCACGGATCGTTGAGATCCCACGAGGAAAAAGGTTGAACACGGTTGTTGCAGCAGCAGCTTCGGTTCTTGCGGTGCTCGTTGACGATAAGTCACAAAACATCCTGCAAGCTGAGGCGTGCGGTGCACCTCGACGAATGGTGTTCGTTGCTGCAAGGAGTCAATGAAGAACTTTGGCCCAGCAAGGGCGTCGAGTCGTCAGCGTCTCTGCGGTCTTTGTGTGGCGGGAAACCCATCAGTGGATTCTCCTTGGTCATCGGCAGCCTTAACTTTCTACGGCAGGACGAAAGCGGTCGACGAGGATGAGCAAGGGAGTCCTTGTTTCAATGTTCTCAGGCAAAGGAGCACTGTGGCTCCGGTCGGCGACGGCAATGGACTTCAATGTCCGGGCGCTTCTCTTTGTGATTCCGTTACGGTCCCAGTCTCCGGTCGGAAGCCTTTCGAGGGTTTGACGTCCAGGGAGCTTTGGCAAAGATCGGCTGGTTCACGATGGTCCCTCGTAGCTCGGGAAGAGGTCTCGTAGCCAGGTCCTCTCTTGGATCAGTTCCTTGAAGGCACAAGGGCCGTCCTGTTTCCTATCAGGAATCAACGGATTACAATGGCGGGGCTTGGGAATCCCCAAAATGGAGGATACTCAGAGCATCTGTCAAATTCAGCATGGAGCTGCCACCAGCCCATACCGTGCTCTGTGGGCCATCCACAGGTGCCCAAAAACATACACTAGGAGTACAGGGCCGTACTCCCACACATGGGTGCCATAAGGGTATCCCAAGGGTCTGTTCACCAAACCAAAAAGAGGAAGAGGCGCACTGCCAGGAGTCCCACATGAACTCCTGCGTGGAAAACAAGACAGAACATACATGATATGGCAATAAAGGACAAGGAAATGGAGGCCCTGTTCCTCCAATGCATTTCCAGCATCTCACCTTGCCCAAGCACTATAAACAGATCCAAGACCAACATCTGCCAGGTGCAATCCGTACATGGCTCGAATCCAGAGGCCTTTGACGGAGTAGGCGAGGAGAGGAGTAGGCACAGCATCAGAGAAATAAGTTGAACACCTCGAGCGTTTTCCTGATTAAACAACAGAGGGTATGAGAAAAAGGAACCGAGGTTATGGGGCGCAGCGCCGCTACATAAACTGGCCCAAACGTTGTATCCAGCATGGGGCATGTAGAAGCGTCAGGCGGCACCAATGCAGAGCTGTGCTGCGAACCCTGGTTGCTGAAACGTTTCCAGAGAACAGCTGCACTGCGATATGGATATAGATGAGGAATCCATGGCAGGAAGGAATCCATTAGAATTATGTCCAGGACTCTAAAACTTAGCTGTGTTTTTCTCCTCTCTCTAAGATTGCACTGTGAATGTATTAAAAATGTATTTAAAAACTGCATTGTGAAACCTAAGCCTTTTCTCCTCTATCCAGGACTCTCACACTTAGCTGTGTTTTCTCCTGTCTCTAAGACTGCAGTGTGGTAGTCTTGTATCCGAGTGTGTGTCGTCTTATCCAATTGACAACTTGTTCCATCTGTCCTGTCTGCTTGCACCCTGCCCTTTGTCCTTCCCTAGCCTAGCCTAGTGTTCTCCCCACCCTCACCCCACCTACTCTATGGTGCTCTCTATCTCTCCTATCTTTTCTAACTGCTTCTCTATCGACTATCCTGCACTCCTCACTAAATCTAGTAGGAAGAAGTTTAAAAAGGACATCCTGGTCTCCAACCCAGGCCTCCCTATCGCTGACACCTACACCAGTGCCTCCTCCAGGCAAACTTTCACTGACATCCTCTTTGTCGTTCCCTCGCCAGACCAATGGACTCTATATATGGTCTCTGTGCTCTCTCCCTTCTTTTCTCCCATTAATGGTGACACCCGGTGGGATGCCCTCCTTCCACTCCACTAAGGTCATCATTAATGTTTACATGAATGGCACCGTCTTGGTCCAAGGCCCTCAGGCCAACCTTCTCCTCTTCGATAGACGCTTCCCGCGCCTCATCAATTTCCTTTCTTCTCCTGCTCCCCTCCTTCTCCTGTCCCCTCTTACTCCTCCACGGCTTCCTCGCCTTCCCCTGCTTCCTCCTCCTTGGCTACCTTGCCCACTCCTCCTCCTTCTGCCCGCCCTCGGGCTGCTTCTACACCTCCGCAGGGCGTACCTCTGATTTGTACCCCTCCCCGGAAGTCTTTCAAGGGCAGTAACTTTCTCCATATCGCCACTCTTAACTCTCGCTCAGCTGTCAAACACGCCTCCCACATCTGCCGCCTTCTGAAGGAACTTGACCTCGATGTCCTCGGTCTCACCGAGACATGGTTCACAGCCTGCTCTGTCTCGAGCTTTGACACACTCCTCCCTGACAGCTACAAGATCCTTTCCTCGCCCAGGTCCAACTGCTCCGGAGGGGGTATAGCCCTGATCGTCCCGGAGTGGATTCCTGCCTCTACCATACCTACGGAGGCCTACTCTTTTGAATGCCTCGTTTGCAGGCTCTCTCTCTCTCTCTCTCTCCTAGCCATTCCCTTACTGTGGTCCCTCTGAGTGGATGGACCATCTCGTATTCCCTCCTGGTCTCGACCACTCAACTCCTCCTTCTTGGAGACTTCAACATCCACCTTGATGCTTCCTGTCCTTCCTCTGGACTCTTCCGCGACCTTTGCGCCTCTCACTCTCCATTCTCCCCTCTGGCCCGACTCACCCTGCAGGGCACACTTTGGATGTTCTGATCTCCTCAGACTTTCTCCTTTCTATCCCTCTCACATCTCACAATTCCTCTCTCCTTGAGTGATCACTTTCTCCTTTCCTCCCAGCTCACTCTCTCTATCCCTCAGGCCAAGCCATCTCCAGCACTGCCACCCAACTTCTCGGTCATCTGAGCCATGAAGCGTGTGTCAGTTGAGGCTTTCGACGCCGCTTTCTCATACCCCACACCCTCTTTGGCTGTCTCACACCCTGACACAGCCCTTTCCATGCTCCACTCTGGTATATCTGAAACTCTTGACGTTCTTGCCCCTGTCATGAGGATCCGCCTGAAGACCAAAGCCAAGTGCAACACCTGGTACGATTCAGACCTTGTCACCCTTAAACGCAAGTGCAGGGTGGCTGAGAGGAAATGCGTGCTTCATGTACATCCTCTGACAAACTGGCCTGCCGCCTGCTCCAAAGGCAATACCAGCTCTCTGTCCTCACCAAGAAGAGAGCTCACATCCAAGGCTGCGTGTCTGCGGCATCTAACAACTCGGCTGAACTCTTTAAAATCTACAAGGAACTTGCCAATCCTGCAGCAGTCTCTACCTCCCCTGTCCCTTCCCAGGCCCTCTGGACGGCACTGGCTTCTCATTTCATCTCTAAAACTCAGGACATCCTGTCCTTGCTCTCCTCCTCTCCCCTTCCTCCCTCTACTCCCTGCTCTTCCTCTGGCCCCTCTTCGGCCACCTCTCCTCCCACCTTCTCTGCCTTTCTCCTGTTCTCACCAGACAAGGCTTCTAGACAAGTCCAATCTATGAAGGTCTCGTCAAAACAGGCATCTCCCTGTTCCTCCAAAACCATTAAGGACCACATTGACTCCCTGGCTCCTGCTCTGGCCGACTTCTGCAACCACTCCTTCGCCAATGGAGTTTCCCTTCCCCTCTGAAGTACTACCTTGTGCACCCTCTTCTCAAGAAACCCTCTGCCGACCCGTCCTGCACGGCCAACTATCGCCCAATCTCCATCACTCCTTTCCTGGGCAAACTCTTGGAAAAGCTGGCTCAATCTTCACATTGAATCTGTTGGTTGTCTCCATGATCATCAGTCTGTCTTCAGAGCTACCAGAAGCACAGAACCTGCTCTCCTGAACATCCCCGTTAAGACTTGCTCTCCAAACTCGATTCCAACGGTATCAGGTAATATTATCCCCACCAAAAATATCACCGTACATATGGTTGTCGGGAACGGCCATAGGCAATATTTTTGGTGAGGATAATTTATGGGGTAAATGGATGGGGGGGTTGCGGGGGTGTCCCCCGCTCCCTTTTAAAATGTATGGGGGTTGTGGGGGTATGGCGAAATGTTTGTATGGCGATATTATCACATGGAACCATTCCAACACCCCCTATGTCCTCATCTTACTTGATCTCTCTTCTGTCTTTGACACAGTCAACCATGCCATCCTGCTCAACCGTCTCCATGATAACGTGGGTATCACTGGTCAGGCCCTGGCGTGGCTGACTTCTTTCCTCTCTGATCGACCCGCTCAGGTTCAACTTAGGTCCTTCCTCTCCTCTATCTCTACCTGTGGTGTTCCCCAGGGGTCTAACCTCTCTCCCTGGCCGTTCAACCAATACCTGGCACTTCTTGCCCACTGCATTGCGGCACTCTGCCCCAACTTCCAGTGCTATGCGGATGACACCCAGCTCATCTTCAGGCCACCCTCAACCACCTTTTCGCCCTCTCTCATCTCTGACTGTCCGCCATCCAGGAGTGGTGTGCCGCCAATGATGTCTGCCTTAATGTCAGTAAAACAGATTCTCCTTATCGGCACACCCACTCCCTCATTTCCTGTCACTCTCTGGCCAGCCTCTCTTGGCCCTCTTCCTGCTCCTACCGGTGAGGCTAAAAACCTCAGGGTCATCTTCGACTCCACACTCTCCTTCTCTCCTCACATCTCTGATGTCTCTAAGAAGTCACACTACCAGCTGCACCTCCTCAGAGATATTCTTCCTTTCCTCTCCTTCCCCCAGAAGCTCACCGTCTTCAGAGCTCTGGTTCTCTCTAGGCTGGACTACTACTACTTTCTAAATCTGCGTGCCTCTACTCTCCGCCCTCGGCAACTGATCCAAAACAGGACTGCGAGACTTGTCCTTGGCTTCAAGCCCAGGGACCGCATCTCTCTAGGACTAAAACTCTGCACTGGCTCCCAGTGGCTGCAAGGATCAAGTTCAAAACCCTCAGCATTGTCCACAATGCCTTCTGGGGCCTGGGGCCTCAATACCTTCAACTCTCCCTTTCTAAATATCTTCCTTCTCGAGCTCTTCGTTCATCCGCCTCCAACTCCCTCAGGGTCAGTCGCTTCTCCAAGCAACGAGTTGGTGATAGATCTCTTTCTTCTGCTGGGGCCTCCCCCTGGAACAGCCTCCCTGCCTCCTGAAACGGAGGAGAATCATCTGTGGTTCCGGAAGCACCTCAAAACCCTTCTCTTTGCTTCTGCTTTTTCTCATCCTCTCCCCTGCTGACTTCCTGGTTGAATCTTGTAAGGGATTTCAATCAGGCACACACCCAGGTCTCGCCTAGCATGTAGTGCACAATGAAATCCATTACAGCTTGGGGGATCGTGCCGCAATTCTGAATTTGAAATACCACCTGTGACAGTCTAACACAGCATATTAGCCTGCAGGGTACAGACACCTTGCTGGGTTGGTGTACTGTGCTACACTGTACAAGCACCTCTCAAAAGAAATACTCAAAAAATTGGGCCTGTTTGCAAAAGTAAATTAACCCTAAAATAAGTCAGAAGGAAATTGATATTTCTGAAATGGGGACCACAGTAGAAATTAATATTGCTAGGGAACACCTCCTGCACAAACTGTTTGTCAGGGGTGAGTGGCCCGAACAGGATGAACAGGTATGGCTACAGGAAATAAAACAACAAGTCACTGCAATAGACCTAGATGCATGGCAGGCCAAGGGTCCATTACACCAAGCGCTTAGCGAACTGTACATGACCCAAAAATTAAAGAGGAGCAGTGTAAAATTGCCAAAATAACAGTCTACCTGTATCTCCACATAGGAATAATACAGGAAAAGCATGCAGACAATATGGTTCTGGCAAAGAAGCTAGGGGAAACGCTGCAGAACATCCAAACTAATCTGGACTCTGCAGAGCAAAGGCTCCAGAAGAGCCAAGAGTCAGAAACAGAGGCTAGGCAGTATATTACCAAACTAAAAGAAGATCTGGCCCTCCTTCAGCAAGAGAAGGCAGAGCAAGATACCAAATTACAGGCACTGCAAGATGAGTATCAAGAAAGGGTTGACTCTTTAAAACAGAGTCAACAAAAACTGGCACAACAATTACATTTTAATAGAGCCTGTGCAGAGCAGGTAGTCACTTTACAAAACCACCTAGAGAGCTTGAAAGAGGAAAACAATAAATTAATTCTTAAAGATTTAGAATCTCAAGCAGAATTTGATGAGGAGCGCCAGAAATCTAGTGCATTTAAAACACACAGGGACAACCTGGCCGCACAGAGGGGAACTCTAAGTTAGCAGAGGAACGCCTTAGACCAGGAAGTCCGCCAATTAAAAACTAAGTTAGAGGAAAGAAAGCTGGCCCTTCAGGAGTTTAGTGAAGTTAAAACTGAATATGAGAAGCTACTAGAGCATACCAGGCTGGTGGAGGATGCTCTGGAAAAGAACACTCAGGCCAATAATGACAAAACTCAGGAGTAAAGTCTCCTGCAGCAAAAATTGGTCCAGTATTTACAATCCAGGCAGGAAGCACAGAGTGACAATGAGGCTCTCTGTGAAAAGAATGATAGGCTCCACAAACAGATAGCCATGCAAGAGCAAATCATTGAGACCAGTAAGGCCTTACTAGAGGAGGAAAAGAGTCGAATTTTGGCAGGTCACCAGAAAATAGGGGCTGAAAGAGATGAGGTAGGAAGGGACAGAGAAACCCCTGAGCATCACATCAGGACCCCTGTCAGTAGGGACTTTAACCCCTTCAGTACCATGGACTCTGTCACCCTCATGTCCACTGGCTCATATGAACCAAGGGCCACGGGGATGGTAGACTTCAGTAGAAATAGACACATGGGACTGACAGATCAGCGCCTCCCAGAAATGGATGGGCGGGCATCTCTGTACAGATTCCCAAATGTTAGGGCTAGCCTCTCTGATCAGGAAGACTCCAGTGAGGGGAGAATCAGGGAACTGGATCCTCAAAATACTGCCTACCAAAGGATCAGTCTGTAAAATTTGGTGGGGAACTCCATGAAACTAGGCCCACAAAGAGTATCTTAAAGACCTCTTCCCAGCTAGGGCAGAGGGGGGGAGGGGGTACTCAGCCAATCCTGGGAGCAAGGGAGAGTCAGAAGACTCTTCTGAGCGCCACAGGTCTCAAGAAACTAGGCCCCCACATTCTGCAAGCCATTCCCAAGCTCGCAGAATCAGGGAGAGCCTAGAGGATCAGAAAGCCACCTCCTGTAGCAGTGCCTCGGAGTCAGAGGATGAGTGGACACGGGTGACTAAGATTAAAAAGGCCAACAAAATTAAGAGGGTCCTACTGAAAGATCCCCTGAAACAGATGAAGGCAATTAGGAGCGTCATAACTCCCTTTCATAAAAATGCCAAGTATTCAGTTTGGAAGCACCTTGAGTTATACGAGCAAATGATGGATACTTTCCATATGAAAGATAGCCAGAGTTACATTCAATATGTCAAATGTACATTTTCCCCTGAATACTCCAGCTTCTTTGCGGGGCTGGCGGATCAGAACCACTCAAGATGGTCCACCTATAAGGCGGCCATCTTAAAACATTTTTCTGTACATAGAACCCCCAAGAGGCCCGCAAGGCGGCCTACAACCTGCAATGTGGGGAAGACCAGGCCCCACAAAAATGTGTGCAAGAATTAAAACGTGCCTTTGCGCAGACCACCAGGAGGGTGCGCACAGACAGTAGGGAGTTCATTAATACCTTCTTTCATGCACTCCATAAACACATCATGACCCAGCTGGTGAGGGACTTTCACAAGAAGAGATCACTAGACTGGGTCATTGAACAGGCGACTCGTATTTGTGAAGTGCAGAAACTGGTAGAGAAACTGGTAGAGAATAAGGCTGCTAAGGTGGCGGAGGTGAAGGTTGCCCCCATTTTAGATCTGGAGATGGGGGAGCCTAAAAATATTCCTGTGCAAAATCCTCCTAACCAAAGACCCAGAAGGCCCTCAGGCCAATCCCAGACAGGTAGCCAGGGAGGTAATCCCACAAATGGGACCCCTAACTCCCCTGATTATATCAGCCCCTGTTACAAGGGCAACAGACACATCCTGGGCTATGTGTGGACTCCCCCAGCCCAAAGGGGGGGATCCAACCGGGTACCTGCTAACCCAGGAAACTTCCCTCCTAACTTTCCCCATAAGGGCAGCAATCCCCTAAATGCCGGGTTGAGCTTCTTTCTCCGGTACCCGCCAAACTTCAACCCCCAAAACAACCCTCCTTTCTTTGCCCACTTTCCTGATCCCAGACAGCCCAATCCGGGAGAGGGGAGGCCAAGGGTAGAGGGTTACCCAAACTATCCCAACCAAGGGTATTATGGGAGAAGGGACAGTTACCCTACCTGTGATCCACCTAAGATGGACCAGAAACCCCCCCGTACCAGCCAGAGCCGGTGTCCCAACTTGAGCACTAGGTCCAGAACTTATCACAGGATCTGGGTTGCATGTTGAGGTCTCAGCAGAACCCTCAGATGAACATGGCAGCCCAGAACCCCTCGAATCAAGGGTCTGATACTCCAGAGCAATGACGGGGAGAGTACCCCGACCACCCATCGGTTCCAAGGGAGGAGGCACAGGGGGAAGGTGGGTGTAAAGCCGTAGAGGAAGCTTCCTTCCCCACTTGTGAAAAGCCCCTGGAAACCCAGGAACCGGAACCAGAATCTCCTACACCCGAAAGCCTGCAACCTAAGGAACAGAGGGCAGGTAGGGCAACCTAAGGAACAGAGGGCTGGTAGGAGAAATAAAGAGCATAAAAAGACCCATTTTGTGGAGGAGGTTAGAGTCTTCCAATTTGAAGGAGCGGGGCCCTCAGAGGATTCTGGGAAAAGGATCTTCTCCTTCAGGGATGGGGGAACCCCTCACAAAGAAAAATGGGTCCAGAGAGATCCTAATCCAGACTGGGTAAATGTGGGGACTGAGTTAAAACCGCCGATCATTGAACCCCAGAATGACAAGCCAGAAAATCACCTTGCCCAAACCAATTCTGGTGACTGCCTCCAAAAAAAGGGGGGGGGCCCAAAATCAGAAACAGGGGAGCCCAAAACTTCCTCAATAGCCAACTGTCACCTTTTTCTTACAGGTTCCCAAGCTCCCAAACAGAATCCTGCCCAGACTACGCCTCTGTCAGAATCTAGAGTAAAGAAATGAACCCACCAATTGGCCCAAAATGCACATTATCTTTGCCCCCTTGAGGAGAAGGAGGAAAGATGTTATGCCCCGGGCCAAATACAGGGGCAATGTACATTTTTGGCACTGGTGGACACTGGATCCCAAGCCACCCTTCTGTCAAAGAGGGCCTTTGATCAGCTGAATTCAGGAAGGGGGAGAGATACCAGATCCCTCTCACCCCTCTTCCTGGACAACTTCAGAACTTGGATGGGAATGAAATTCCTGTCGAGGGGACTGCGGATTTAGAGATTAAAATTGGGCGACAGAAGGTGAAACACCCGGTCATAGCTGTGACTCCAGAGGGCACACCATGTTTACTGGGGAGTGACATCCTGCGTAGATTGTCTCCCCTGATAGATTGTGTAAACAAGATCCTCTGGACCCAGACTAAATTCAAACATAGCATCAACCATGTTAGTCTAAATGGCACATGCCACATGGTTGAACAAAAGCCTGGCCAAATTGAATTCCATTTTCAAAACAACCAAATCCCTGACGTGACAGTAAATGCAGTAGGACAACAAACTGGTGATGGGAAGTCCTCTCTATTTCTGAAAATCAACCTTCCTTCCAGTCTAAAGTGGCCTTCCACAATGGAAGGAGATACTCTGAAATGTTATACCAATTCACAATCAGAAAATCCCACTTCTATAGTGCAAAATGATGAGAAACCAGCTCAAAGATTGGCTGAAATTCAGAAAATTAGAGAACAGTTGTTCATCCCTATTCAGTTAAATGGGGGGGAAGGAGTCTGTTCTCGCCCGAGTGTGTGTGAACAACGGTACGAGCTTCATCATCAAAGCCATGTTCCGAAAACTCCCAAAAGATTCAGCCATTCCCACCTTTAAATTGATAGACAAATGGGAAATGGACCGGGAAACACCCAATTCCAAACATCTGCCTAGCAGGGGTATGCTCAAAAGTTTCATAGGCAACAAGAGCATAGTCCATAATTGTTGGGTTGTGCGAGATGTCCCTGCCGCATTTTGTGACATTTTTAAATCGCTTGGCCATTAGTTTGGACTTAATAAACTTCAAAGCCTGGTCCCGATTAGTGGGTAATCCCATGGACTGTGATGATCCAGAGAAAGCATTTCGGTGAGCTCAACTGCTGCCATATGCAGTTGAAGTTCAGATTGGAGAGGAAGTCACCATCCCAGAAGGGACCCGACAATTCCCACTTGAAGTAAAAATTAAAAGAGGACAGAAACTGCAAAACCCTGACGCATATGTTCACCTCAAGGCCCATTTCCAACAGCAAGGGTTGGGGTTAAACCCAACACCATTATTCAATACAGAACACAACACCATTCCAATAGTGGTGGATAACAGCGACCTTAGGAGTATCACTCTGGGCGCAGGCACGATTATTGGAATGGCAGTTGATGAACAGATGGGACCAATCCCCAATGACTGTCTTGACAGCGATAGCGACAATGACACAACACCAGACAGGATCTTCACCCGGCATGGGGGGAATTTCCTGGTGTGCTCTTCCTGCCCTTATGGTAAGGAAGAGGTGACCTGTGACTTCAGGAGGGATGAGGTGATCTTTCAAACTCACCAGGACTGCCTTCCCCACCTGAAGCCATCAGTCCAAGTCAGTATTTTAACCAGGGACTTCTTCACCCAGCTGGAGGAGGCCGCTGAGATAGCCAAACCAGAAGTCTTTCCAGGCTTCAGGCAGATGGTTGGAGAGAGAGTCAACCTAGCTGATGCCTGTGAGACTCTGGAGCAAAAGCAAAAATGTAAACAAGTTTTCTTAGATTTTCAGGATCTCTTTGCGGTGGACTCATGACTGTGGTTGCACCGAAATCCACACAACAATTCCCACGGACCCTGGCATGACTCCAGTGTTGGTGAAGCAATATCACTTGCCACTCGCATCCGTGGAGTTCCTTACAGAAATAATTAAGAACCTTGAGTCTCGTGGGATAATTCGTCCAGTCCACAGCACCTTCAATAATCCAGTGCTGGGGATTTTGAAACCAAACGGCCATTGGAGATTATGTGCTGAGCTAAGGGAGCTGAACAAACGGGTCCACACTTCCCGATGGCCTCTTCCCTACATTGACCAAGGGCTGGCCCAGATCCAGGGGTCAAAGATATACACTGCCATTGACCTGCCCAATGGGTACTGGACTGTACCTGTCAGTAGGGAGGCCCAAACAAGCTGGCCTTTACCTTCGGGGGGCAGCAGTACACTTGGACCCAGACTCCCTTCAGATACATCAACTCCAGCAATAAATGTAATATCTTCTTGCATAAGGCCATGGCCGACTTGGGTGAAAGCGATAACCTGACCTACGTAGGTGATGTTCTAAGCAAAAGCTCAACTGTGGAGGAACACATAGCAGAGAACTGTTATGTTCTGACACAGTTGAGGGCTGCAAGAGCAAAACTATCTTTCCAAAAGGCACAGTGGTGCAGGACCCGTGTCAACTTCTTGGGGCATGAGATAACTCTTGAGGGCCTCTGTCCCCAAGAAAAGAAAGTAGAAGCACTCTGGAAACTAAAAGACCCCACAACTCTGCGTGAGCTGAGGAGCCTCCCTGGACTAACTAATTACAGTAGAAAGTTAATTGAGGATTACGCAGAGATCACAAGACCCCTGATCCATCTGTTGAAGGGGGGGGTCAAGTGGGAGTGGGGTCCAGAACAAGCCGAGGCAGTAAAACAACTCAAAAGAAGCCCCTCAGAAGCGCCTTGCCTAGTTTACCCTGTCAAAAACAAGGAGTTCTTCTTGGAGACAGGGTTCTCAAATACATGCTTGACAGCAGTATTATACCAAAAGCATGACAAGGTCAATAAAGTCATCTCCTATGCGAGTAAGACTTTATCCTCAGTGAAGGAAAATGTCAACGATTGCGAGAAGGCACTCGTGGCAACGGTGTGGGCATTGGAGAATTACTGCCGGTTCATCCAGGGGGAACCTATCATAGTGGAGACTCCACACCAGCCTCTGCAATATCTTCGAAGTGACAGAATCTGGGCTGGAAATGTGAGTAATTCCTGAATTACTTCCTGAATTCTGTCAATGCAAGGCTTTCCTGTGGAGGTCAGATATGGCCAAAACAAGAAGAGTCCCCTCGCGCAAGGTATGGCTGACTTGCATGATTGTGCCAGAGAAAACTGTCTCGAGGACGAAAGTCTGAAATTCAAGGACAAAATGGAGGCATACCTCAATTCCCCACACAAAGTCTATGAAGAAGACAAGTGTGAGGGAATGCCCACTGTCTATTTGGATGGGTGCTCCTACTATGTTGACAACAGGGAAAAAGAACTTGTGGCCGGTGAATGATGCCCCAGAACCCTCCACTGGGTACAAAATTGGTCCCTTTAGTAGTCAAGTGGCAGAGCTGATGGCTGTGCATCAAGCCATCCTCACTGCTGTCCAAAACCAACTCCACAAACTGGTCATAATCACTGATTCAGATTATGCCCACAACGGGTTCGTGGAGCACCTGGTTAATTGGAAAACCAGAGGCATGCTATGTGCTAACAATAAACCACTAAAACATGGAAAACTAATACATAATATTGATGATCTGGTTACCTCTAGTGGGATGACCATCTACTGGAAAAAGATCAAGGGTCATTCTAAAGTAGAGGCACCAGACAAAACTGGAAATTACTTAGCTGATCAGCTGGCCAAAACCGGAGCTATCCCAGGGGATCTACTTGACATCGAGTCCCTGTTGGGGGAAATCCAGGTCACTGCTATCACTAGGTCCAAGACAAATGCTCACAATAAATTCTCAACTGCCCAGTGGAGTAAGGAGACCCCAGATGCTGATTTGATCACGGCTCAAAAAGGGGATCGAATCATTGGTAAGTTTCATCAACAAATTGAGGACCCTGAGAACTTTCCCCTGACGGATATCGATTGCATTGGGAAAGAAGACCTCAGAGTGTTGATGAAATGTCCAAAAATGTTCTGAATCCATGACGGTTTATTGGTGAGGAGATGCATATCGGGCCATGACCAGCGCGTGGTCCCTACCTCATTCCGAAGCCTGATGCTAAGACATGCCAATGATGCGGCCACGGCCGGTTATCGGGGGCTTCATACGACATTAGAAATCTTGCGAGAGGTTGCATACTGGCCACACATGGGACAGGACCTCGACCAATACTTGAAGGGGTGTCTTGTGTGTGCACAAATTCAGCCAACATCACTCACACACCGTGCCCCCCTCCAAAAGAGGGGGATGACACTGCCTCGGTCAGATTTGCAATTTGATTTCATCAGGCCCGTGATTCGCTCCTCTAGGGGGAAACAAGTACATGTTAACCGTAACATGCTTGTTTCATAAGTGGGTGGAATGTCTCCCGGCCCCAAATTGCAAGGCACAAACAGCAGCTGCCCTGATGATTAATCACATCTTCTCGCGTTTTGGACTACCCCAAAGGATTGAGTCAGACCGAGGTAGTCACTTTACCAGCGAAGTGATGACAAAGATGTGGGAGATACTGGGGTAAAAAGGAAACTACACATTGCATACGGTCTGTCCTCTAGTGGTGGAGTTCAGAGGTACAATAAAACTATTGTGAGCATATTAAAAAAGTTTGTGGCAGATTCTGGGCCAAGTTGGGACATTTGATTACCCCTTGTCCTGATGGCCATCAGATCTACCCCTTCTTCTGCAACAAAAATGTCTCCATTTGAGCTGATGACTGGACGAAGGATGGTGCTACCCCAACATCTGCTCTACAGAACCCAAGAGCAGACCTTGATAAAGGCCTCCACAACTCATGAGTATTTTGAGAATCTGAGAAAACACCTTCAACATGCTTTGTGTATGCTCAGCGAAATCTAGAAAGATCTGCAGACAGTATGAAGACCCACTATGACCTTAAGACAACTAAAAAGGAATATCAAGTTGGAGACCGGGTCTAATTGTACAATTTCCAAAGGAACCAAGCCAAAGAGCGCAAATTCCTCCCAAGTTGCCAGGGTGCTTTTGAGATTGTGGACAGAATTTCACCAGTCGCCTACAGAATTCGCATACCCAAGGGAAATTTGACAGAAGGGGAAGACAAGTGGGTCCACATAAACCAGCTAAAGAGTTGCCATCCCAGGCATACTTTGCGGCAAATAGAACAGCCCACCGGAAACCCAGAGGGGGAAAATCCGGAGATCTGAAAAAAATGATTAAATGTTCATTGAGTACGTACAAGGAAAGAGTGTTAAGACCATTATTAAATATAGGCGGGCAATATTGTCAAATGCTATTAAATGCATGCATCCGCCCACGGGGAACAGTAGTGGGGAAATTTCCATAACTGTGCTAGGTTCTGTTTTCTAGTACTGGAACAAAAATCCATCCAATCGCCAAGGAGGACCTCCTCTGGGACTGGACGGAAAAAGCCCAAGAGATCTGCAGTGTTGCTCCACACTTCCAACCAGAACCAGCGAGCATAGCGGTTTGCATCCATCGCTGATGGGAGAAGCAACCGGATTTCTTCACATGGACAGAGGAAGACAAAAAAAATCCCACGTGCCCGACTCCCCCACGACTGGACGTCACGCTGAAGTCGGGGGGGGGGGGTGAGTATTTCAACCCATGCCAATGCGCCATACTACATCCCTTTGCCAATGGGGGAAAGAATCTGTCAAAAATGGAGGCGCTAACCCCTGTATGCGCAAATCTGCGCATGGCTCATAAGCCACAAAAGAGGATGCACCACCTTGCCACACACAGGCAAAGTTGATGTCAAAACAGAACTCCCTGCAGGAGAATGCCAGTGAGTGCTGTTACCAGTTAAATGAATCAAGGCCACGTGGGTTAAAATCCGAAAATACCTTAAAACCCAGTTTTCCTAATCCATTGCAACCTTCAAAGTGCTGTTTTGGTGATAATTTCAGTCATTTGCCCAGCGAGCTATTGAAATTAAAAGTTGCTGAGATCATAGATTCTCCAGTGCAGTCAGAGGAATCCAGGCCTCAGTGACTGACAGCTGCATCAGATAATTAGCTGTCAAACCCAGTTTAAAGGTGTTTGTTTCCTGATGAAAATGGCGAAATTCACCTATTTAAAGCATGTTTGTGAAGGGCCAATTCTTTTAAAATGTCCAAATCCCTTATAAACTGTGCTTA
Source organism: Ambystoma mexicanum (assembly GCF_040938575.1). NCBI lineage: Eukaryota > Metazoa > Chordata > Amphibia > Caudata > Ambystomatidae > Ambystoma > Ambystoma mexicanum. The sequence goes on along the minus strand of NC_090927.1, from coordinate 475,730,863 downwards.
TGTTTTATGTGTGTGAAATGAAAAGACTTTAATTTAAAGGAACCCAGTCTCGAGCTAATCAACTATTTAATTATGATCTGACAGCCCAGCCTAGGAAAGATTCACATTTCAGTTTGACAACCCCCTGCTACAGGAAGGCTAATGGCTGCTTAATGGTTCCTGCATAATGACAACAAGGAGAACAATGAGAGCATCAGACATTCGTCTCTGGCTGAGCCAAGAACAATGGCAAGCTGCCCAACTGATCTCTACAGGGGACCTTCCCTCTCCAGAAGGGGGCACCCCTACCTGATCAAAGGACTGGACAGCTGATGTCTGGGAAAGGGAGGTTACAAAGGAGAACTTTGATGTTAAATCCTTATTTGTGATTAAAGCTTAAAACTCTTTAGCTGTGCAACCGAAAGAAGGATAAATCTGAAAATTGGTAGACATTAATCTAATTTCAGGCTTTTGATTTGAAGACATTGATGAAACCTGTAACATGTAAGGAACCGAAGTTATAAAATAAATTCGCATTGTAGCAGAACCATTAATGTTGCAAACCTAAGATTGTATGTACATGATCCACTGATAAGCCACCCAGAGATGTACCGAATTAGAAATCATTAATTCAAACTGTTATGGTTAAAATTGATAAAAATCCGTAGAATGAGAAAGACAGCTCGCACAAAGATGGACATTGAATGGGAATATAGACAGTCAAATATGAAATGTATGTGTCCAATTTTATTAGAGTACATAATTGTATAAATGTACATGTGTGCAAAAGTTATGTTTTGGTAAAAATCAATGTGGAAGTTCCTAAATCCCATCGTAAAGATGACAGCTTTGTTCTGACTGGCAACCAAAACAAAGCACGTGCCTGCAGCCACTCACAACCGTGTGGGTGCGTTTTTGAAATTCTGCCCACACCATAAACTGTGGGATGGCATTTGACGGTATAAATATAGGAACTTCACAAAACATGGGACACACTGCTAACAGAACCCATCCAAATTTCCGTGCAGCACCTTGTTCCAGAACTCTTCATCTTGTAGCTGACTCCAGACTTCTTTGAAGATCCAGATTTCCTTGCAGACTTTAGCATTAGCAATTTCAAAACATCAAAAACTTAAAAGAATAATTCTGATTGAGCTTGGCTTGCTACAATTAAGGCTTGCCCGCTGAAACTTGCATCCTGTAATCTGCCGTGTCCAGTGACCAGAAAGGCCTATCCAAATCTAGTCTGAGGCGCAGTCGAAAATTGACCAGAACCGGACTGCTGATCCAATCCCTCCAGCGGTGCCCTGCTGCTGGTAGACCTGAACCGATCCAATGACCAGAACCAGACAGTCCAATTTAATTACAAAGGACTGAGTATTAATAGGAAGAACAGTGACCCATAGTATATCTGCATTGTATTCTCCCAATCTCAACCCTGCCCATCTTTAAATTCAGAACCCTAGTATTGTTAGAATCCTTCTTGCGCTAATTTTTCTCATCTGTGTTACAAAACCATAACTCCTTAGTGATTTTGAGTAACTAAAGTAAATCCCAGAACTAAATAGAGTATCCACCATGTGAACAGTTGCGCTGGCCACGTAGCTGTGAAGATTCATGTGTGGCCTCCTCTTTGTCATAGTCATTAATATAGTGTAATAAAACATATCTGTCATTTTTAAAACCGAAATCCTGTTCCATTTCCACGCCTATTTTGCAAAAACGCCTCTCACTAAAACCTATATAACTTCTTCAGTTTTAAAAATAGAAACAAAATTTCAATTCTCACTGATACCCAAGACCCTTAGCTACATCCACAACTAAAAACTGCATCGCGGAACAGTGTATTTGACCCGTTTTTCTCCAATATCGCATAGTAAACGTTTGCAGCGATTTTGCAGTTTTCAATAGTTTACACATGTCCTTTTCCCATTTCAAAGAGCTTCTTCCATCCCATCCTGATCTAAAGTGTGTACTGTTGTTTATATTATAGCTCATGTGTGTTAGGACCTGTTCAGTATTGCTTTCCTTAGAATGTTCCTCCATTTAAGCATTTTTGCACCCTTTTGCTTTATTTTACAAAGCAATTTTCACCTGTCAGTTTAAAAGTGTCACTTTCCAAAAACAGTTTTCTCTCTTGTTTGGGGAGGGAAGAGTGCACTTAAGCTTTAGACATTGTCTTTCATCTCCGAATACCTGCCGATTACTTACATCTGTGTAGGATTGCTCATTTGTATTTAAAAAAAACTTTGCAGGGCGAATATTAACTTAAACGCTATCTGTGCACAAAACAAAACTGTTCTTTTTCCTGTGTTTTCTACTCTGCATCATTATAAGTGAATTCAATTGCTTTGCTGATGTTCTGAATTGTATTATCACCGGTAGGTGATTGCTGTCCATATATATATATATATATATATATATATATATATATATATATGGGATACATTACTCACCGTAATCGTATTTCTGATGCTTGTATCTGCTTAGATTCACATGCTGTGCATAGGCCGACATCTAGTGGAAGCTGCGGAGTATTACAGTTTGTTTTTCGAAAGTCGAAAATGGGCGTCGACACAGGCGTGCCAGTAATACTATCCCTAGTGTGACGTCCACTGTACCCAAGATCCCTCACGCGTGTAGGATCCTCAGATTGTATTTTTTCTGACATGAGGAAGCATGAGGAGTAGCGTGAGTACAGATAATCCAAGCAGATAGACAGAAAGGTAAGACTACAAGCAATCATGCGCCTTCTCTCGGAGGGGAGGAAGGGTGGGTCGCATGTGAATCTAAGCAGATACAAGCATCAGAAATACGATTACGGTGAGTAATGTATCCCTTCTGAGGCTTGTGGAATCTGCTTAGATCACATGCTGTGCATAGATTAGCGAGCAGTACCAGAAGAAGGAGGTGGGATGTGAGAAGGGTCATGAGCAAACAGGTGTCTTAGAACCGCTTGTCCCACTTGTGTATCTGTCTTGGAATGAGTGTCAATGCAGTAATGCTGAGTAAAAGTGTGAATAGAGCTCCAAGTAGCCGCTTTGCAAATGGTGTCGAGGGGAACATTTGCAATGAAAGCCAGAGTGGCACCAATGCCTCTAGTAGAGTGGGCCCTGGGCGTAAAAGGCAGAGTCTTTTCAGAAAGAGAGTAACACAGCTGTATACAGTTGATAATCCACTTCGAGATAGCGCCCTTAGAGACGCGATCCCCCTCTCTGCCTGTAGCTACGGAGACAAACAGTTGATCTGTTTTCCTTAGCGGTCTGGTTTTATTTACATAGTATAGGACCGCCCTACGCACATCTAGGGTGTGTAGTTTCACCTCAGCCGAGCTTTGCGGGTTCTGGAAGAAAGCCGGAAGCTCGATGGACTGGTTTACATGGAACTTGGATATGAATTTAGGTGAGAACCTAGGGTGTGTGCGTAAAACCAGTTTGTCCTTGTGGATAGTAAAGAAAGGATCCTGCACTGACAGAGCCTGAATTTCACTGACCCTTCTTATGGAGGTAATGGCTACTAAGAAGGCCGTTTTATAAGTCAGGTGTTTGAGACTACTTTTATGCATGGGTTCGAATGGGGGTCCCATGAGCTTAGCTAGCACCACGTTGAGGTCCCATCCTGGCGGTGGGTTCGAAATAGGAGGGTGAAGTCTCTTTACTCCTTCCATGAAGGCTTTAACCACTGGTACTTTCCACCACGAGACCTTGTTATGGGATGTGGTGTAAGCCGAGAGGGCTGCCAGGTGTACTTTCAGCGAGTTAAAAACCAACCCTGCATCCAGCAGGTGGAGCATGTATGTCACAACGTTGGAAGGAGTGCAATCAACCGGGTTGATTTGTTTATTCTGGCACCAGATAACGAATCTTTTCCACTTATCAAAGTAACAGTGCCTTGTATTTGGTTTCCTGGACTCCTTTAGAATGTCCATACACCTCTGTGGTAATTTGAGATGTCCAAACTCTATGACTTCAGGAGCCATGCTGCTAGGTTCATAGAGTTGGGTTCCTGATGCACTGTTTGACCCTGTTGCTGGGACAGTAGGTTGTACCAGGCTGGGAGTCTGATGGGTTCGCACACCGCCATCCTGCGTAGGTGTGGAAACCATGGTTGTCTCGCCCACATGGGAGCAACTAGGATGAGCGTCATAGATTCCTTGTTCATCTTGTACACCACCTTCCTGATGAGAGGAGTTGGTGGAAAAGCGTACGCAAACATCCCTGACCAGTTCATCCACAGGGCATTCCCTTGGGAGTCCGGCTGGGGGAACCTGGATGCAAATCCTGGGCATTGTTTGTTTTCGCTTGTGGCGAATAGGTCTATAGTGGGGAAACCCCACTGAGAGAAGAGATCTTCTACTACGTCTCTGTGAAGGACCCATTCGTGTTCTTCTGGGAGGGAGTCTCTGCTTAGAGCATCCGCTAGGGAATTGAGCTCCCCTGGAACATGTTGCGATGACAGGAAGATGTTCCGTCTGAGTGCCCATATCCATATTTTCTGGGCAAGCTTGGACAGATTTGGCGAACGAGTCCCCCCTTGCTTGTTCAGATAGAACATGGCTGTCGTGCTGTCCGTCCTGATCTGCACCGACAAGTTCAGTAGATGGGGCTCGAACGCCCTTAGCGCTCGGAATACTGCCAGAAGCTCTAGCAGATTGATGTGGTTCTTGGCTACTGAGTGAGACCAGAGACCCTGAGCTGTGTGGTGGAGATGGTGAGCTCCCCACCCAGTCAGGCATGCATCTGTAGTCACCACGGCTTGTACTTCGGGATCGTAAAAGGGTTTCCCCTTTGCGAGATTCTCTCTTGTCCACCAGTGTAGGCTCTGTACGAGTGTTGGCGAAACGACCACTAGATCGTCCCAATGACCACTTGCCTGAGACCACTGTTTCGCCAACCATTCCTGCATGGGACGCATGCGCAGACGCGCGTGGGGGACCAGGTAAATGCATGACGCCATCATGCCCAGTAACCGCATAGCTTTGCGTACTGTTATCTGTTGACCTGACTGATAATGCGGAATTTGCAGAAGTATATTCCGAATTCTCTCTTCCGAAGGGAAGGTCAATCCTTTCTGAGTATCTAGGATAGCTCCTAGAAACTGTTTTGAGGTGCTTGGCACCAGACTTGACTTTTTCTCGTTGATGGAGAAGCCTAATTCGTGGAGGAGGTCGATAGTCCTCTGAATGTTTGACCTGCAAATTCCTGGGGTTTCCCCCGTTATGAGCCAGTCGTCCAGATAAGGGTACACCGGGATTGCTTCCCTGCGTAGGTGTGCAGCCGCCACCGCCAGTACCTTGGTGAATACCCTTGGTGCTGAAGCTATCCCGAAGGGCAGTACCTTGAATTGGTAGTGGCGACTGTCCACCTTGAAGCGCAAGTACTTTCTGTGCGCTGGGAGCATGGAAATATGAAAATAAGCATCTTTCATATCCAAGGTTGCCATGTAATCCCCCTTTTTTAGGAGGGGGATTACCTCTTGTAGCGTGGTCATACGGAATTTTTGGGGCTTGACATACTTGTTGGCAGGCCGTAAGTCCAATACTGGGCGCATTGTCAAATCTTTCTTTGGCACAAGGAAGTAAGTTGAATAGATACCCTTGTTTACCTGGTGTCCTGGGACGAGTTCTATCGCGTCCTTTTCTAGCAGAATGGCGATCTCCTCGAGAAGGATCCTTTGATGCTCTAGGGAGTGCACTCTTTGTCGTGGAGGATGATTCCGGGGACGCTGCAGTAGTTCTATACAATATCCTGCGGATACTGTTGACAGCACCCATCTGTCTGAGGTGATCCCTTCCCAAGCCTGGGTGAAGGTGGAAATGCGTCCCCCTACTGGGGTTGCGTGGCAAGGGACCCTGAACTGAGCGTCACTGTTTTGGTGGAGGCGTGCCACCTCCCTTGTTGGGGCTGCCTCTGCCTCTTCCACGACCTCTCTTGTTACCCCTGCCGTAACTCTGGGTAGACTGCTGGTTGTTATTCCATTGTGTACCTTGTCCCTGGGCATAGTTGCCTCTTTGTGAATTTTGGCCGCGTGGGCGACGAAAATTATTGTTCCCCCTCTGGTTAGGGGGTTTGTTGGTAAGCTGGCCAAGGGATTTGAGAGTCTCATATTCATCTTTGGCATTTTTAAGTGCGTCTTCGACCGCTTTCCCAAACAATAGGTCGGGTTCCACTGGCTTGTCTATTAAAGAAGCCTGGGTTTCTGTCTTGAATCCCGACTGCCGTAACCACGCATGTCTCTTGATAACAGTACCTTCTGCTATCAATCTCCCTGCGTTGTCAGCGGCGTCGAAAGTTGCTTTTAAAATGCAACCAGACACGGCTCTCCCCTCTGCCGAGATCCGAGCCAGCTGGCCCTTTAACGGTTCTGGAGCAGAGGCAATGAGCGCCGCGACTTCTTCCCATTGATGGCAATTGTAACTAGCCAACAGGGTGGTGGAATTCGCAATCCTTGCTTGGTAGGCGGACGTTGAGGCTACCTTTCTGCCAAACCCGTAAAGTTTTTTGCTCTCCTTGTCGGGAGGAGCTTCTGATGAAGATAAGGGCGTGCCAGCCCTTTTTCTAGTGTTGGTCACCACTAGGGAATCTGGTTTAAGATGTCCCCTTATATACAGAGGGTCAGACTGGGCTGCCCGGAAAATCTTTTCAATTCTGGGGTTGACAGCTCTGGTGAGGTTAGGATTCACCAGGGAAGGATCTATTCTTCGTTGGATGGATTTGAGGATAGGGATGGTCTGAGCGACCGGTCTTCTCTCTCCTACAAACTCCTCCGCGAAGTCCCTTTCCTCCTGTACACCGTGGGTGTCGATGTGGAAGTGTTCCGCTGCTCGAGCGAGAACCTCGTTAAGGAGGGGCTGGTTATCAACTGGAGAGTCAGTAACTGGGGCTTCGCTTTGTACTGGGGAATCTACTCTGTAAATTTCCTGCTCATCTTCTCCCTCCTCCAGGTCCTCATCCTCTGCATAGTAATCTGTCCCGGTTTGTTCTTCCATAATTTCAAACTCCTGGTCCTCTTCAGGGAAAACTTGTCCCTGGTAACTGTGGAGTGGCGTAGAATATGGAGTGGATTAAGGCTGAACCTCGAAGGGTTCTGGTCTTTCGACCCGGGGCTTTTTACTTAGCGGGATAGGATCGGAGGAGCCTGAGGGTGTGGCCCCTTGAGGGTTATATGAAAGAAAGTGTTCTGGGTTCTTATCATAAAAATCAGCCAAGGAAGACATCCTAGACATAACCCTGTCTATGTCTTCACTGGACCATTCCCTGGAACAGGGTATTACTTTAGCAGGTGATGATTTATGGGACTTTTCAAGGGTAGACTTGTGTTTACTTGTCTGCCTAGGGTGAGAGGATGGCTTTACAGGGGTGGAAGGCTGTGCTTTCCGCTGTTTCCCCCCCTCCCCGTGCGTGGAAAAATGTTTTCCCTGTCCCTTGGAGGCCCCAGAGACTTTCGACGCCTGGCGCCGAGGGTCTGGAGAGGTATCTGTGTGCTTCGGGCGTGGGGCCTCACTGGTGTTAACCGCGGTCTCGGTAACTTGGAGCGCGGCCTGGGGGTGGAAGTCGTCTTCGTCTCCCGACGATCGAACTTCCGTTAATGTGTGTAGCGAGGCACTCTTGGCAAGAGTGGATGATTGCCTTGCGTCGTGAGGTGATCTCGATCGAGAGCGCCCAGAGGACACCGAGTCGGACCGTTCTTTTTGTGCCTCTTTCCGGGAAGTCGACGTCGTCGAGGTCCGGTTGGTCTTAGTGTGTTTAGTGTGTGTTAGGTGTGTAGCGCTTGCGTCGCCGGGGGTCTTCCCCATAGCCGCCCTGCCGGACGACCTTCCGAGGTCGGGGACCTGCGCTCGCCGGCTGTCTTTCGACGCCATAATGCCCTCGCCGTCCGAAAGTACGGCGTCGCTGCCATCGCTGAAGGCGCCCTCCGCTGCCATGGCCTCCTGCCTGGCGTGGTGGGCCCAACGCTTTGTCGAACGGTCCTTAAGTGTCTTAGGTTTAAACCTACTACACGCTCTGCAGTTCGCTTCGGGGTGATCCCTCGGCAAGCAGAGATTGCACGTGGCGTGCCTGTCGACCCAAGGGTATTTGCGATTGCACTTGGGGCAGAATTGAAAAGGGGTACCCTCCATACGCACCGTAAGGCAGCGGGCTGCTAAGTGTAGGAATATATAAAATGTAACTATATATCAAGAGTAAAGAGTATGTACCACCCCCCACTCTCCCTACTTGTAAGGGCCGAGGCCAGCGGCCTACTAGGCCCGGGCCGAGGCCAGCGGCCTTCCGAGGCCCAGATCCGTCGTGCAGCAGTCGACGGTCGATGACTTCTCCAGCCGTCGTCGAGGTTGAGGGTCGACGTTGGGGTGGGGAAGGGAATGAATAAGAATTATAATTATAATAACAGCAAAAGTATGGCTAAGGCCAGGGAACTCCGCAAGATGCTTCCGACCAGTATGGCGGAAAAAAACAATCTGAGGATCCTACACGCGTGAGGGATCTTGGGTACAGTGGACGTCACACTAGGGATAGTATTACTGGCACGCCTGTGTCGACGCCCATTTTCGACTTTCGAAAAACAAACTGTAATACTCCGCAGCTTCCACTAGATGTCGGCCTATGCACAGCATGTGATCTAAGCAGATTCCACAAGCCTCAGAAATATATATATATTTATATGATACATTACTCACCGTAATCGTATTTCTGATGCTTGTATCTGCTTAGATTCACATGCTGTGCATAGGTCGACATCTAGTGGAAGCTGCGGAGTATTACAGTTTGATTTTCGAAACTCGAAAATGGGCGTCGATACAGGGTGTGCCAGTAATACTATCCCTAGTGTGACGTCCACTGTACCCAAGATCCCTCACGCATCTAGGATCCTCAGATTGTATTTTTTCTGACATGAGGTAGCATGAGGAGTAGCGCGAGTACAGATAATCCACGCAGATAGACAGAAAGGTAAGACTACAAGCAATCATGCGCCTTCTCTCAGAGGGGAGGAAGGGTGGGTCGCATGTGAATCTAAGCAGATACAAGCATCAGAAATACGAATACGGTGAGTAATGTATCCCTTCTGAAGCCTGTGGAATCTGCTTAGATCACATGCTGTGCATAGATTAGCGAGCAGTACCTGAAGAAGGAGGTGGGATGTGAGAAGGGTCATGAGCAAATAAGTGTCTTAGAACCGCTTGTCCCACTTGTGTATCTGCCTTGGAATGGGTGTCAATGCAGTAATGCTGAGTAAAAGTGTGAATCGAGCTCCAAGTAGCTGCTTTGCAAATGGTGTCAAGGGGTACATTTGCAATTAAAGCCAGACTGGCCCCAATGCCTCTAGTAGAGTGGGCTCTTGGCGTGAAAGGCAGAGTTCTTTCAGAAAGTGAGTAACACAGCTGGATACAGGTAATAATCCACTTCGAGATGGCACCCATATAGACGCGATCCCCCTCTCTGCCTGTAGCTACGGAGACAAACAGTTGATCTGTTTTTCTTAGCGGTCTGGTCTTATTTACATAGTAGAGGACCGCCCTACGCACATCTAGGGTGTGTAGTTTCACCTCAGCCAAGCTTTGCGGGTCCTGGAAGAAAGCCGGAAGCTCGATGGACTGGTTTACATGGAATTTAGATATAAATTTAGGTGAGAACCTAGGGTGTGTGCGTAAAACCAGTTTGTCTTTATGGACAGTAAAGAAGGGATCCTGCACTGACAGAGCCTGAATTTCACTGACCCTTCTTATAGAAGTAATAGCTACTAAGAAGGCTGTTTTATAAGTCAGGTGTTTGAGACTGCTTTTATGCATGGGTTCGAAAGGGGGTTCATGAGCTTGGCTAGTACCACATTAAGGTCCCACCCTGGTGGTGGGTTTGAAATAGGAGGGTGAAGTCTCTTTACTCCTTCCATGAAGGCTTTAACTACTGGTACTTTCCACCACGAAACCTTGCTATGGGAAGTGGTGTAAGCCGACAGGGCTGCCAGGTGTACTTTCAGTGAGTTAAAAACCAATCCTGCATCTAGCAGGTGGAGCATGTATGTAACAATAGTGGAAGGAGTGCAATCAACCGAGTTGATTTGTCTACTCTGGCACCAGATAACGAACCTCTTCCACTTGTCAAAGTAACAGTGCCTTGTGTTTGGTTTCCTAGATTCCTTTAGGATGTCCATACACCTCTGTGGCAAATTGAGATGTCCAAACTCTATGACCTCAGGAGCCATGCTGCCAGGTTCATTGAGTTGGGTTGCTGGTGCACTGTTTGACCTTGGTGCTGGGACAGTAGGTTGTACCAGGCTGGAAGTTTGATGGGCTCATACACCGCCATCCTGCGTAGGTGTGGGAAGCACGGTTGTCTTGCCCATGGGAGCAACTAGGACGAGCGTCAACGATTCCCTGTTCATCTTGTTCACCACTTTCCTGATGAGGAGTTGGTGGAAAAGCGTACGCAAACATCCCTGACCAGTTCATCCACAGGGCGTTCCCCTGGGAGTCTGGTTGGGGGAACCTGGATGCAAATCCTGGGCATTGTCTGTTTTCGCTTGTGGCGAATAAGTCTATAGTGGGGAAACCCCACTGAGAGAAGATATCTTCTACGACCTCTCTGTGTAGAACCCATTCGTGTTCCTCTGGGAGGGAGTCTCTGCTCAGAGCATCCGCTAGGGAATTGAGCTCCCCTGGAACATGTTGTGATGACAGGAAGATGTTCCGTCTGAGTGCCCATATCCAGATTTTCTGGGCAAGCTTGGACAGATTTGGCGAGCGAGTCCCTCCTTGCTTGTTCAGGTAGAACATGGCTGTTGTGCTGTCCCTCCGGATTTGCACTGACAAGTTTAGTAGGTGGGGCTCGAACGCCTGAAGCGCTCTGAATACTGCCAGAAGCTCTAGCAGGTTGATGTGGTTCTTGGCCACTGAGTGAGACCAGAGACCCTGAGCTGTGTGGTGGAGATGGTGAGCTCCCCACCCCGTCAGACATGCATCTGTAGTGACTACTGCCTGTACTTCGGGATCGTAAAAATTTCCCCTGTGCGAGATTCTCTCTTGTCCACCAGTGAAGGCTTTGTACCAGTGTTGGCGAAACGACCACTAGATCGTCCCACTGACCACTTGCCTGAGACCACTGTTTCGCCAACCATTCCTGCATGGGACGCATGCGCAGGCGCGCGTGGGGGACCAGGTAAATACATGACGCCATCATGCCCAGTAAACGCATTGCTTTGCGTACCGTTATTTGTTGACCGGACTGATAATGTGGAATTTGCAGTAGTATATTCCGAATTCTTTCTTCTGAAGGAAAGGTCAACCCCTCTTGGGTATCTAGGATAGCGCCTAGGAATTGTTTTGAGGTGCTTGGCACCAGGCTTGACTTTTTCTCGTTGATTGAAAAGCCTAACTCGTGGAGGAGGTCGATAGTCCTTTGAATGTTTGTCCTGCAAATTCCTGGGGTTTCCCCCGTTATGAGCCAGTCGTCCAGATAAGGGTACACTGGGATTGCCTCCCTGCGTAGGTGTGCAGCCGCCACCGCCAGTACCTTGGTGAATACCCTTGGTGCTGAAGCTATCCCAAAGGGCAGTACCTTGAATTGGTAGTGTCGACTGTCCACCTTGAAGCGCAAGTACTTTCTGTGCGCTGGGAACATGGAAATATGAAAATAAGCATCTTTCATATCCAAGGTTGCCATGTAATCCCCCTTTTTTAGGAGGGGGATTACCTCTTGTAGCATGGTCATACAACATTTTTGGGGCTTGACATACTTGTTGGCAGGCCATAAGTCCAATACTGGGCGCATTGTCAAGTCTTTCTTTGGCACAAGGAAGTAAGTTGAATAAATACCCTTGTTTACCTGGTGTCCCCGGACGAGTTCTATCGCGTCCTTTTGTAGCAGAATGGCGATCTCCTCGAGGAGAATCTTCTGATGTTCTAAGGAGTGTACTCTTTGTCGTGGAGGATGGTTCCGGGGACGCTGCAGTAGCTCTATACAATATCCTGTGGATACTGTTGACAGCACCCACCTGTCTGATGTGATCCCTTCCCAAGCCTGGGTGAAGTTGGAAATGCGTCCCCCTACTGGGTTGCGTGAGAAGGGACCCTGAACTGAGCGTCACTGCTTTGGTGGAGGCGTGCCGCCTCCCTTGCTGGGGCTGCCTCTGCCTTTACCACGACCTCTCCTATTACCCCTGCCGTAACCCTGGGTAGACTGTTGGTTGTTGTTCCACTGTGTACCCTGCCCCTGGGAATAGTTAGATCCTCTCTGGGAATTTTGGCCGCGTGGGCGACGAAAATTACTATTCCCTCTCTGGTTAGGGGGTTTATTGGTTAACTGGCCAAGGGACTTGAGTGTTTCGTATTCGTCCTTGGCATTTTTCAGTGCGTCTTCGACTGCCTTACCAAACAACAGATCGGTTTCCACCGGTTTGTCCAACAATGATGCCTGGGTTTCTGCCTTAAAACCAGACTGCCGTAACCACGCATGTCTTTTGATAACAGTGCCCTCCGCTATCAATCTGCCTGCGTTGTCCGCGGCGTTGAAGGTTGCTTTCAAAATGCAACCAGACACGGCTCTACCCTCTGCGGAAATCCGAGCTAACTGGCCCTTTAAAGGTTCAGGAGCAGAGGCTATGAGTGCCGCAACTTCTTCCCACTGATGGCAGTTGTAGCTGGCCAACAGGGTGGTGGAGTTAGCAATCCTTGCTTGATAGGCGGACGTTGAGGCTACTTTCCTGCCGAAACCGTATAGTTTTTTGCTCTCCTTGTCGGGAGGAGCTTCGGACGATGACAAGGGTGTACCAGCCCTCTTACGAGTGTTGGTGACAACTAGGGAGTCTGGCTTCAGATGTCCTCTTATATAGAGAGGGTCAGACTGGGCCGCCCTGAAAAGTTTTTCAACCCTGGGATTGACTGCTCTGGTGAGGTTCGGGTTCACCAGGGACGGATCTATTCTCCGCTGAATGGACTTAAGGATAGGGATGGTCTGGGCAACAGGCCCTTCTGCGAAGTCCCCTTCCTCCTGGACACCGTGGGTGTCAATGTGGAAATGTTCTGCTGCGCGAGCGAGAACATCATTTAGGAGGGGTTGGTTATCGACCGGGGAGTCGGTAACCAGGGCTTCGTTCTCTACCGGGGAATCTACTCTGTATGTTTCCGGGTCATCCTCTTCTTCTTCCTGGTCCTCATCATCCCCATAGTAGCCCGTCCCGGTTTGCTCTTCTATCATACCAAATTCTTGGTCCTCACCAAAGGAAGCCTCTCCTTGATACCGTGAGTATGGTCCTGCGTAAGGCTGTACCTCGAAGGGTTCTGACTTCATCGGAGTTTCAAACCGGGGCTTTTTACTCGGGGGGATAGGATCAGTAGAGCCTGAGGGTGTGGCCCCTTGTGGATCATACGAGAGGAAATGTTCTGGATTTTTATCATAAAAATCAACCAAAGAAGACATTCTTGACATGACCCTATCTATGTCTTCACTGGGCCATTTTTTGGAACTGGGAATGACTCTCTCAGCAAGTCTATGGGATTTATCTTGAGTAGCTTTGCTGGTTGTAGACCTATCAGCAGACCTGGTTTTGTCTGTCTGTTTAGGGGGAGTGGAGTGTTTCACAGGTGTGGAAGAATGCACAGGTAGTTTCTTCTGCTGTTTTCCCCCCTCGCCGTGCGTTGAAAAATGTTTTCCCTGTCCCTTAGTGGCTCCGGAGTTTTTCGACGCCTGGCGTCGAGGATCGGGAGTGGTGTCCCTGTCCTTCGAGCGTGGGGCCTCGCTGGCTTTAACTGCGGGCTCCGACTCCTGGAGCGCGGCCTGGGGGTGGAAGTCGTCTTCGTCTTCCGACGATCGAACTTCTGTTAGCCTAGGGAGCGAGGCACTCTTGGCAAGAGTGGATGATTGCCTGGAGTCATGCAGCGATCTTGATCGAGAGCGCCCAGAGGACACCGAATCGGACCGTTCTGTTTGTGCCTCTTTCCGAGAACTCAACGTCGTCGAGTCTCGGTTGGACTTAGTGTGTTTAGTGTGTGTAGTATGTGAAGCGCTTGTGTCGCCAGGGGGTCTTCCCCATAGCCGCCCTGCCGGATGACCTTCCGAGGTCGGGGACCTGCGCTCGACTGTCTTTCGACGCCGTAATGCCTTCGCCGTCCGAAAGTACGGCGTCGCTGCCATCGCTGAAGGCGCCCTCCGCTGCCATGGCCGCCTGCCGTGGTGGGCCCAACGCTTCGTCGAACGGTCCTTAAGTGTCTTAGGTTTAAACCTACTCCACGCTCTGCAGTTCGCTTCGGGGTGGTCCCTCAGCAAGCAGAGATTGCACGTGGCGTTCCTGTCGACCCAAGGGTATTTGCGATTGCATTTAGGGCAGAATTGAAAAGGGGTACCCTCCATACGCACCGTGAGGCAGCGGGCAGTTAAGTGTAGGAAATGTATAATGTGTACCTATATACCAAGAGTGTAGAGTATGTACCACCCCCCACTCTCCCTACTTGCAGGGCCGAGGCCAGAGGCCTTCCAAGGCCCGGGCCGAGGCCAGCGGCCTTCCGAGGCCCGAGTGTCGAAGTTCGATGTTGAGGTGGGGAAGGATGTGAATAGATTAATCTTTTACATTTTTAGCAAAAGTATGGCTAAGGCCAGGGGACTCCGCAAAATGCTTCCGACCAGTATGGCGGAAAAAAACAATCTGAGGATCCTAGACGCGTGAGGGATCTTGGGTACAGTGGACGTCACACTAGGGATAGTATTACTGGCACGCCCTGTATCGACGCCCATTTTCGAGTTTCGAAAAACAAACTGTAATACTCCGCAGCTTCCACTAGATGTCGGCCTATGCACAGCATGTGATCTAAGCAGATTCCACAAGCCTCAGAAATATATATATATTAAACTTATGCGTGATATGAATATTAAATAAATCAAATAAATATTTATCTTTACAAACTAGCCTGATTGATTCCTGCTTGAGTGTGACCTGGGGGGTATTTTGAGAAGGGTGTGATACGAGTGGTATATCATTCAGAATATTAAACTTATAGACACAAATAAATAAGGGTTTCATTGCACACTACATGCTAGGCGAGACCTGTGTGTGTGCCCGACTGAAATCCCTTACAATCTGACACTGCACTGGTTACCTGGCCACCTTCTGATCTCTGGCCCAGGTCCCCTCCCCTGCCCTGCCAGTTGCACACCTGCACAGCCTTCCTGACTGTTTCTGTATCCATACAAGTCTCACCACCATCACTTGACACCTGATGTCTGCACTTACCCTTGCACTTGCCACCTGCTGGCCATACTTTTACTTATTATTTATTTATCCCATGTACTGCACTGTCCCCCTCCCCCGCACTTCCCCTTCCTATGCACTTGCGCAATCTGAATGACGCCTGGTAGGAGTGTTGTCTGTTTTCCCCCTGTTCCCCCTCCCTTGCCTCGTCGCGCCTTGAAACACTTGTGTATCGGTGCGTTACAGATGCCATATCATATCATAGTTGATGTCAGGGCACAGAGCATGGGGGCGTGCATGGTGGATGTGGGGATGGGTTTAAGGGGCTATCCTCCTGGGGAATCCAGGCAAAGACAGTCAAGGAAACAAACAAAACAAAAGCCCACAAAGAAGTTCCAGCCTTACAGAATGATTCTCTGCCCTCATTGCAGGAAAAAGGACATGCAGAATACATATCCCAGCAACCTCTGGGCCAGGAACTACATAACTAAACCCACGCTGGGTGTGGCACGTGCGAGCCCATGCACACCAACCAAAGCACGGGGCTAGTACTTGAGGACTCGACTTGAGCAGACGCACCAGCAAGAGCTCTGGCCAAGGGAATCAGTGCGAGGGTCCATGCCCCAAGGAAGCACCATTCCGGCCCCTCGCCCGCACAAGATAAGTACCACTAGAGCTAAGAGGGAAAAACAAACTTCAGAAAAGTACGCACGGCATCAGGGAAGCAGCGCAAAAGCAAAGGGGAAAGCGGAGCATCTATGAAGCACGTGCTGCATCAAGGGGCAAGTGCAGGGGGGGCACAGCCGAAGCAAACCACGGCCCCCCTGCCCCAGCATGGGCGTAATTTTAGGGGGGGACAGGGGTGTTTGTCCCCTCCAACTTTCATGGCACAAGATTTTGTCCCCATTCATTTGAATGGGGCATTTATTTTTTCAGATGACATGTCCCCCCTAACATTTTCAGCAACGTTACTCCACTGTGCCCCAGAGAAAGCCAAGTGTTCATCGCGCATGTTGTGACTTGCAGCGACCCCCGCATTCCACATAGAAGGTCCACCGGCACTCATAGAAACTGTTGCTTGCCTAGCGCGCACATCCTGCATGCAAAAAGACAGCCACGTGTGGCCACTATAAAAGCTGCATTCCTTCAGCTATGTGCGGCGAACAATAACTGCTGCACATTATATCCCCATATGTTCAGCCACGGGCGGCAAACTGTAATTGCTCTACGTTTCAGAAGCCACTTGTGGCTAAAGAAGCCCTGCATGTGAATTAACACGAAAGTTTGTTGTGCGAGCTAAATTCAGGTGCACACAGAGAAACCTGCATTAGTCCTGCCCTGGGGGGTGTCATCAGTCGTAGCTGCAGGCACAGCTTGTCTTGTGAGCCACGTGTGGTCATCATGCAAATCACTAATACAGACTCTCTTTGTAGCATTTGAACTGCTCCAGACACCGGACCAGAGGAACCAGACAGTGCGCAGGCAGGATGCCAGCACTCACAACCAGAGCCAAGTGCTTTTCTGGTTACATTGTATTGCATGATGAATGCAGTGGGGAATGTATGCATGTGGGTGCTTGTGTATGCTTATAAGGTACAGTTGCTAAGTTAAAGTAACCCTATGTCCCCCAACCCATCCAAATTCTTCTCCTAACCATCTTCCTGTTTAGCCTCATCACTCGTGCCTATCCAATCATCGTGTCCCTAACCCGCTTTCCCTGGTGGGGTTGTGGAGGCCTGTGTAAGCTTAATATTGAAGGCACCAAGACCGCAGTGGGGGTGGTTGGTTTGTGCCACTCCTGCGCCTGGAAGCTTGAAGCCTGACAGAAGCACAGCCCACATATATCCAGCGCCAGGGTGGTACGACCCGGCCCAGTCATGGAGGAACTTACTGAAGTCCTACAGGACTTACAGGTCGAGCTCGCTGCCACCAGACAGGACTACGCCGTTTTGGCAACTCAAGTGCGCAGCTTAACAGCGCAGACCACCCCGCTCCCTGGAGGAGCCCCAGTTCAGGTACAGGTAACCCCAGAGCCTGTAGTCCCTTTAGCCCCGCCCGAGAGGTATGCAGGGGATCGCCAGAAATACCAAACGGTCTTGACCCAGTGTCGCCTTCATTTCCTCACCAAGACCGTGGCCTTCAGGGCTACCCAAGCCAGGACAGTCTTTGTCATTTCATACTTCAATGGGGATGCATCAGCTTGGGCAAATCCCTTGGTACAAAGGGACGATGGGATATTGTACGACTGGGATGAATTTCTGTCGGAGTTCGGAAAGATATTTAAACCGTAGAGCCGCAGCCAAGTGTAAGGATAGGGAGTTGTTGACCCTACAACAGGGTAGCAAGGAACTCGAAACATATGTCACTCAATTTAACCGGTTGGTGGCCGAGGCCGAGTGGCCCGAGACAAAAGAATGTCCCTCTTCTACCAAGGGTTGCAGGAAAACCTGAAGGACCTCATAACGCACGTAGACCCACAGACCCGGGACTGCCCTGCAATGATTGACCTCACACTACGCCTTGATCATCGGCAGGCAGAATGGCGAGGGGACAAAAAGCAGGGGTACTTGCGCCCGATCGCCAGGTTAGACCAGTCTCAGACTTCACGTCCAACAGAAAAGGCAGTTGGGGGAGAACCGATGCAGATCGGGTCACCCCGGGGTCCACTCACCAAACAGGAAAAAGAGCGTCGGCAAAAAGAAGGGCTATGCTTATACTGTGGCACCACAGGTCACTTTGTCAAGGAATGCCCTACCAAGCCTAAAATGCATGGAAACGCCTCGGGGGTTGTAGGGGTCATGCAGTCGAGCCAGGTTGCTAAAGTCACCCCAATTATAGGTTTGTTAATTATGCTCCCCACATTACATTGGCTGGGTCTCTGGGTTTTCTTGATCGTGAAGTCCGGGTTACCCTGCTCCTAGATACAGGAGCTACGGGTAACTTCATGGAAATTTCTTATGCTGCTAAGTTGGGTGTTCCCTTGTGCAGGAAAAAGGGTCCCCAGAGACTGTGAAGGCGGAAGATGGCACAGCACTATGTTCAGGGTCCGTAACCCAGGGTACACAGGTCTTGATGCTGCTTTGCCAGCAAAACCATCTAGAAAAAATCCAGTTCGACCTAATAGCGGCACCACAGTTTGGCATAATTTTGAGGCTTCCCTGGTTCTACAGACACGACCCTCAAGTGACCTAGTACGAGGTCACGGTTGCTCTGTCCTCACCATACTGTCTCGTGCATTGTGTCACTGCGGATCATTCCTTGCCTTTAGTTCAAGGGCTAACACCTGGGCAATCTGTCATGTCAGTAGAAAAACCTGATCTGGATGAGTTGCCGTCAGAGTACAGGGAGTACAAGGACGTATTTAGCAAGCAAGCTGCTGAGACACTGCCACCTCATCAGACTTTTGACTGCCACATCGATCTAGAGCCAGGTGAGCTGCTGCCTTGCAGCTGAGCGTATGCCCTCACAGAGGCCGAAACAGTACATTTAAAGGAATACATAGATACAAACCTATAGAGTGGGTTCATTAGACATTCCAATTCTCCAGTCTTGTCGCCACTCTTCTGCGTGCCTAAGAAGACCAGTAACTTGAGAACCTGCATTGATTATCGTTGAATTAACCATATCACGGTTAAGAACCAGTACCCACTGCCCTTGCTCCCAGTCTTTATGGATCAGGTACATGAGGTGGCTGTTTATACCAAGCTCGACCTTAGAGGGGCATACCACCTGGTACGAGTATGGGCCGCAGAGGAGTGGAAGACAGCGTTCCGAACCTAATTCGGCCTCTACGAGTACCAGGTCATGCCCTTTGGGCTGTGCAATGCACCTGCAGCCTTCCAGCATTTCCTTGACGAAGTCCTCTGTGAATACCTGGACGTGTCCGCTGTGGTTTATAGTGATGACATACTAATATATTCCCTGAACATGCAAGAGCATGTAAAACATGTCAAAGCGGTGCTCCAACGTCTTCGAGAACATAACTTTTTCGGTAAACTCGAAAAATGCAAATTTCACCACACCACAGGGGAATTTCTGGGGTATTTTTTGACTCTGTCTGAGGTACAGATGGACCAAAGGAAAGTGCAAGTGGTTTTGGAGTGGCCCGCTCCCACATATGTTAATGAAGTGCAATCCTTTTTAAGATTTGCTAACTTTTACTGACGATTTTCTCAAAAACTTCTCTGAGTTGGTAACCCCGATCACTGCGCTGCTCAGAAAGTGAAGAGTGTTCCTGTGGGATGATTGTGCGGAACGTGGTTTCAAACAACTCAAGCTAGCGTTTACATCTGCGCCAGTGCTTAGGCATCCTGATCTAACCCAGCCTTTCATGGTTGAGACCTAGGAGTGGTCCTCCCCCAACAGGATCCTAAGACTGGCTTACTACATCCAGTGGCCTACCACTCCCACAAATTGCTTCCTGCAGAAACCAACTATACTATAGCGGACCATGAGTTGCTGGCAGTGAAGTCTGCGTTTGACGAGTGGAGACACTACCTCCTAGGGGCTCACCACATGGTCACAGTCATGACCAATCATCGGAATTTGCAGTTTACTAAAACTGCAAAAGCCCTCAGTCCTCGTCAACTCTGTTGGGCACTATTCTTTGTGGACTTCGATTTTCTCATTACATATTGTCCAGGAACGGACAATAAAAGTCATATATCTTGTCAGGATAACCTGAACCGGAAGGCAAGGGATTGAGTGAGGCTTGTCCTATCGTCACAGCAGCTTAGATCATCATAGTGGTAGGCAGGCCTAACCTCTTTGAGGATGGTTAGAAGCCTTGTCAACTCAGGATTTACAAGACTGGTGCTCCAAGGGATCCCAGCACATGTTGGTGAACAGTGTCCTCTATTATGCCAAGGCCCTATACCTACCCACGCTTGCACTCAGAAAGGAAGCCATGCAATGGTGTCACAATGCCTCATTAGCTGGTCATCCAGGCATAGCCAAAACTCAGCAGAAAGTGGGCTGACATTTTTGGTGGCCCACCTTGCTCTGGGATGTTTGGGTATATGAGTTGGAATGCTGCAGCTGTGGTAGGCAAAAGGCCAGTCATCAGAAACCAGCAGGCTTGCTCCCACCGCTACCCACCCCTCCAACGCCCTGGCATACAGTCAATATGGACTTGATTGTAGACTTACCACCAGTCCAAAAGTACACCTCGATCTTAGTCATTGTGGATTCACTTACTAAAATGAGCCACTTCGTTCCATGTGTTGGGATTCCCACTGCTGGTGAATTAGCAGAGTTATTCTTACACAACGTGGTGCGGCTCAATGGGTTACCCATAAGTGTCATTACCGATAGAGACCCACAGTTCACCTCTGCATTTGGCGAGCATTTTGCAAGTTGATTGGTATGGAGGTTAGCCTGTCATCAGGGTACCACCCAGAAACCGATGGGCAAACGAAAAGGTGAATCGGGGACTAGAAGAACAAGTACTTATCAACTTGTAACGTTTTTTCGACTGGATGTTCCTCCAACGTATTCCACATAGTCATGTGGAACACGTTGGAGGGCACAATCCATTCGAACAATACTTACAATGCTATACAGCCAATGCCGAAACGTCATGGGTCCAATATGTCTGGTTAGCTGAAATAGCCTATAACAACACGATGCATAGCTCTACGAAACACACTCAGTTTTTTGGGGTGTATGGGTTCCATCCTCAGGTTTTACCCACAACGCCAAACACCCTGCCAGTAAACTTGCCCACATTGATGGGACATCATGCCCATGTTCAGCAGATTTGGACGGACATCCAAAGTAATCTAAATTCGGCAAAACAAATTTACAAGTATTATGCAGATAAAAAGAGACGCAAAAACTCACTGTACGAACAAGGTGACTGAGTTTGGTTGTCCACCCGGAACATCAAGATGCCGTGACCTCATAAATGACAATCACGCTACTTGGGTCCGTTCACAGTGACAGAAGTAATTAACCCTGTGGCAGTGAAATTAGCTTTACCCAGTCAGATGAAAATACATCCCACCTTTCACATGTCCTGTTGAAACCAGCTCAGCCCACAATTCGCACTGTGAAACCCCCACCCATACTGGTACAGGGCCATCCGGAGTACGAAGTGCAGGTCATCTTGAATTCCCAACAACGGAAAGATGGTGTTACTATTTGATAGAATGGGTGGGATATGGCCCAGAAGACTTTTCCTGGGAACCAGCGCAAAATGTTCATGCCCCAAGACTGTTAAAAGCATTCCTTAACAACCACCCAGAAAACCCCAAGTCTTTCCGTGCGGGGGGTCGGAGGGGAGTACTGTCAGGGTGCAGGGCATGGGGGCGTGCATGCTGGGTGTGGGGATGCGTCTAAGGGGCTATCCTGGGGACTCCAGGCAAAGACAGTCAAGGAAACAAACAAAACAAAAGCCCAGAAAGAAGCTCCAGGCATACAGAAGGTTTCTCTGCCCTCATTGCAGAAAAAAGGACCTGCAGACTACATAGCCCAGCAACCTCCGGGCCAGGAACTACATAAAATAACTACATAGCTCTTTTCCTTTGCAGCTGGGGAGCAGGTGTACGTGGATCTAGGCCACCTGGCCTAAGCCCCGTCCTACCTGGTGCCCACCTGGTGCCTTCCTGGTTGCCGATCTTTTCCCTACTTAAGGAGCCCTCCAGCCTCTTTTCGTTTGCAGCGGGGTAGAAGGTGTAAGTGAATCTAGTTCACCTGTACTAAGCCCCGCCCACCTGGTGCCTTCCTGGTTGCAGCTCTTTTTCACCACATAGCAAGCCCCGCCCACCTGGTACCTTCCTGCTTGCCGCTCTTTTCCCTACTTAAGGAGCCCTCCAGCCTCTTTTCCTTTGCAGCTTGGGAGCAGGTGTAAGTGGATCTAGGTCATCTGGCCTAAACCCAGCCACCTGGTGCCTTCCTGGTTGCCGCTCTTTTCCCTACTTAAGGAGCCCTCCAGCTTCTTTTCCTTTGCAGCTGGGGAACAGGAGTAAGTGGATCTAGGTCACCTGGCCTAAGCACCACCCACCTTTTTATCCCTGCCTCTTCCTTCCTGCTCTTAACTCTTAGATCAAGGATGTCTCTCGCCCAGGTGTCCAAAGCAAAGGGCAGTCAAAGAAAAGGCCAATTCCTGTTTGGACCTGTTCGGACCAGGAGGATCCAGGGTCCGACCCCCTGCTAAGACAGCAGGTAAGCATGCCCAAACATGTGTTTACACCCTCTGTTCCCACAGGCCATCCCCACCCTCTCTGGTCCCCCTGTGTTGTTCCCTTGTGCCCCCCGCCCTTCCTGCACACAGTAGTTTGTCCTGATACATTCTGGTTTCACCATCACCGTCTTGTGGCCAATGCTGGATTTTACTTTTACGGATTTCATCGATTCACAGTGCATCACCCTTTCTGAATTCTCATGCTGGACTTCCTTTGCATCTTGTACTCATGGTGGCCCTGAATCATGCTGTTCCCATCTTCATCTTGTATCCTGGCTTGCAACATTATGTGTTACTACTGATTTCTGCAATTGTATTCGCTCTCCCCTCTTGCTTCTTCACTCTTTTTGACCGCTTACTCTCTGTTCTCTCCTCCCCTCCCCCTTTTCCTATCTCCTCCCCTCCTCCCCTTACTTTATTCTATGCACTTACTCTACCAGAATTGTCCCTGGACCTAGTCTGATAGCAACCTCGTCTGTCGCTACCCCATCCCCCTCCTGTCCCCCCTCCCTCCAGCACTATCTGAAATGTTGTCAGCCCTAGTACGATAATCGCTTGTTTTGTTCCTCCCCTCCCTTTCTGCACTCCTCTCGCTTACCTTTTGTTTTTCTCCGGCTCTACCAGAAATGTCGTCAGGCCTAGTACAGTAGTCGCCTGTCTGTTTCCATTTCCTTCCCACTCTCTCCCTCCCTTCCTTCCTTATCTCTGTCTTAGCTCTTGCACTATCTGAAATGTCGTCAGGCCGAGTACCATAGTTAATTTCACATCCTTACTGTTCATGGCCTGTAAGAATGTCATTGTATTTTTCCTTGTTCCCTCACTTGCCTTGAAGCGCTTTGAAACACATTGTGTATAGGCTCTATATAAATAAACTATCATATCATAACTAAACCCACACTGGGTGTGGCACGTGCGCGCGCATGCACACAAACCAAAGCACGGGGCTTGTGCTCGAGGACTCTACCTGAGCAGACGCAACAGCAAGAGCTTTGGCCAAGGGGATCAGCGTGAGGGGCCACACCCCAAAGAAGCACCATTCCGGGCCTTCGCCGGCACAAGATAAGTACCGCTAGAGCTAAGGGGAAAAAGCAAACTTCAGAAAATTACGTGCAGCATCAAGGAGGCAGTGCAAAAGCAAAGGGAAAAGCGGAGCATATAAGAAGCACGCACTGCATCAAGGGGCACGCGCAATGGTGCACAGCCCAAGAAAACCTTGTCCTCCTGCCCCAGAGAATGCCAAGTGTTTTGCGCATGTTGTGACTTGCAGCGACCCCCGCATTCAGCATCGAACGCCCGCCGGCACTCATTGAAACAGCCGCTTGCCCAGCCTAGCGAGCACGTCCTGCATGCAAAAAGACATAGCCACGTGTGCCACTATAAAAGCCGCATTCCTATAGCCACGTGCGGCAAACAGTAACTGTTGCACCTTCTAGCCACATACGTTCAGCCACGTGCGGCAAACAGTAATTGGTGCACGTTTCAGAAGCCATTTGCGTCCAGAGCAGCCCTGCATGTGAATACACATGAAAATTTGTTGCGCAAGCTAAATTCAGGAACACACAGATAAGCCTGCATAAAGACCTAATAAATAATTATATATTTTTGTACTTGCCTGTGTAACTGGAATTATTGGTGTTGTTCTGTTTGGACTCACTGTAGGCCTAGACCATTCTCCCAGCGTCCCGAGACTAAATCTTGCTGCTATACTACCTAACTTTGATTGGGTTTGGCTAGATCTTAGTGTCTCCCTGTTCACCATAATAGGCTGGCCTCCCAAAATCCACCACCAGGTTGATTTTGGAAATCCATCTTAGCAACCGCTGTTGGGGGAGTCGAGCTAATGAGCATAAGATTCAACTCCAAGACATCCTTACTGGCGGACATGGGCATAGTGGACTTTGGAGCGGTCGTCTAGGTTGGGGCAGAAAAGCCGTACTGGTCGAGGAATTTGAAAAAATTGCCAATATATGATTTCCAAATGCTTTCCCTTCTGTGGGAATGGCATGCTTTGAAGGAAGAGTGTCTTCTCGCCTTATGAGACTCAGAAGGCTCCTTGTTGTTGTACCTCCACGATCTATGCCTCTCTTCCTCATTTTCTTTCTCTTGGAAGAGGTGGAAGAATGGTGAGGCTCCAAGCTGGGATGCAAGCGCTTTTTGGCCTTCTTACGCCTCCTGCTCATCTTTTTTCTCCTTGATGGGTTCCTCTATCTCTACCTCCGATGACTTGGGAGAAGGGGGCCCAAAACCAGTCTTACAGCTCATTCCTCGAGTGCTTTCGGGCTCATTGCCTGGCAGGAGCCACATTATGTCACACCATATCCAGATCCAGACACCACGCACAAATGTTTTGCAGGTCTGTGATGGGCATCTTGGAGCTGCAGTCCTGGCAGCGTTTGAAACCAGACGGCTTGGTAAGCGGCACAGTGGTGCAACAAGAAATGTTTTTGCAAAGTGTTCTGAAACACAGCACGCAGAAACAAAGTTAACTGAGGTAATGGGGCATAGTGTGCGCTATTTATGCAACCGCAAAGTCATATCATGAGTCGAAGTCCAGGGTGGATGAGGAGGGTTGCTGAACTACACTACACCCCCAGTGACTTTTACTAGAAGAGCTGGCACTGCTGGATATCCATCAGATGAGGCATCTGTGGGAGAAAGCAAACTATTGTAAACTAATTAAGACCAATACGAGGAAGAAACTGTCCGCCAATAGTGACTCAGAGGACATTTTAAGTTACTTACCGTAGTGACTAACATACTCCTAGTCCATAGTTCCCAGTCCCCTTTCCTCTATAAGTCCCACCATCCTCCACCCTAATAAAACTGGTGTCATTAGACAATGTTAATATTGTCGACACGTCAAAGGGGACTGAGGAGTGGTGCCGGTGAGCGGAGTCAGGGGATCGCAATAACTTATAATTACTGCTACGTCACGTCCCCTTTCTTCCATACTGTATGGGCGAGTACAACTGAATGTAGCCACAGGGTGAAGAGGTGCTCTCTTAAGAAAGCAAGTTCCTTAACACTGTCTGACCAAATACTGCATCCGACCTGGAACCGGCATCCAAGCAGTAGTGCTTACAGAAGGCCGAGGGCGTAGCCCACGGAGCCACCTTGCTGATAACCTGCCACGGAACGTGCCTCTGGAAAGCAGCTGCCGTGGCTTTAGCTCTGATTGTGTGAGCATGCATATTTGCTGGAAGAGGCTTGTGCTGCCCCTCGTACGCCTCCTTGATGGCCGTAACCATGCACCTTGCTATGGAAACCTTGGAGGCTTGGCAGCCAGGCTCTGACCCACTGAAGGTGGCAAAAAGGGCGTCTGATTTGCCGAAGCTCTTGGTCCCGTCTAGCTAGTATCTCAAAGCACGCCTGACATCCAGACAGTGCAATACCCTCTGAGTGTCATCCTTGTTGTCCGCAAAGAAAGTTGGTAGCACTATCTCCTCATTTAGGTGAAAAGGAACAAGTTACTTAGCTGTAACTGTTGTTCTCCAGCATGGGTGTGGCATGGATTCACATGCTCATGAACATTCCCCGTCGTCAGGCTGGGAATCCTCGGTAAAGAAAAAAATCAGTTTCAGTTTCGTTTCTGAACTGTCCTTCTACTATTGACCAATCACTGGTCTCTGGGTCATACTGCCCCCAGCTAATGACTGCCCTCTACCTAAGTCCCTCCTCTGGCAGCCATCTTCAGATTTGGTAGCACGTAAAGTGGCAGTAGGACCAAGAGAAGAGCCGCAGAGGGGTATGCGGGAGGGTTTGCATGTAAATCCATACCAGACCCATGCTGGAGAACAACAGTTACAGATAAGTAACTTGTTCCTTCTCCAGCTTGGGGTCTGGCATGGATTCACATGCTCATGAATACAAGAATACATAGCAGTACACACATACACAACCACGGGAGGTGGCAAGGCTCAACATTAAGCATCTCAGCAACTCAACATTAAGCATCTCTTACCTTCTCACCAGGCTCACCTTCAGGTGAACAGGTTGCGCAGCACTGCCTAGTCGACTCTGGACTCCTCCCTGGAATCCAGGTCGACGCAGAAGAATCTCGTGAAGGTGTACGTCGACCTCCATGTAGCAGCCCTGCAGATGTCCAGCAGGGGCACACCAGACAGGAACGCTGTGGTAGCAGCGATCGCTCTGGTTGAATGGGCTCTCGGACGGCCGGGCAACGGTCGGTTCGCCAACCGGTGACAGTGCATGATGCAGCCGGAGAGCCATCGGGAAATGGAAGCCTTCGAGAGGGCCTTACCTTGGTTCACAGGTCCAAAGTTCACAAACAACTATGGTGTCTTCCGAAAACTCTTTGTGCGGTCCACGTAGAACTTCAGCGCTCTAGCCACATCCAGCGAGTGCAAAGTGCTCTCAGCCGGCGACAAAGGTGATGGGAAGAAAACCGGTAACACCAAGGGCTCGTTGAGATGGAAGTCCGACGGCACCTTGGGCATGAAGGAGGGGTGTGTCCTCAGCACCACCCTCGTCTTGTGGAATGTCAGGTATGGAGGTGTATAGGAGAGGGCCTGGATCTCTCCCACTCGTCGTGCGGAGGTGATGGCCACAGGAAACACTGTCTTCCACGACAGGAGCTTCAACGGTGCCGAATGCAGCAGCTCGAATGGCGGCCCCATGAGCTGGGTCAGCACCACGTTGAGCTCCCACACCAGGGCCGGAGCCTTCACCGGCGGGAACGATCGGAACAGTCCTTTCATGAACTCCTTCACCAGGTGATGAGACCATAGAGCTGACCGCCCCGGAGTTCTGGTGTAGCGGGAGATAGCCACCAGATGGATCTTGATGGAGGCATGCGCCAGTCCCGCCTTAGCCAGCGATAGAAAATACGGCAGCACTTGAGGGGCTGTAATCCGCAGAGGGTTAATCTTCTGTGCACGGCACCAGACAGAGAACCTTTTCCATTTGTGTCCATAGTACTTGAGATTCGAGGACGCCCTGGCCTTTGCAAGCACCTCCTTGCAGTCCGCCGGGATATCGTACCCTCTGAACTCTAGTGCTGCAGGAGCCAGGCCTGCAGGTTCAGCAATCCTGAGTCGTGATGGAGGATGGCGCCTCCTTCCCTGGTGAGAAGATCCGCGCCCGTCGGTAGTTTGAGCGGGGGGACGCTGACAAGTCCAGAAGGTCTTGAAACCAGATCTGCCTCGGCCATGCCGTTGCGACGAGGATCATCTTGCACCGGGACCTTCTGAGTTGACTGATGAGTCGCAGCAGTAACGGCAACGGGGGGAACGCATACAGGAACAGGCCGTCCCAGGGAAATGAGAAGGCATCACCCATGCTCCCCGGCTGGGGAAACCTGCCGGCAAACCTCCGGTACTTGGTATTCGTCACTGTCGCAAATTGGTCGATCTGGGGATTGCCCATTCGTCCGAATAGGAGATCCACTTGATCCTGCCGCAGTTCCTACCCGTGGCACGAGCGCAGCTCCCTGCTGAGTGAGTCGGCAATGGTGTTCTTTATTCCTGCCAGATGGAAGGGTACCAGGAACATCCCCTGGGCAACGGCCCAGTGCCACAGATCCTGCGCTTCCTTGGATAGGGCTGGGAATCTGGTGCCCCCCTGCTTCCGGATGTAGAACATCGTGGTGATGTTGTCGGTGAAGACCCTTACCACTTTGCCCCTGAGGGACGGAAGGAACGACCTGAGGGCCCAGAACACTGCTCGGAGCTCCAGACAATTGATGTGTAGTGAGCTCTCCTTCGGGAGCCAAAGGCCTCTTTCATGGAGATTTCCGGTGTGTGCCCCCCCATCCCTCCAGGGGGGGCTTCAGTTGTCACCATCTCCTGATGTGCCGGGGTTTGGACGTCCATACCCGCCGCTAGATGCGCGCGGGTGCACCACCACTGGATCGCTTGGCGGAAAGTCTCGTTGAGTGAGATTCTGTCTTCGAAGCTGCCCGCCGCTTGCATCAAACGGGCGTCGAGGAACTCCTGCAGTGGTCGCATCCACAGCCTGCATAGGCGCACGAGGTAGACGCACAAGGACATCATTCCAAGTAGGGACTTGATGGATCTCACCCTGGCCACGTCCATGGTCAACAGCTGTTGAACCTTGCCCAGGATGGCCTTCGTCCTTTCCTCCAACGGCGAAGCCAGTCGTGCCACTGTGTCTAGTCTGGCTCCCAGGAACAGGGCGTCTTGCGACAGTACAAGTGGATTTCGCGAAGTTGATCGAGAATCCCAGATCCGTGAATAGTTGGGCGGTCTTCGCTGTGTGATCGACGGCGAGTTCCCTTGACTTTGCTCGGATGAGCCAATCGTCCAGGTAGGGGTAGACGTGGATCCCCTGCAGGCGCAGCCACGCCGCCACTGGTGCTAGGCACTTGGTGAACACCCTGGGCGCCGACTTCAATCCAAAGGGAAGGGCATTGAACTGATAGTGTCGCCCTTGGACTACAAATCGTAGGAATTTTCGATGTCCTTTTAGAATGGGTATGTGGAAGTAGTCATCCTCTAAGTCCAGCGACAATAGGAAGTCTTCTTCCTCCAGCTTCCCAGCACGTGCTGGAGGGTGACCATCCGGAATTTCTGGGACTTGATGCACTTGTTTAGACGCCGAAGGTCCAGGATGGGTCGCCAACCGCGGGTCTTCTTCCAGACGAGGAAGTACCGCGAGTACACTCAGGAGCCCCAGAGCCTCTTTGGGACGAGTAGATGGCTCCCTTTCTTAGCATCGCTCGTACCTCCAGCAGAAGTTAAGGGACGTGGTATTCCTTCCTGGCCACGGGTGGAAGACGTGGACACCTTTTTTTGAAATTCCAGAGTGTGCCCGCGGGCCAGGGCATCCAGCACCCAACGGTCTGTGGAGATGGACTCCCACACGCTGACGAACTTCGCCAGCTGGACTTCCACCGGGGTGTTCGGGTGGGGGCCCGACACCACGGCCGGTTCAATCCTGTTTTGTCGCGTCCTTGCTGCCTTGGCCTCCTTGGCAACGACGATGGGATCCTCCGGTCGTGCTGCGTCCTCTGTAGCCTTCCTGCAACGAGGAGCAGGCCGCATGGCGGTACGACGAGGAACCGCCGCCAAATCCTTTGGAGGCACCTTGCTTGCCTCCGGAGTTCCGAAAGGACGGCCGTCATTGTTGAAGAACGCCCAAGGCCCGAGCCGTCTCGGTGTCCGCCTTGATGACCTGCAGTGACTCGTGCACGGTCTTGCCGAACAGGTTGTTCCCGTCGAAGGGCATGTTCAGAACCCTGGTCTGTACGTCGTGGGGGAAATCGGTGGCCTTGAGCCACCTGCGCCGGCAAAGGCAAACGCTGTTGCCCATCTGGCAAAGCCTGGTGTCGGCGATGTCCGTGGCCACCGTTATGGCGTGGTCCGAAGCCACCTCGCCTTCCTGTAGGATTTCCAGGGCCTCAACCCTCTTCTCATCCGGGAGGAAGTCCAGGAGAGGAGCGATCTTGAACCACAGCTCCCTGTCGTAGCGTGCCACGATCGCGAGGGCTTTGGCTGCTTTAATAGTCGTCGCCGCCGACGAGGTGACCCGTCGTCCCATGGCGTCCATCTTCTTCCCCTCGCCGTCTGGGGGGGGATGCAGAAGTTGAGGTCGTCGCTCACGCCGATATCTTCTTGACCACCGCGGAGACCACTTTATCCGGGGACGGCTATGCTCTAAGGCACATAGGGGCAGAGTCCGGGACCCGGTACTTCTTCTTGTACCGGTCTCTCCTAGCGGGAGCCGTGGCCGGGTTCTTCAGGAGTGCCAGCCCCTCGTCCCAGATGTCGTCCAGTAACGGGATGGAGAGTACAGTCTTCCTCTTGGCCTCCCGTCGGTGGTAGAGCAAGCCCTTCTTCTGCTCCTCGGGGCAGAGCTGGAAGAGCTCAGATGCCCTAGCGATCATGGCGTGGAAGGAGCCAATTTCGTCAGGTGGGGGCCCAGGGAGGTGGTGATGGGAGGTCCATCCCGTCATCACCAATGTCGTCGTCCGTCCCCGCCGTCTCCATTCCCGTCTCATCCCTCGGAGGAGGGGCTGAGGGTGAAGGCTGTAAGTGTGGAGGAGGATGGACTCATCTCCGCTTGTTGGGTGGGCTCCCCGACGGTCCAGGCTCCGCTGGGTAGTCGGTGGGGGGTAGGGGCATCCTTGTCCTTATCTCCGTACACAGGGCCTGTATGGCCATCAAGATAGCTCCTGAATTGTCCCCTGGTACGGGTACCGGCTGCAACGGGACCAAGAGCAGTGGCATGGGGCCCTCCACGGCCCGATCTTCCTTGTCGGCTCCAACCCCTTTGTTCTCTTCGTCGGCCTCATCGGGATCCTTCCCATGGGCCCTGGATTCGTCGGACTTCCTTTCCAGGATCCCTTGGACACTAGCCAACTCATCATCAGGAGGTGGTATCCGTGTCCGTTAAGGCTACCGTGCCCCCCCTCATTCTCCTGCTGGCGTTTCATGGGGGTCTTCTCGATAGGCAGAAAAGAAGATTCCCTCTGGGGTGGCAGGGAAACTCTAGCCCCTGGAGCCGTCTCCACTGGGGAAGCCTCCGTAGTTTTCACCAGGGCCGCCATGATTCCTTCAATCGAGGCCTTAGCCAGGTGAATCAGGGCCTTCACGACCTTGGGCATGCCTGAGGCCTTCACCTTAGGGTGAGGGTCACCGCCACACTCCCTCTCGGCTGTCTCTGTCGGGATCGACCGGGGCTTCTCCCGTAGCTTACCCGGGTTCTCTGACTTCCTCTTCACCTAGCCAGAACGTTGGCTCATGGTTGATGGCGTCGGTGATAATGCGCCCTGCCTGGCAGCCGAGGAGCCCGACCGATCGGCGCTCCCAGTGCCTGCAGACTCTCTGTTTTGCCTTTTGTTGGGCCCCCTTCGCCGGAGCACCCTCAAAGGTCTTAGAAGACCACTCGGATTTCTTCCTCTTCTCACCTGCTGCTGGGCTCTCCCCCTCCAGCCAGTTGGTGAGCCGAGTACGACGATCCTTGATTGTCCGTTCGGACATGTTCTTACAAAACACAGAGTCCTTCTCCACGTGCCATTTGTAGTTGTGAAGGCAGTAGAGGCACCGAGAGTGTTCATCCTCCTTAAAGACGTTCTGTAGTCCGCATCCAGGGCAGCTCCTGAACAGCTTGAATCCGTCATGCTTCCTTTGTCCTGGGCCATGTCCATGCGGGGTAGGCCCTCAAAGATCTTCTGGAATCCTCCGACAAGTGGAAACTCGACCAAAAAGTGCCCTTGAGCGGCGTAGAAAATTCCGAAAACGGGTCCCCGTTGATCGGAAGTAGAATCGGTAGAGCTTGAGGCTCGATTGACTGAAAATATAAGAGTAAACTTTCGAAAAAACGCAAAACACACTAAAAGCTTAGGAGCTACAGCACGAGGACTCCCAACACTTGAACGTGCGGTAAAAATCTGAAGATGGCTGCCAGAGGAGGGACTTAGGTAGCGGGAAGTCATTGGCTGGGGGCAGTATGATCCAGAGACCAGTGATTGGTTACTAATAGAAAGACAGTTCAGAAACGAAACAAACATTTTTTTCTTTACCGAGGATTCCCAACCTGACGACGGGGAATATTCATGAGCATGTGAATCCATGCCAGACCCCATGCTGGAGAAGAGGAGACAACCTTAGGTAAGAATGATGCGGGGTGAGTTCTAAGCACCAGCTTGTCCTTATGAAAAGTAGTATAAGGCTCTGAAGCCACCAGCGCCTGGATCTCACTGATTCGGGGTGCTGAGGTAAGGCCCGCCAGGAGGGCAGTCTTAATGGTGACTAGCCTGATGTCCGTGGAAGCCATAGGTTTGATAGGTTTGAATGGATTATGACCCAAGGCCCACAAGACCACGTTGAGGTCTCACACAGGGTGTGGTTTCTTGAGGGGTGGATAAAGCCTGGTAAGGCCCACCAGGTTTCTTTTAACCACTGGATTAGAAGATGAAAATAGCTCCTCCTCCGAGTTCTTGTAGGCACCAATGGCGGCCAAATAGGTGCAGCATGTGTCTACCTGCACCCAGAGTATGTGAGGCGCACAGAGAAGGAAAGCACGTCCTCCAATGTGCAGGTCAATGGATCGACCTCCTTGGATTCCGCCCAGTGACAAAACCTAGTCCACCTGCTTTTGTACTGGCTCCTGGTAGCATTGCTCCTAGCCCCCTGTATAATGTCTAGGTTAGCGTCTGACAGATGCAGATGCCTCACCGTGATCTGTTCAGGAACCATGCTGCAAGCGCTAACTTCTGGGGGCGGAGTGGATGGCCGTGCCTCCCTGCTGAGAGAGTAGGTGTGCTGGGCCCATCGGAAGGTGTACCGGGGCCTGATCCGACAGGCTGAGTAGTTCCGAGAACCATGGCCTTGCTGGCTGTAAGGGAGAATTCTTAGAAATGTGCCAATTCCCTTCTACCTTAGAGACCCCCAGCTCTTTTGCTGGACTTTAGGACTTTTAATTTTGATCCTGAAGCGAGTCAGACATTTTACCCCACTCTCTCATGTATTTTACTGTGGTTTGTACTCTGTTTCTTTTGGTTTTGGAGTCTGACAAACTCCATAGGCATCATCTTTTTACATTGTGACACACAGCACCTTCAGTGCAGTGTCACATTGAAATCCTTTGGTTATCTGCTAAGGTTTAATTACCTTTTCTTGGATAACTACTGTTTACAAGAGTAGTGAAGTGAAATTGACTTTACTTACTTTAACTCTTTATAGACACAGCACACACGATCTTACAAAGGGTGCTGGAGGGACTACTTAGTATCCCCTTTGTCTATCTTATCATATAAGATTTTTATGTTACATATTCTACAATTAATGGGTGTTGTCAGTGCTTTACTTTTTCCTACCATTGAGCGTTTTTACCGCCAGCTGAAGCACCCAGGGGGTGTCCATTTTGTCAAAATGGCCCCAGTCTTCTTTTTTCAACATTTCTTTTTGGAAAGGTCCTTCTTGAGATTTACTCTGTGTGCCAAACCAGGTTTGGTCCCTTTGTTAGATTTGTCTTTGCCAGGATTTACCAGTGAAGCCTGCCTCTGGCTCCAGCGTGTCTGGCAGGGCAGGAAGCAAGGGAGGTGCCCGAAACTCCCTGTGCTTAGACTCCTTTGTTACAGGAATGCACCCATAGGTGATTGGCTGGCTGGCTGTCCTCAGAGGACAGCCACCCAGCTGTGTGATTGACAGCTAGACTGCGAATGAATGGGAGAGACTTGCATAAAAGGCAAGGTCTTTGCAAGGAAGGCAGAGTCGACCACTGGACGAAGGAATCTAAAGAAGAACTTGGGTGGGTGCTAGCGGCAGACCTCATGAGAGTAAGGCACTTCTCAAAGAACCTGCCTTCACAGCCCGGAGGAGTGCTTGATGGAGTCGGCATAGGCGCGGGGCACAGAGGTTGCAGAGACCTAGGAGCACCCTGTCTGGCTATATGGGGCGAGGTGTATCTGCCATGCAAAGCTAATGGGTATGCCATCGGCCAAGTGCCAGGCGCTGACCAGTCCCACCTGAAAACTTGTTACCCTACCTGTTCCCCGAAGGAGGATGTGCGTCGGGTGAGCTGCCATTTTTTCTGGCCCGGTGGCCATTTTGTCCGGCTGCATGCTACGTGCCTGCATCGTGGCACTTGCCGCGCTGGGCTCAGCTTCCTCCAGTACGCTGAACGGTGGAGGTTGAGGCCTACCCTGTACCTCAGGACAGGGCTTGGTAGGCAGAGTGCCCTCGGCTGGGGTGCCAGTAGTGCTGCATAAAGGCACCCCCTTAGACATCAGTCTGGTAATAGGGCATAGCCGCTCAGGTCGAGAACTGAAAATATGACCCTGCGGTCCCTGAGAGAAGTCACTGGTAGAATCTAGCGACCCATCTGCCTGTTAGGTCCCTCCTGCTCGTGCGCTTCCTGGTGAAGGGGTCGCCTTTGCGGGGTGCGGAGGAGAACAGTGCACCTACCTTGGGCCTGGTCTTCTGCTTGACAAACGCCTTTAGGTCCTCTGGAGGCGACTTCCCGAAGAGCTCCCTCCACCTGGCTAATCTGTTCTTGAGAGCGCAAGGTCTCAACGCGTTGCACGCAGTTCAGCCTTCCCACCCACGGTCAGGGCCAAGGCAGCGGGGGGAGCGGGCGTGGGGGTCGGACGAAGGGAAGTGACCCTCGCAGGCTGGACTCCTACTGAAGCCCGCCATCTTCGACATGCGCCAGGGAGGAGCGTGGCGTCAGAGGACAGAGCGGTACCTGATTGAAAGATGAAAAAAAGAAGACAAAAGTACTTCTCCAGGGACGAGCGCATGGAATTATTAGGCCAGAGGCCTAACCCAGGAGCGCTGGTAAAAGCAGTCTGTTCCCATAGATGCAGAAAAGAGGACTGAGGAGTGGGGCCGGTGGGCGTAGTCAGGGGAGAACATGCTCCCAGGGCCACACCCCTGCATGCATCTAAATTTAAAGGGGAAGATGATCTTTCTGGTGAAAAAGGTTCAATCTCCCGTCCCTAGCGAGGGACGCCCATATAGTATGGAGGAAAGGGGACGGGACGCAGGAGTATGTACTTATAAGCATGCAGGATATGGGCATAATAACTCGAATGGACTGCTTTAACCTGGTTTGTTTTCCTTATATCTGTCCCTTAAAATGTAGGATAGTTGTGTTGCCGGTCTTGCCACTGTTGAAAACTTGTATTACTGGTGCTTTATTTTTCCCTATCTAGATAACTCTGTATGCGCCTTGAAGAAAGACTGCTTGTAGTATACGGCGCATATACAAATTACAATAACTAAATAAACGTTTCCCCAGGATCTTTTTTCATCGTACAGATATTAGGACTAGCAGCATGTTTTTTTGCCTTCGAGCATCAGTTAGGTAACATGGTCATTAACACAAAAGTGTCCTGCTAAGAATGTCAACCATAGGTTTACAAACATACATTGCTTTGTGCATAAGTGTCTTTCAAAAGCTAAATTAGATGATCAGTTTAATTAAGTGGAGTTGTAATGCGCATACATTGAATGAGAAAGTATACATTACATCTCTACAAAATACACATTAGGCGAAACAAGCTTGGTTCAATTTCAGGAGTGTGAAAGAGAATGCACATCTGCAAAATGATTCGTAAATCCAGCAAACTACATGGATTTAAATGCATCCCTGTTCTTCCCAGAACGAATATAAAATATAATGTAGGAAGGAGCAAGCTCTATTTCTGTGCAAATATCAGTGCCCCCTGAATTAAGAAATATATTAAACTTCATTACAAGCGGACAGCTACGTCAGTTAGGAGTCACTTTCACATTTCAATGGACATTTAACTAGATTATTAAAACAAATCCACAAAGTTACTACTCCTATCAGATTACAAGCTTTCAATATAAGCGAGTAAGATGGCAGGTTTTTGCTTTTTTTGTTGTTGCAGGGACCACCTATGTCTACACCACTATGTGGCAAGATAATGGAAGGGTGCAGCACAGGATCAAAACTGGGCAGAGGGAACAGGAAGAAATAGAAATGTGGGCAGAGCCCCCTCTGCTCCTTTGGAGATTATTCTGCCAAATAGTATATATAAAACACATCCTGCTGTTTACTAAATCATTAACATATAAGCTAAATGTTTACCTTTGTGCATGTCTCTGTTTCTGGGTTACACTGCAAAATGTCCCGCACCATGGTAGCATTTCCTTTTTCAACAGCCCAGTATAAAGCCGTTTTATTATCCTGAAAGTAGACAAAAGAAGGAGTTGGGTTACAGGAAAGATAAAAACAAGGTGCTAACGTAGAAGCAAAGAAATCCCCTAAAAGGCGCAAACCTGATTTCCCCTAGTAGTAGATTATAAGTGCCAGAGAGAAGACTGCCATAAAACAAACAATGCTGGAGTTGGCCTTGCACAACCCCAGTTAGCATAAGGGGTTCACGTCCTACCTAGCACTCAATATTACAAGGCACAGAGTTTCATAAAGCTACAATGTCCTCCAAAAAATCTGTGACTTAATCTTTTAACCCCTTCTGTACCTCGTGACACAGAAGTGGGTTTTTCTATTTTCTGTATTTTATTGGGGAAAGCATAAAGTTTGTGTTTTAAATAAAAAGCCTTAGCATGCATGACCGTAGCAATCCCATTGTTGGGTGCATTACAATTCTAAGAAATGATGGGGATATGAGAGAGAAACCGGACGTGGGAGGGTGTAGTGATTACGCTATAGCAAGTTAGAGGCAGGTAAATCCAGGACCAACTAGGGGGCAGGGAAAACCAGAACCAGTTTGTTGGGGGGCAGGGTTAGTTATTCGGACAGTGAGGTATGAGGATATCGAGGACCAGTTGGGGAAGGGGGAAACCCAAGTCTAATCAGGTGCTGGGAAATCTAACACCAGCCCTGACGAGACAACAGGGAAAGAACCAAAGATCAGCCAGAAGTCTGGGGGAAAGGGGAACTCCAGACTAAAACGGGGGCATGTAAGGCAATAGCAGCTACTCAGGAGATGGTATCAGATATAGCAGCAGATCACTATCGCTCCATGGGCCCCGTTGAAGGGTAATGAGGGGGAGAGCCTGATGAACAGGCAAAGAGTCTTATAATTGTCCATTCACCCCATATCAGACTGCCTGCATGAGGATACCATGGTTGTCTTTGTTAAGTGTCGGACGAACATCAGTCACATGGTGCATCCAGTCCAAGGTTGAGGCAGAAGCCCCTGCTGGGACTCTGCACCTCTGTTTTGTGGATCAAGGCAGGCTCAGATCCTCGGAATAGTGCACCTCTTGTGACCAGGAAGATGAAATGGCCAGGTCCCTTCAGTCAAGCAGTATTTGATGCTGGACCGGTTCCTTCTTGTACATGGATCACAGTCCCAACACCAAGCGTGATGTCACTTGCCTCTTTCAAAGTCAGGGGTCGCTGCGCTCAGTCCTCGAGAGCCAAGCCTACTCTGTTTTGTTTGACATTAAACACATTTGAATGCAGTGAATCTAAAGCAGAGATATTGTTATAGTCCACAGCAATCCTATAAACCTGGTGTGATTGTTGTTTGAGCACCAGAGCTGGATTTCCCTGCCTCAAGCAGTGTCCCTTTCTGAACAACCAGAAAAAGAGAAGGAACTCAGACATGCATCCTTCAGGATGAAGTATCATGAGCATACTACCATAGAAATGAGCTCCAACTTTATCAACAAAACACACCTTTTTCCTTTTCAAAGCTTTATAATTTTGTGATTATACACAGATCAACAATGTCACTGAACAATTAATCAAGCAAAAAACAATTTAACAAGAAAGACAAGACATTAAACAACAAGTCAACGGAAGGAATGACATACAAGTACCCATATATATCGAAACTGTGCTATTTTCTAAATCCCAAATCCTGCCCTCTTTATATAAAGCCAAATTTGCCACATTTGGCATCTCTATATACTGTGACAAGGGGATAGGAAAAGCTCTCAGCAGGAAGGCCTGCCAGGGTGGAAGCCAGAGCCAGTCGAACCCAGGAAGGAGACTATCACAGTTGAGATGGCACCATTTCCTGGGCCCTTCCGAGGCACCGGTGTTTACATATGTGGCACCAGGTTGTTACATCCCATACCTTCTGAAAAAAGTGCTGGGCAGCAGAGAAGCAGCAACAATATAAAGAGACTATCCTCAGAACAGCAACCCATCAGTATCCCTCGCATCGCTTCAGCAGCAACAGTCAACCGAAGAGGAGAGCTTCAGAAAAGCAAGAACAGGAGGGCCTACACGGCACAATGCTGCCTATCCTCGACACGCGGATTCAACGCAGAGGGAAAGGGCCAGCATAGGGTGACCCAGAGAGCATACATGATTTCCCGAGCTGCCGCATGGCACTCCCCAGCCCATGCAGTCGGAGCAGCTCCACTGATGTGACCAGGCTGGACCACTAGGGACAAATAAGGGAGAGAGAAGCGCTCCAACGTACTACACCTACCTTAGGGGTGTCCACATCATGTAACTCATACAGGGTTGAGTTAGGACATTAATACTCTCAGGGACTGTGCACTCAATGGAAATAACATCTCACTTCATGCTCTATTTAAATGGGAGACACTGGGCATTCTATTTAACATTGCACCTGCATCTTTAACAAATTAGCATTTCCCTTGCTTCCCAGTCTTCAATTCCGGGGATTTTACCATAAATACTGTGTAGGGATAGTTTGGGTTTCTCAGGGTCCTCCATTTTAAACATAGCGTCTGATTCCTGTTTGTTAAGATGGATTTTGAAAGGTCACCCTATTATGGTCAACTGGGAGACACAGACAGACACTTTAGACGAGCCTTACCAAGGTAAAGTAGCAGAGTGGCAAAGCTTAGTATCAGGAGGGCTGGGAGAGTGGTCTAGGGCTACAATGAGTCCACTCCGAACACCAATAATGCAATTAAACAGGTAAGTACAAAAATATACAAAGATTTATCAGGCCTTTAAAATACACACCAAGCAAGGAAAACGCCTAGTTAAATATTGTCACACAATTACTATAAAATAGATTCATAAATTCACCCTTAAGAGAAGAAAGAAAGCATTGATTCAATAATCAGTGCAACACAGGTAAGTAGTCGGATGTATGACATTCAGTGAAGACACCTCGAATAACCACAGAATAGCTCCCCTAACACTTAATGAGTCCAAACCTAAGATGGTTTGGGGCCTTGTGCCCTAAAATCATCAGTTCCAGAGTTATACTTCACAGGTTTATTGCGAGATTTGGACGATGCCAGGGGCTATGATCAAAAAGGTAAGTAAAATTCAGGTAAGCAAACAAACTCATTTCCAGTCACTAGGATAGGCCTTAAAAGGGATTCGTGACCAGGTTTCCACCGACCAAAGTCAGCTAAGAGTAGTTTAGGGACAGGACTATACACTCATGCAACCCAATGAAGAGGAGGGGGGAAACGTATCCCCCTGTCCCCCAGAGTCTGATTTTTCCAGAGACCACTGCTGAGGTTACGGAAGCATTTGGGCACACAGTCTTCTGCGCATGGTCTGGTTGAGGAAAGCCGAGGAGTCACAAGTAAAGAGGTCCCTTTCGGATGCAGGATTTGGAATTGGTCGGTCGCAGTGCTTAGGCATCTGTTCAAGACATCTTCCAGCTGAACAACCAAACTAAGAAAACGAATAGACTTCGGCGGAGCAGGCTACCTCAGGACTCCGAGGAGGTGAAGAAGGTGGCTTACAACATTATTCACCCCAGGCAGGCGATCTTCCAGGGATGAAAAATGAGCAGGTCATGCAAGAAGGCTGAAAACGCAGGAGCAGGCTTCTTGTTGTAAAAGTTAAAGATCCTCCAAGTTCCAATGCACTCAGAACGCCAATGGCTGCAGCAAGGTAGCCCAAGAAAGAGGTCAGTCCACCTGCTGGTCCAGGGACACTTTTGAAGACTCTGGCGGCACACATCCTCGAGCAGGGGTCGAGAGTGGTTGTTCCCACCGGTCCAGTGGTCGAAGCACTGATCAGGGTCGTATTGAGTTCAGGAAGAGGAGCAGGGTTTCACCAGGACTTCCCTGGAGTTGGAGCTGGAGCTGGTCAGCTGCAGGGGTCGTCCTCGGGTCATCAACTGGCTGCTCTTCTTCATAGTTGTCATGCATGCTGGACATTTTACCTCTGGATCTGGAACTCCGTCTGTACGCAGAACGGGTTATGCTCATAGAACTGCTAGACCGTTTTATTCGAGATGGAGGTTGTTTGACGTACTACCAGGAAAACGACGTCTGCATTACTCACGTCGCTGAATTCATGTGATTCAGGATAGTCACGTTTGTTACGGCAGAACGTTCATAAGCAGCGAGGATACGTGGCTCGCTGCTTCTGATTGAACATTTTGGCGTCATGGTAGCTGAACTCTTCATCTGCGTCTTCGCATCCCGTCAGTTGCTTCCTTGGCCTTCATCGACGTGTTTCCTTCACACGCGATCTCCTGTACCTGCCTCCAGCAGGTTTTGTTAGCGTGTCTTCTCACACGCAGGTTCCTGTTCCATTCGCATGCTGTTTTCCTGTCCGCGTGTAAGTTTCCACTTTCACTCTAATGCAGATGCTGGAACTCTTCGAGCGCCGCTGGACTGGCTGCGTGTACTTTGTTCGTGTGTAAAATTTCACATGGACGCTGATGTTTTCAAGCGCGGCTGGCCTGGCTGCGTGTACTTGGTTCGTGTGTATCCAGCACGCGGTTGGTTTGAACCTGTGAGGAAATAACAGGTGGACTCATTTCAATTTTGTTCTGTTCTTTGTGGGAAAGGAAGGTTTTTCTACTACTTTTATTTGAAGGTGACCGTGCGCAGAACTATGGACGCTATCCTGTGGTGCACCAACCCGGTATCTAGCGTGAGCCTCGTGTCGTTCGGGATAAGTCTCCCTTACTAACCTTCCCTCCTTTGTCGTTGGTTCATTTCCTGGATTTCTTCATAGACTTTGGTGGATACTCCAGTTCTACGCCTACAGGTTAGTGTTGGAATTAGCGTTATTGCCATTCTATGGAGAGAGATTAGTTGAGATAGTTTCTCATGATGCTTATTTTTTCCCTAGGCTGTCTTCCTATTACTCTCCCACGCCCTTTCCAGTGATCCTTCTCTCTGCCTGTTTTACCAGTCAGAGAGTTGTATCATTTGGAAGGTCTAAATTGACATCACTACTATCAAATCGTGTGAATTCAAGGATCCGGAAGACTCCTATCAATTGTATCCTTTTTGGTTACCGTATCCTTTTCATAAGATACTTTGGTGATTTATGACAATAGTGGACTTGGCTCCAACAGTGATCTCAAGAATAGCTGCAGGAGACCTCCTTTTATCCAAGATGTAGACTGGAAACTCCCCCAAGTGCACCAATGGTAACGGCCTGCACCCTTCAAACAACATCTGCCCAGCAATAAACATTCAGTACTAGTAAGCCCAGGAAAGGGCTTCCCATATATGGCAATTCCTGGCAAGAAGAAGGCCAAAGAACAATATGGATAAAGGACAAGCAAAATACTTGTGGCACGGCCATTTTAGGGTGATAACCATCTTTAGTAGCAGTTTGCGTTAAATGCAAAAGTGCACGAGTAAGAAGCATTCAACTAAA
Organism: Ambystoma mexicanum; assembly: GCF_040938575.1. Lineage (NCBI taxonomy): Eukaryota > Metazoa > Chordata > Amphibia > Caudata > Ambystomatidae > Ambystoma > Ambystoma mexicanum. The sequence continues at coordinate 475,689,534 of NC_090927.1, read as the reverse complement.
AATATCTGCCAACAGTTCGACCTAAGCAAATTGAAATTGTAACCAAAAACCCATTGCAGAAAAAGTTATAAGGATATAAAGTATCCTAACTGCACTTCACTCTAAGGAGATGTATGCAATTGCAACAATGCAAGACATTCACTAGGAGGGAATCTCCAAGTACTGATAGTCTTCTGGACTAATCAGTTCCTCCATAAGAATGAGCAAAAAGACAAGGAATGTAAAGCAGTACACTTTACTTACCTCCCAAAAGTCATGGTAGAAGTCCAAACAAAACAGATAAAGGGTGTCCCATAGAAGTCTCTGGGAGGAAAGCAGCAAAAAGAAGATCTTTCCCAACAATGGGTGTCACTGGACAAGCAGAGATTTTATTTCTGTAAATCTTTCCCTCTCTTCCTTGAGCCTCCCAGCCTTACTGTTGGATTACTGGTATTTTTTCTCATTGACTTTAAATGTAAGTGAGACTTTATTGTATTCTCAGTCACCTCCTACATTCACTTTGTTTTGTAGACAGTGGACACCCTTTTTGGATTTCCAGTGTAGGGAGACCTCACTACTATGTTCTGGCATCTGTTTTCTTATTGCAGTACTACTCACCCTATATGGTATGCTGCCAGGGGCTCCCTTTTGCTATGTTACTTTGAGTGCCAATGGGTCAACCAGTGCAGGAATGGTCATCTCCCTTTTATGAAATGTGTGCTTTAGCCATGGAGTAATGGGCCTCATTATGACCCTGCCGGTCCAGAAAGAACGGTGGCGTTAAAGACGCTGCCACCGTACGTTTCAGACCGGCTGATTCAGAGTCCTGCAGGTGGGAGGTGTCACTCCCGCCAGGTCTGACTTGGCGGGAGTAACGCCACCCGCCTGCAGGCGCAAATGGAAACACCGGCTCTGTCATAAACGGAACCAGTGGTTCCATTGTCCCCATCCCCCTGGGACTCCATCGGGATGGGGACTTACAGAATTCCGCCTCCGGAATTCCCGGGTCACCGGGGTCGTAAGGCCCCGGTGATTCCGGGAATCACAGAGGCGGGATGGTAATACGGGTCCGGTGGTAGCCTGCCGGTTTTTCCGGCACGGTTACCACCGGACTCGTAATGAGGCCCAATGTATCTCCCTTTTTCTTTAGATTAAGCAACATTCCTGTTATTTTTCCAGGCATCCTCTGAACAGGTTAGGGGCAGTACTTTCATGTTAACCCTTTTGTCAAATGCAACATTGCATGAAACGCAAAATTACATGATGCCTTTCTTAGCCACAAAACTGCATTTTGGAGGGCCTTATACTCAAAGTGGCATCCCCTCATGGTTTAAGTCCTGGTCAGAGTGGCCTGGTCTTTGTTGGACATCCTACCTTGCCCGCCCTACCCTGCCAGGTGAGGGATGGTCTTTTCTCTTCATGCACCTTGGGTGAGGCGGCCGGGGGGGTTGCTGAAAGACTGCATAGGTTGTTCTAGGTGTTTGCGCTGGCAGAAGCGGAGAGGGGACAGTGGTGTAACAAGATTCAGGGGCCGCCCTGCGAGGCATGCTTAGCCCCACCCCCCACAAGCTCCTCAACAAAGCACCAGCCATGCCACACTGCCCCCAAGAAAATGTTTTGAATAATGGGTAAAAATGGTGCATGAAGTGGCACACACTTTTAGAAAAATGTGATCAAAAGCAATCGGGTTTGTTGGGGAACTTCTGAAAAACAAACACTAGATGCAAGCCACCAACAGTACACAGGGGCATTTTCCAATGCATTTTTGTGATAACTTTCCCACGATAGATGGCAGTATAAAAAACATTTTCGCGCTGGCTAGCCCATACATTTCCATGCTGGCTACACCAATATATGCCAGTGTTCCCATGTTAGGGAGAATTCTCTCTTTAGGCTGAATTTCCTAACCTAGTGAGTCCCCCCAGCAGCTTTGCTGGATTTCTGGAGTTTGTTTTTTTCTCCTGCCAAGAGTGAGAATCTTTTTCTCCCACTCTTGGACATGATTTATGGTGTTCCTTTGACTGTTAATGTGTTTTATGGGCTATGGGGTCCTTTACTCCATAGGGTCTCATGTGTTTTTACTATGTGTGTTACACAGCACCCTCCGTGCAGTAACACAGCGGTGTCATAGTGACACCCCACCATAGACTCCATACCCTGGGACTGACTACTGTCTCCCAGGGCATGTAAAGTCAGCATTGGCTTTACTAGTCCCAAATTATTAACAGAAACCAGTACAAACCATCATATTGTGGACGTACTGGTCGGGGCAATTCGATTGCCCCGGGGTCTGTTAGTCGAGGGGGCACGTCTCCGTCCCCCCTGATCGAGTTTTGGCTGGTGGCAGTGGATACTACTTATTATATTCGACCGCGAATATTTCCCTATGGGATTTTCCCATTGTTCGAGGCTACCAACTTTAATTATTTAATTCTCATAGCCTCGAATATACCGCCTGTTTATTTAATTAATATTAATTCACCGGTTGGTATTTTTTGCCAGGACTCGATTCTAAAATGGCGTTTGTGTTCTCTTCTGTGACTCCAACCCAAGTCAAGCCCTTTGTTCCACTTTTTGGCGGGCTTCTCCACAGAAGCCTCCAAAAGTGGTGCCACTCTGTCTGGGTACCACAGGGGGTGTGGGAGGGGGTTTAGGCACCCTGGACTGAGTTACCTTGGTAACTCAAGTCGCACTCTTGTGTGATTGGCCCAAGTGGTGAGCCGGCCGGCTCACCACTTAGCATGTTTGATTGACAGCTAGGCTGAGTGAATGGGGGTATGCTGCATAAAAACAGGGCTTTTGATCCTCTTAAAGCGGATCCGGCCTACTGACTCTGAATTCACGGTGTTACTTTGCCTTCCTCTCTTCTTGTGTTCATGAAAAAGTGCTGGGATCTGTTTCAATGTATTCTCTGCTTTTCTCTCCCTTTTTAAACCGAATGATTAGAGTGCCATCTACGTTAAGCGCTCACCGCTGTCTGAAAATAAGTGGGGCTTTACTTAATACTTGTCTAATATTCTTTTAAGGGAGTGTATATATTTTAGTGACCGTGTTTTTGAATTGCTTACTATTAGTGCCTGTGTGTTTTTCTAGATGTGGTTTTAAATAAATAATTATATCTCTTTTACACCAAGCCCTGGTCAGTGTTTACTTGTTCTATTGTGTTCTCTTGACCTATTGTGAATACTCTGTATACTGCCTAACTCTTCTTGAGGGAAGTCTGACTGCTCAGCCACAGCTACCAAGTGAATCTGTGTGGTACAGACTGCTACCAAGTGGGTTTACTGCCAAACACCTGTAGTCCTAAATCTTTTGCAGTGGTCCCAGAGGGAACTGCACAGGTTTCTGCCGAACATCTCATATGAGAACATGCATGTTTGCTTTGCGCATAATGCCTGTAATACTATAAGAAAATATGTCAAAGCTGGCTTTGCCAATATATGCCAGTAGCCCCGCGTAAGAACATACTCCTGCTGGCTTTATCATTAAAAACCCAAATCCACAATAACAAAGCATGCCCCAACTGGCTATCCTCATGCGATAACACTTAGCATGCTTGCTTCATCACAAATGCTGTGATGAATCTAGCAAGATCATCACTGAAACCCCGTTATGGGCCTCCTCTCATGTGGCCAGGGGAAGGCTGCCGCTACCTGATCCTGACCCTGGTGTTATGTGGGAGGATCACATTGGAGGCACTCGTATCAGGGGCAAATTGGTGACCTCCTTAAATCATGTTTCTCCCATTCTTCCTGAAGCATTGATGGCACATTGTAAAATAGAGCAAACTGATGTGCAATCCATTATGGACTTCAGCATCCATAATGCCTGTGGTACTGGGACGAGGAGGAAGGGACTCAGTAAGGACCCAAGGTTCTAGTGACCAGAATGTAAGGTCTAGTTGTTGCAAAGCAAGAAACCTCAGGAGGACATTTAAACTCAGCTGTGAAGGAGAGATGCGGTAGGAGTAGCGGAGGTAGAGACTGTTTGGAGTGCTGTGAATGCCGTAGAAGTGAGAACACCAGCTGATGCCAACATGAGACATGAAAGCGTATGAAATTGCAGAGTGTGCGCAGCAGGAAGCAGTGTTGAGGAGAGAAGCCTAATCGAGTGGGAGACCTGCTCCGAACCCAGCGTGCGGTGCTTTCGGTGTGCCAGAGGTTGCAGAGGATCGGCAGAACTGTCAGAGCTCCAAGGAAGAAACGTATAGTCTGCCAAAGTTGCACTGGAGCTCGCAACACAGCGGGCAGGACGCAGGAGGTCCCCCGTAGCAGTAAACAACAAAGTGGAGACACCAAAGAAGACCAGTGAGTTGGCCTGAAGTTAAAGGTGACCCTGGGCCACTCCGAGCAGGACAATTCATGCTAAAAAACTATTTTGAATACCGTATAAATAAAGCGTGCAGGTGATGAGGGCACAATTCCCCTTTGATTGGATACCAACTGGAGGAAACCTGTCACCCACCTTACCCACAGCCAAGAGGTTGTAAAGAAACCATGCAGATGTGACAAGGGCGCAACTACCCTTATATGACATACCAACTGGTGGAAACTTGTAACTCACATTGCCGACAGCCAAGAGACTGTATAGAGAGGCAGCCATTGTTCAAACCTCATCACAAAGGATACTGGCGTGGAGAATCATGTAACATATTGCCACTGAGACTTATTGTAGGAGTTTTCTTTCTGGTAGGCGAGTACACCAGGAAAGGGATCATAGTAGTTAGTCCTGGCAGGCGAGTATACCTGGAAAGAAGTTGATTTAAAGAAGTGTGTTTGTGGCAAGAAGGTGAGGTGGAATGAACTTGCCAACTCTAGAATCATTGTGACAAACTGTGGCATCACCAAAGGTATTTGCTGCGCTATCCTGATAAAAGTATTGCATTGAAATAATAAGTGTGATGTGATAATTGCTTTTCATCCTGATGAGAACAATCACCTTGGTTTATGTACTTGTGTTTAGAAAGAGACATCTGCCTTATCAAGAAGGATATTGTGGGAACCAACAACTGTTTTCAATTTCGAATCACTGTGTGAAAGACATTTTCCTTTTATCAAGTGGAAAGACGTTCTGAATGGAAAAGATCTTTTGTGTTACAATAAGCAGAAATGTATTGATTCAGAACCTTACCAAAGGTATTCCTGACTGGATCCAGGGGAACCCTGGTCACAAGGAGTACTTCCTAAAATCTATAAGTTTGAATGGTTATATTGTTTTGTTGAACTGAAAACAGCCAATCAGTCTTTATAACATTTTGTTGTACGTATTAGTGTGAGGGTCAGAGACATTTTGGACACTAGGTCATTTTTCTTTAGTTTTAGGTTGCTTGGCATGGACATCATTGTAAGGATAGGGAAAGACAGGCATTTATGTCACCCTTTTTCATTTAATGAATGGGAAACATTGAGAAAACTATAACTTTGTGTCTGTCTCGCATTTCTGGTCCCTCACAATGCCCAGTAAAAATGTCATGCCACATTAAGAAATAGCTAGACTGGCTGCACCAAAATGCCAATCTAGCCACATAACACTCATTCAGTTGACTTTGCTAAATAAATGTCAGTAAAACATGGCATGTACCTTTAAAGAAATTTCAACAATGCTCCAGTGCAATGGTACGTTTCCAACACAAACAGCCCAAACCACCCAGACTTTTCAGAATTCATAGGATGCGAACTTGAGGTGGAGCGGAAAGTACAAATTCCAATTTGTACTCTCTGGGAACGCACAGTTGCCCCAGTGAGTCACAGGTCCCAATAAGAGGAATCCCAGCCCTCCTCGTTAGGGCTTCTGATTTGCCTCAGACATCATCTAAAATCACTGTTCTGAAGTGACAAGGCAGCAACAGGGACAAGGGCAGAGTGGGAATTGGCAGTGCATTGTTACACACAATAGCACGTGACCTGTTTGTGCAAAGAGGGGGGAGATACATGATAATGTACTGGTAAAACCAAGCCAGAGCCAACCCAGGGGTTCTACTGGACTCTAAGAGCCAAACAAGAGCCGAGTCGCCAGAGACACATACCTGGCCTCCTGTCTCCCCAACACCAAAACACATAACTAGCGCCCTGCCTGACCACACCCTCACGACACAAGACCATACCTGGCGTCATGCCTCCCTGTATACCCATGACACAAAGGCCTTACCTACTTCGCTGCCTCCTTACTCCCACAATGCAACTGCTCGCCTGGACTCCTGTCTCCCCATCCCATTAACACAAGCCTCCCCACACAAAAACATTGACTTTCAGCACTCCAACGCCCTGCATGATCGTGTAGGTGTTCACACTGTCATCCATTACAATCTTCAGTGTCAACATTGCACCCATTCCCAACATACCTGTAGACTCACATAATCACTGCAACCCCACCCACACCTCTTAAACACTGTTCACGCTGGTAGAAATATTAGTCTGGCATAAGGAATTTGGACTTCTGCTGATCTACTCTGGGAAAAATTCTACTTTCTACTACCATTAATTTGTTTTATTGATGTCTAATAGTGTGTTTCGGTCGTTTCATTTTACTGGTACAATGTTCAATGTTCTTTCCACTGGCACTATGCAGATGAATAGCGATAAAACCATATACCGCAATTGGATCTAGTAGAAGCCATGAGCAACTGGTGAAGTGAAAATTAAGCCATGGTGTCAGCACAACACCCTCTCCCCACCCTTTGCTTGGCCTCAACATACACTCTAACCAGATGGCCTCTGGACAGTGAATAAGCCCATTCCCATATATATCTTCTCAAGTGCTTTCACGCAACAGTTCCTCCCGGGCAGCAGCACCCCCTGAAGCTTGGAGAACTTCCAAAATACTCAGGAACAAATCAAAGTGACGAGGCCCGTCCTGAGTGATAAGGGTAACGACAATAGAGCATAACATAAGAATATCCAGCAATATCACACAATAGGCAAGTAAACTGCCCATCACGGGTCATATCAGTCTTGATTCTGACGTGGTTATGCTGGACTAATATTTACATCCAAAAGAAATTGGCTAGTCAAATGCTTGTACAGACAATATGTGTTTTCTTATTTTAATTATCCCTCTGTAATTTGATGAAATAATTTCTTTATTCGTAAATGTGTGCTTGCGGGTGATCGAAATATGTCAGTATTTTTCTGCTATGTGTAGTCAGAATTCCCACCAACTTTCTCAGAAACACAGCAGGGATAGGATGGGTGCCTATCACAGCACTGGGGAATTGCCTCAGACCAGAATCGGAATAATGGTTTGGTGTTCGAGATTTCATACACTTAATTCCAAAGGAATTTATATCATGTAGAAACCAGAGTTGTAGAGGAAATGAAGGCTTCAAGTACAGATCCTAACGCACTGAACAAAATAAAGAAACACCAGATTACTTATTGCAGTGATGCTGGAGTGCTCATTCTAAAAGAATAACCTCCACTAGAGAGCAAAATAAATCTGAAAGTGTGGTGTAATTGAAAACATTAACTGTGTGCGTTTAAATTAAATGATGGTTAATTTGTTCCTTTTAGTCCATATAACACTTGTACGCACAAAGCTTCATTTGATAACCAAACATGGGTACAACCATAAACACGGTCACAATAAGTGCATTTCAACATCAATAAATAAACAATCACAAAACAATGCTGGCAATATAGATACTGACCATACTCTGATGCCTGGTAGTGTGTTACAACCCTTACACCATCAAAATATGAGCAGAGGTTGAGAACTTTGGACTCGGAATGATGCTGCCTTCAGATTCATGGTGCATTTGTATGGTGGGGAGCAGGGCAGCATTCTCAACTCACACATGCCTTCTCAAGAAGGCACAGAACAAAAGCACACACACGTCAATTGAATGTCATGTTGCTGCTTTCCTTTCTTTTCTTCTATAAATATATATTTAAAACGAGGGGAAGGTGCGATCTAGCCAGTAATGGATGAAAGGTGAACCTAGGGTCGCCTTTGAACTTGCTGCACCGCCTGGGCTGGCTAGAGCCTCGCTTGGCTACCGCAGCTCTAAATATATGGGTGTGAGATGCACACTCCTTACCTGTAGACTGAAAAGCCGAAGAAGTGGAGGCAAGCGAAGCGGATCCCTCCTTGTGGAAGAGCCCTTCTCTGATGTACATCAATGTTGGAATGCAGACTGCAAGCACGAATAACCCATTATCAAACATGAGCGCAACCGGAAGGAACGGGGACCCAGGCAGGGTGGACGGGCCTTTTCAGGCCACTGTCAATCAAGGCGGCTGGAGAGGATGCGGATTGGATATTGCAGCTGCCGTGTACCTGTAACAGTACTGGGCGATAGGCAAAGCGTTGATGGCAAGTCAGTGGAGAACGCTGCTTTGTATGAAATTACAGATCTCTGATAAGGACATTGACAAAGATGCCAGGAAGACAGATTGTCTTCATCGGGACCCCTGCTCCTGCCTTCCCTCTTTCTCTCTGGCCGGCCACCATTGGCCCTGCGCCTCCACCCACCAACGAGGCAAAAAATCTGGGGGTCATCTTCGATGCCACTCTATCATTCTCTTCTCACATCACTGACATCTCAAAAAAGTCCCACTACCAATTGCACCTTCTCAGAGGTATTCTACCTTTTCTCACCTTCCCCCAGAGGCTCACCGGCTCCAGAACCATGGCCCTCGCTAGGCTGGACTACAGTAACAGCCTCCTTCTCAATCTGCCCTCCTCTACCGTCCGTCGTCTGAAACTCAAAGAACAGAGCCGCAAAAATTATCCTTGGCTTCAAGCCGAGGAACCGCATCTCTCCGGCACTGAAATCCCTTCACTAGCTCCTGTGGTGGCAAGGATTAAGATCAATGCCCTTTGCATTGTCCACAAGGCTTTCTGGGGCCGGTGCCCCCTCTACCTGCAACGCTCTCTTCCTAAATACTCACCTTCCCGAGCCCTCCGAGTGAGCTGCTTCTCCAAGCAGAGACTTGGGGGTGAAAGATATTTATCCACTGCAGGTGCTTCCCTTTGGAACAGCCTCCCTGCCTCTCTCCGTCTTGATTCGGATCTCCTTAAGTTCCGGAAACTCCTCAAGACCTTCCTCTTTGCCTCCTCCTTTTCTCTCCCCCCTCTCTTGCCAACCATCTCTTTCTGCTCTCTTGCGTTCTCTCTCCTCTACGCCTGATCAGTTCGACGACCGGCAGCCTGGTGCACCTTCTGAGCCTCACAGGTCCCAAGCATCCTCGCCAGTCTCCTGCACTTGCCCCCGGCCCTTGCACTTGCCATAGCACTACTGCACCTCGTTTTTACGGCCCAGGAGAGTGGTATCTCTGCACTTAACCGAGATTCTGACCGGCCTTGGCGCCCTTGGTCCCTGTTGCCCCCCACGCTCCACACACTTCCTCTTTCTGTTCACCTGCATAATCTGAATGTACCATTCCTAGTAAGATCTTTTGTCCTGTGCTCCCCATGTCTTCGCCTCCCATGCATGGTTGCGCTTTGAAACACTTGTGTATAAGCGCATAATAAATAAATAATCAATCGATAAAGGCAAAATGGCCTAATTTCTTGAGTGAGCATGATAATTACAGATGGGTGTTCACCCTAGTGGGGGCCCTTACTGGTCATGAGGTCGCAGGGCCCTCTGCACCGCAGGGGACCCTCCTACTCCAGGAAGGGGGAAGCTCTCCCCCAATCCACATTCCTCAAACGGCATTGCTGTTGCTTGGAAGATTCTTGAACCTGCCTGTCCACTATTGGATGCCCACCTCCAAGTTTGAATGTTGCAAACCTTTATAGGAGGGCTGGGGTAAAAGGAGAGCAGCTGAACCCAGAAACCGAGTCCACCACTGAAGCTGAAGAGATCCGAGGAAGAGGACGACGACAGAGGACTGAAGTAGGAACAAGCATTGGCCAAGCCAACTCTACCGCATGTGAACCTTTACTGTCTGTTCATTTGCCAAGCCCTCTGCAAGGTGCCTTCCTCCCTTTGACAAGAAGCCTGCCAAGCAGCATGAAGAAAGCCCCCCACCCCCACCCCACCTAACAAGGTAAAAGGACAGCCAATAAATGACATGCAATCTTGAACAGGACTTAAAACACAAGGAAAGGCCATTTTGAGTCTGGGGTTCCCTTAAGTGCATTATCACGGCTAAAAAGGCAACCTGGCATAATGCAGTCAGATGGAAGGCCAAAAGCTAACTACCACCAGCCTGTTCAGAGGATGCCTGGAATGTATCAAAAAGGCTACTTATGACAGAGTGCCCATACAACAGTACATGAAAGATGGCTTGTGCTGCAAACAGTAAAACACAGATGCCATAATAGGGAGATGACCACTCCTGTATTGGTAGGTCCAGGGACGAACTAGTTAACACAAAACGACATTGCAAAAGGGACCCTAGGAGCACACCACATAAGGTGGGTGGCGGTGCTGTCATAGGAAAACATGGAAGCCAAAATGATGGCCCCACACTGGCATGTTAAAAGAAGGGTCCACCGAACAAAAGTAAATGAAAGAGAAAGAGAAAGAGAAAGAGAAAAAGTTTCACTTTTCTTTCAAAATGGTTTATTCAACTTACATGTCCTGATGGAGTAAGGCCTAACTTGCCCTATGCTAAGGTCGGATTTCCCCAACTAAAAAACTAAGAATAGTCTGTGTCATCAAGTTCAACTCAAAAGTTTGTCTGTGTCCAACAACATATACTTGCCCTCATAACTAAAGGTATACAATGTGTAGGGATGTTTGTAATATAAGAAACAGTGTTCCAACATAAAGTTCAGAGCTTCTTCCAGCTCCTGGCTTGCTTTTCAGATTCCCCTTCCCCAAAGTTCAAACAGTTCCACAAAAGGCCTCAGGGATCCCTTCCCCAAGAATGCAGCTCTTCCAGATTCAAAACCACAGTTATTTCTAATCTCTCACCTTTCAATAATGATTGCAAATCAACTTTATAATTTTTCAGGATTTTTAACAGTTCACGTACATTGCTCTTTTCTTCAATCACTTCAGCACTTGTTATTTAACACAGTTTCTATATCTTGACTTTCCTTGGTTCTTACCAAGTAGGGGTTACTCAGTCTAGGCGCAGTTGTCGGACTACACGGTCCACCCATTACAGGCATGCAACTGATAACCCTTGGCTCTTTGTTAGATTCATATGTTCTCATTGGACGTCCTTGCCAACAGAGTTTCCCTCTGAACCTGTGTTATTAGTCCACATTCAATTCCGTTTCTCCTTGCAGTCTCTTGACCATGCCACTACGTGACTGTCACACAATTCCCTTTGTGGTGTTTATTCCTTGTCACCACCTTGCGTTCACGCGGTGCATCTGTTCTTGTTGCTTGCTTTCACTTAGTTCATAAGTGCTCATCATTGGTTTTTGTTAGAAAAGATTGGATGCAGTAACCCTGTGGGAGACTACACCAGCCTTGTCCTCTTGGAAATAGGTAACCCACCTATTGGTATAGGTCTGTACTACACAAGTTGGTAGAGTGACTGAGCAGGCAGACTTATCTAAAGAGGGGTACATGTGAGCCATAGAAATGCAACACTGAGGTTCACAATTACAAGTATCCAAATAACATGTATACTTCAAGGTTTTCTAGTAAAATAATTATTTAACAGTCAGTTTTAAATAAACCGTCTTTAGAAAGGGCAATACGCAACAATAAAAATACACTTCCTCAGATTTAAGATAAGCAAGTAGATACCCTTTTGGGATGCCACGCACACACTTCCTACACCCTGAGGTGCCTTAAATTACTAGGGCAATGTTGTTGACATTAATATATCACATTTGGCACTTAATACAATTCTGGAAAAGGAAATGGTTAGGGAAGGAAAAGGTTAACAGGTTCTCAGAGCATGTGAATACTTTTCAATCTCCCAATGAAGTCTAGGTTAGACCTTTCCCAGCAATGCAAGTTAAACATATGCACCACCTATGTGGGACAGTTAAAACCAAAGTCAATGCGTCAGAAGAGTCTGCCGGGAGCCAGGACAGCCAAGGTAAGTTTGAACAAATGTCTATGGAGCTGAGGCACTTCTTTAGATAGCACAAACGTCTTGCACAATGTTTTAAGAGAGTTTGTAGAAAAAGAATCACTGTTGGGCCACAAGCTGTTAGGCTTGTGAACGGCAGAGCTGGAATTAACTCTGCAAAAAACAGCTACTGCAAGTCTCCAGTGAAAACAAGCAAGCTACAGACACAAGAGGCAAGTACCCCTTAGTCAAGACAGTACCTTATGTTTGAAGAAGAGGATTCAGCCGACTTCTGTTCTGGTTGCAGTCCTGCAAATCCTGGATTACTGGGCCTCAATTGTGGGGACAACAGGTAGGACCTCTAAAGGATGTGTGCACTGCAGTTTGAATGTCAGCAGCGGCTACAGGCTCTCTTCAGATCAGCAGCACTTTGCGGTTTCAGCTACAGGTCAATAGCACCACCGCGGTTCTTGGACACTTGATGGGCTTCCCTTGCTTCTGGGGTCCAGCACTCTGTTGAGGAGGATCAGGCTTGGGTTGTCCTGCTTCGGGAGGGTCTTCAGGATCTTCCTGGAGCTTGGGTTTGGCTTAAAGACGATGCACTCAATTCTGTGTTTCCCGACACCTGGCACTCGGTTCCAGTAGCAGCAAGGAAGTACAGCCAGCAGGGAGAGGGGTTCCAGCAAAGTTTGTCTTGGGGTCAGTTGGACGAAGTCTTCCTTTCTGGGCTTCTCTAATCGATTCAGTGTTTGGAGCTTCAGCACTTCAGCAGGGCTTCACTGGGCAGTTCAATGGTCCAGGAGGGTGTAGCAAGCTTCTCTTCCAGTTTCCTTTGTCGGATGTTTCGTCCAGAGGTCGACTCTGCCTTCTGTTCAAGAGACCTCGCCTTTTATGCAGGTTTCTCCCATTCATACACGGCCTAGCTGTCACTCACACAACAGGGTGGCTGTCCAGCAAGGACAGCCAGCCAGCCAATCAGCACTGGGTGCATTCAGGTAACCAAGGAGACTAAGGACAGGGAGTTTCGGCCATCTCCCTCACTTCCCGCCCTGCCAGGCACACTGGAGCCCGCCAAAAGCAAAACAAACAAAAGGGCTCAAACCTGGCTTGGCGCGCAGAGTAAAACCCAAAGACCTCACAAGCAAGAAATGGCTAAAAAAGAAGACTGGGGCCATTTTGACAAACTAAACACCCATGTGAACTGGGTGATCTCCAGCCCTTTAAGATGAATGGCAACACCCTGGAGATGGATGGGGATGTAGATGTTATTCATACATCAATGATAAAAATGACTCAGGTAGTTGGCAAAAAGGACAACTGTTTTAATATCAATTATATAAAACAGGGAGTGCAACAGACATCAACGGACTTCTCAGCGCAAATTCTCTCAATGCATCTTAGAAAAAAGTACTCTTCTATAACGAAAAACCATCATAGGTGACGTTTAATCTACGTATTACTAATGTCATCCTATGGGGCAAACTACAAAAACCTATTGAAGAAAGTGATTGGGTCTAAGGGAATATCTAAGTGTACGTTGTATACTTGTATGGGTCAGTAAGGGAAAGTAATTGCTTTCTTATCATCAGGTGGGGCAACTAAGCCTTCCATTCAAAATGGCCACTATGAATGTCACTAAATACACGTCCCATTGGTTCTACACACTATAGAACCCTTAATTACGTGGTCCCCTACAATTGGTTGGCACTGTAACCTCCGTCAGTACTTTTCCACCTACGTCTAGCAGCATGCAGACTGGACCTCCAGGTGCTGGTGAGCTCGTCTAAAACAGAGCTTCCCAACAATTAGCATATCCATCTATCATCACCTCAGTGGTCTGCTGGCAATTAAGACTTTGAACTTGTCCTTAGGAGTGTTCTTAGCTCTACAGAATTCAGAGGAGTGAAGACACGCTCTGCCCTCATACGTAGATGTGATAGTCCTGTTCATCCAACTTTATCTGTCTGCATGACTGAAGACCACAAAATCGAGCCTCTAGTGTATTAAAAAATACTATTTTCCAATGAATCTCTGACGTCTTCCTTGTTTTGTTCATGCCTTCTGAACAGGAGCTTGTTCTTTCACACAATCTTGTATCCAATGTCATGGGTGGAGGGTTGTGGGAGATTGGGAGTGGGGCACCCGCAGGCGAGACATGATATCACCCTTTCCCTATTAATGACAAACCGAACTCTACTTTTATGGGTTATTGCAAAACCTCCCCTTTCATTGCCCCACATTTAACATTTGAAAGTACTGCAACGAGGAACATACTAAGAGTAATGAATACTACAACTACATTTTACCACTTTGGTACTGGGACGAGGAAGATGCCTGCAGAGTATGGTGAGAGTCAGGCACATGCTTTTAATCATAGTCAAGCAAACCTAATGAAGGGTCCACACCTGCAACCTGTTAGGGGTTTGCAGGTGTATAAAATAATAGAGAAACTGGGAGGCCTGTGGGAGAGAGACCAGCAAGGACACTTCCCAAGAGGAGGCAGCCGCAATGGGACCTGTGGAGGAGCCAGGACGGCAGCCAGCAGCTCAGAGAGGGAGCCTCCAGGATGTGAAACCTTGCAGGAGGAAGGATGACGCCACCCACGTCCTCACTGAGGCAGCAGAGCTACCCGCATGTGAGAGACGGGCACTGGTATGCGAGCGGGGCTCGCAGGAGCTGGTCCTCTGACCTGCAAGGAAGAAAGAAGCAGCGGGAGCCGTTCTGGAACAACGCTAAGTACTGTTAAGTGTCGAGGAGAGTCACTCTATACCCGGGACATTCCTAAGCGGGCTGCGAGTGGGGAATGAATTCATCCCAATTCCCGAACTGAACGGTCAGTTGAAAGTAAGCATAAAGAATACTTATTGAATACCGAACTGAATAACAATTTGAAATGAAACCATGCTGAGTGCATATTGAATACCAAATTGAAGGAAAACTTTAAACACAGCAAATGTATTGAATATCGAACTGAAAAAAATGTGTGAAGAAAAACTTGAATCAAACATAAGAAAGGCACATTGAATCTCAAACTGGATGAAAGCTTGAACATAAGTAAAGTGAATATTTGTTGGGTGTCGAACTGAATGAAACCTTGCATTTTCAATCATTAAATATGGAATTGCATAACACTGTTTAGGGGAAAAGCAGAGGCCAGCCAAAGAGAAAGTGTGCAGGGGAAAACAGTGCAAAGGAAAGAGCGCAAGTGGGAAAAAGTGTCATTGGAAGGCGGCACATGAGCAAGGCCACCATAAAGTGAACTTCATGGATAATTGCAGCGTGGCAAGGCAAAAGACTGGCAAGAGGTGTGTGACACTTTGTGGCAGAGCCAAGAGGCTAATCAGGAGAAGCCACAGGAGGGTGAATACTGCACATGTGTCAAGAGGCCAACCAGGAGAGACTACAAGAACGCAACTCTGTACAGAGGGACAAGCCTGGAAAACCGTTGTGGGCTGAGGAACCTAGGGATGCTGGTTGCGTTACCTGTGGTGGGTGGACCGTGCGGTCTGACAACTGCGCCTAGACCAGGGATCCCGGAACTTTGTGCATCCAAAGAAATTGTGTAAACTAAAGTCTTGGGCAAGGGCACCCTGAGACTCAAGGAACTGCGACTCTTGTCTTGAGACCAAAGCCTGAACTTTGTTGCTTGGTACTTGATATGATATATGATCTGATATGATATATTATTTGTATCACGCTCATACACCGGTGTTTCAGAGCGCGACGAGGCAAGGGAGGGGAAACAACGGAGGACAAACACAACAATCTTACTAGGCCCAGTGACATTGAGAGCTTGCAATTGCAGGGGAGAGGGAAGGGGGAAAGTGTGAGGGGCAGTGGAAAATGCTGAACGCATGAAAGAACAGCAGGTAAGCGTGAAAATAAGGTGTAGACAACAGGTGTCTGATAAGTGCTGGAAGGGGACTGTAGGTTTTAGGGAGAATTCTCAGAAATGTGATAATTCACTTCTACCTTGGAGACCCCCAGCTCTTTTTGCTGGACTTTAGGACTTCAATTTCTAACCTGGAGAGAGCGAGACCTTTTTCCCCACTCTCATGTATTTTCACGTGATTTGGACTCTGACAAACTCCATAGGCATCATCTTTACATTGCGACACAAAGCACCTCCAGTGCAGTGACAAACGGAAGTCTCTTAATTTTCCAAAGGTTTAAATACCTTCTCTTGGTGAAACTAATGTTTCCAAGAGCACTGAAGTGAAATTTACTTTATTTACATTTTGTAACTTTCTAGACCCAGCACACACTATCTTACAATAGGGTGCTGCAAGAGTTACTTAGTATCCCCTTTGTATAGTTTCTCATGTAACATTGTTATGTTACCCTTCCTACAATTAATGGCTGGTGGAAGTGGTTTACTTTTTACTACCATTGTGCGTTTTACCACGGGCTGCAATCGCAGCTGCATTAAGGCACCCATGGGAGCCCATTTAATCAAAATGGCCCGGTCTTCTTTTTTCAACATTTCTTGTTGGAAAGATCCTTCTTGAAGGTTTACTCTGCGTTCCAAACCAGGTTTGGTCCCTATGTTTGTTTTGTCGTTGGCGGGATTCACGAGCGAAGTCTGGCTCCAGCGTGTCTAGCAGGGGCAGGAAGTGAGGGCGGTGCCAGAAACTCCATGTGCTTAGTCTCCTTGGTTACAGGAATGCACCCATGGGTGATTGGAGGACAGCTACCCTGCTGTGTGATTGACAGCTAGGCTACGAATGAATGGGAGAAACCTGCATAAAAGGCAAGACTTTTTGGCTTGGAAGGCAGAGTCGACCACTGGACGAAGGAATCCGAAGAACTTGGAACAGACACCTGCTGCAACTCCTGGACCATTGGTTTACCCGGTGAAGCCATGCTGCTGTGCTGAAGCTTTGAATTTGCCTCAACTAGAGAAGACCTGCAAAGGACGACTTCTCCCCTTTGGTTGGTGGGACCAATCGACCCCAAGACGAGCTCATTTGGAAATCATCCCGAAGCTGGCTGTACTTCCATTGCTGCTGCAGGAACTGAAGTGACAGGGAGAGGAACAACAGGATCTGCAGACTTACACAGGAACAGAAGCCAGCTGGAACCATT
Organism: Ambystoma mexicanum; assembly: GCF_040938575.1. NCBI lineage: Eukaryota > Metazoa > Chordata > Amphibia > Caudata > Ambystomatidae > Ambystoma > Ambystoma mexicanum. Next base: position 475,672,546 of record NC_090927.1, on the reverse strand, counting down.
TCTTCTAACCAAAGGTACTGTAAAACTAAGGGGACTTACCTCTTGTTGTGTGTTAGGCAGAAACCTGTGCAGTTCCCTCTGGGACCACTGCAAAAGATTTAGGACTACAGGTGTTTGGCAGTAAACCCACTTGGTAGCAGTCTGTACCACACAGATTCACTTGGTAGCTGTGGCTGAGCAGTCAGACTTCCCTCAAGAAGAGTTAGGCAGTATACAGAGTATTCACAATAGGTCAAGAGAACACAATAGAACAAGTAAACACTGACCAGGGCTTGGTGTAAAAGAGATATAATTATTTATTTAAAACCACATCTAGAAAAACACACAGGCACTAATAGTAAGCAATTCAAAAACATGGTCACTAAAAGATATACACTCCCTTAAAAGAATATTAGACAAGTCTTAAGTAAAGCCCCACTTATTTTCAGACAGCGGTGAGTGCTTAAAGTAGATGGCACTCTAATAATTCGGTTTAAAAAGGGAGAGAAAAGCAGAGAATAAATTGAAACAGATCCCAACACTTTTTCACGAACACAACAAGAGAGGAAGGCAAAGTAACACCGTGAATTCAGAGTCAGTAGGCCGGATCCGCTTTAAGAGGATCAAAACTAAATGTGTCCAAGGTCACACAGTTGCAGTGCACAAAGTCTTGTAACGGTTCAAAAAGGAGTTGGACCAAAGAAAGGGACCAGTTAGAGGGTCAAGGCGGCCAGCCCAGTCCAGAAGGTTAAGGGGTTATTATTACCTTGTAGCAATCTTTAGAAAGGGAGGCCTGGCGGACACGGTACCTTAAAGTGGTGAGAACACTCCAGTGGGGGCAGTTGTTCCTGGCAGCGGATGCAAGTCAGTGCTTGGTCCGGGGGAAGAGAGGATCTCGTTGGGGAGGAAGACAGGAGTCCGTTGCACTGCCAGGGAAGAAACCAGCCGCAGAATTTCTCAGGTACAAGGAGCGGTCCGTTGATTCGCGGTTCAGTGGTAAGTGGCTATCCGGCTGCCGGGGTGCATGGCACAGGCAGTTCGACCACAACCCGGTCTGGGGTGCGAAGAGAAGAAGGTAAACTGGTTGTGCCCACCAGTCAGGGGAAGAAGCCTCTCCAGCCGGGAGATCTTCTCTGTCGCCGGGAAGTGGTGAGTCGGTTCCGCAGGGCTCCACCAGTGGTGTCGTCGTGGTATGTCGGCTCAGCTTCTCCCTCGTCGGATTCTCAGGTCCTGTGGCGACTTCTGAAGTTCCAGTCCCAAAAGCCCTGCTTTTATGCAGCATACCCCCATTCACTCAGCCTAGCTGTCAATCAAACATGCTAAGTGGTGAGCCGGCCGGCTCACCACTTGGGCCAATCACACAAGAGTGCGACTTGAGTTACCAAGGTAACTCAGTCCAGGGTGCCTAAACACCATCCCACACCCCCTGTGGTACCCAGACAGAGTGGCACCACTTTTGGAGGCTTCTGTGGAGAAGCCTACCAAAAAGTGGAACAAAGGGCTCGCCTTGGGTTGGAGTCACAGAAGAGAACACAAACGCCATTTTAGAATCGAGTCCTGGCAAAAAATACCAACCGGCGAATTAATATTAATTAAATAAACCAACGGTATGTTCGAGGCTATGAGAATTAAATAATTAAAGTTGATAGCCTCGAACAATGGGAAAATCCCATAGGGGAATATTCGCGGTCGAATATAAAAAGTAGAATCCACTGCCACCAGCCAAAACTCGATCAGGGGGGACAGAGACGTGCCCCCTCGACTAACAGACCCCGGGGCAATCGAATTGCCCCGACCAGTACGTCCACAATATGATGGTTTGTACTGGTTTCTGTTCATAATTTGGGACTAGTAAAGCCAATGGTGACTTTACATGCCCTGGGAGACAGTAGTCAGTCCCAGGGTATGGAGTCTATGGTGGGGTGTCACTATGACACCCCTGTGTTACTGCACGGAGGGTGCTGTGTAACACACATAGTAAAAACACATGAGACCCTATGGAGTAAAGGACCCCATAGCCCATAAAACACATTAACAGTCAAAGGAACACCATAAATCATGTCCAAGAGTGGGAGAAAAAGAGTCTCACTCTTGGCAGGAGAAAAAAACAAACTCCAGAAATCCAGCAAAGCTGCTGGGGGACTCACTAGGTTAGGAAATTCAGCCTAAAGAGAGAATTCTCCCTAACATTGTGTAACCTTGCTTGTTCTCAGTTGAGACTTGTCTTGGTTGCTTTTGCAGCGTTGCTTGCAGCCTTGCCCATCACAAGCCTACCAGCTTGTGGCCCTTCCAGAGATTCTATTTTTCTACAAAGACTTCTAAAACATTGTGCAAGACTTTTACTTACCTGCAAGAAGTGCTTCAGCTCACCTAGATTTTTGCTCAATTAACATTGGCTGACCTGGCTCCCTGAAAGACCCTTCTTACCTCTGACTTTGAGCTTTACCTCTGCTCCAGATAAGGGTTAATTTACTTTGCATTGAGGGTTCAAACGTACTTACCCGCTTCAGAATATTTGGTTAAGCTTTGTTTTATTCCCAAACCCTTCTCATTGACACCAACTCAGTATTGCTCTTAATGTACCAGTGATATATTAATGTCCACAGTGTCCTAGTTATTTAAATCACCTTCGGGTGTAGGAAGAATCTGTGTGCCATCCCAAATGGGTACTTGCTGATTTAGAGAAACTAAGAGTGTATATTTTGAAGTGTATTTGTGTGTTGCTTATGTATTGCTCCCTTCTGAAGAAGGCTTATTCAACTGACTGTTCAATAAATTAATAATTGTTTACTCAAGAAACCTTCAGTGTAAGAGTTTATTTGAATATTTCTCATTGAATATCTGTGTAAAAAGCATACTGCTCACAGTGACCCCTCTTGAGATAAGCCTGGCTGCTCAGCCACACTACCTACCTGTGTAGTATCTACGTATACCAAAGGTTGGGTTCCTATTGCCAGGAGGTGAACGTTGGTGTAGTCTCCCAAAGGCACACAATCTTGCCTAACAGCAGGGTTGCAGATAAAGATCCAAGTGCAGGGGTTGCCAGGAGGCAGTGTGTGTGTGTGTGTGTGTGTGTGTGTGTGTGTGTGTGTGTGTGTGGCTGGCAGGGCAGGGCTCTGGGCCCAAAATCAGAGGGTAACCTGGTGCCCAGTGACAAAGCAGACAGATTAGCAGAGGAGATGAAGAGCAAAGGCAGAAGCAAAGAGGAAGGTCTTGAGGTGCTTCCGGAACCGAAGATGGTTCTCCTCAACTTTCAGAGAGGCATGGAGGCTGTTCCAGCGGGAAGGCCCCAGTCGAGGAAACAGATCTACCCCCGTTGCTTGGAGAAGCGACTGACCCAGAGGGAGTTGGAGGTGAAGGAGCGAAGAGCTTGAGTAGGAATGTATTTACAGAGGGAGATTTGAAGGTATAGTGGAGCCAGGCCCCAGAAAGCCTTGTGGACAATGCAAAGGGTCTTGCATTTAATCCTTGCAGTCACTTGGAGCCAATGAAGATATTTCAGGGCTGGAGAGATGCAATCCCAGGGCTTGAGGCCAAGGACAAGTCTCACAGTCCTGTTCTGGATGAGCTGTAGAGGATGGAGAATGGTTGCAAGCACATTTAGAAAGAGGCTCTTGCAATAGTTCAGCTCAGAGAGACCCAGAGCACTGTTTTCGTTGTAGTGGATATAAAGTGCCACTCAACCATGGATTGCCACAATAGTCAAGAAATATGATCCCTCACACGCCTTAAAAAAATTAAAGGTTAGTGAAGAAGTCCACTACACTAAAGATAGAGATAGGATGGTATGAATTATTTTTAAATCACCAATACTTGTTTGTTTTGCTTTTTAGATTCATGTTATCTGAACATTTCTACACAACACGTAATCTTTGACTAATTTTTGTCACTATACAGTGTCCTGAAGACGGGCCCGTTAGATCATGTAAATGAGACTGATTCAATTGCATGCCATCTTGTTTTGGGACCCAGAAACACAACTCAATGTCGACGAATTCTAAGAAGGAAAATAAAGAGGGCTAACATATTGTTAAAATCGCATCCCTCACCCCCTTACTAACTCCACTTACTTTTGTGGTGATAAGACCCAATTCAGACATTTTTGTGTTGTTGCTCTAGTGATTAAGAGCATCTGTGAATGTTAGAACATGTATTGTGTTTTATGTGTTTTATAATGTTGAGATTATTGATGTTTTGTATACAATAATTAAAATATGTATTATTTTTGCACCTCTGTCTAAATAAAACATGACAGCTCTCCATCTGTGTTAAGTGTGGACTTTCACAACTTGTGCGTGTTAAGGTGGGTAACCGTTCTGTGGAACCCTTTGCGTATTACATATATTCTGTCCTCCTCCACACAGCCCCCGAAAAAAGAGGACACCCCAGCTCTGTACTAGTATAGTCTGAGGAAGGTGGTCAGCCAGGCCAGGCCTGATCAGTGATACCCAGATTATCACAGAGGCGATTGAGCAGGATGGCATGGTTGACCGTGTCAAAGGCAGAAGCAAGAACAAGTATGATGAGGACAGGGGATATTGGAATCAAGGTTGGAGAGCAGGTCTTCACAGATGTTCAGGAGAGGAGTGTCTGTGCTTCTGGCAACTCTGAAGCCAGACTGATAGTCATGGAGACAACCAACAGAATCGTGTGAAGATTAAGCTGAAGAGATGGCCAGCTTTTCCAGGAGTTTGCCCAGGAACGGTGTGATAGAGATCGGGCGATAGTTAGCCGGGCAAGAGGGGTCGGCTGTGGGTTTTTCAGAAGAGGGTGCACAAGAGAGTGCTTCAGAGGGGAGTGGAAGGCTTTAGAAGCGAAGGAGTGGTTGCAGAAGTTGGCCAGAGTAGGAGCGAGGGTGTGAATGTGGTCCTTGATGGTTTTGGATGAACAGGGAAGAACATGTTTTGACGAGACTTACATAGATCAGACTTGTCTGGAAATCTCATCAGGGAAGAACAGAGGAAAAGAGGAGAAAGAGGGAGGAGAGGCGGCAGCAGGGGTGGGCAGAGGTATCAGAAAGAGAAGGGGGAGGAGGGGAAGAGGAGAGGACGAGAGAGTGGACAAGATGTCCTGGGTTTTTTAGATGAAATGAGAGGCAAGGGCCGTGCAGAGGGCCTGAGAGGCGACAGGTGAGGTAGTGCCTGCAGCAGGGCTGGCCAGCTCCTTGCAGGTTATAAAGAGTTCGGCCGAGTAGTTAGATGCCGCAGGGATGCGGGCTTGGATACGGGCTCTCTTCTTAGTGCGGACAAGAAGCCGGTTTTGCCTTTGGAGCAGGCGGCAGGCCAGTTTGTCAGAGGATGCACAAGAAGCCTGCCATTTCCTCTCAGCCACCCTACACTTTCATTTAAGGGTAACTAGGTCAGAGTCATACCAAGAATTCCACTTGGCTTTGGGCTTCAAGCGGATCCTCATGCCAGGGGCAAGAACATCAAGAGTATCAGAGATAGAAGAGCATGGAAAGGGCTGTGTCAGGATGCGAGTCAGCGGGTGGTGGAGGAGGTGGAGAGAAAGTGGTAGCGAAAGCCTCGACTGACACTTAACTTGGGGAAAGGGGAACTGAAGAAGTGAAGAACTGGAAGAAGCTCAGAACTTTATGTTGATCACTACTACTTTCATTATTGACATCACTACACATTGTTTAGCTTTAGTTGTGAGGGCAAGTATAGGTTTTGGACACAGACCGCCTTAAATTGAACTTTATGACTCAGCCTTTTTTTAGTTTCGTTCAGGAAGGGTAATCCCACCTTAGCATAGGGCAAGTTAGGCTTTCAACCAACCGGACATTTAAGTTAGTAAACACCTTTTGATTGAACTGTAAGTTGTCTGTGTATTGCTTCATGATGCCTTCACACAGTTTTCGATTAATCAACTTTGTAGTTCGAGTTTCAACAATTTCACTGGGACGAGTTTCTTCACTTGTATAATGATTCCCTTTTGGACGCCCGGTCCGCCTGTCCTCCCTGTTACCTCTCTTCTTATAGAGGAATGCCTCCTTGCGTTGCAGTCACTCGTGACCTTCCTTCTCACTTGGTTTTTCTCTCTCGCTTGGTTTCGCTGTCGGTCTCCTCGCTTTCCCTTCGAGCAACGGTCCTGTGTTCCTCGTGGCAACCAATGCCACTGTGGATGTCTCCGTGGGTTGGTGTTGGCGTAGTTGGTTGGGACGCCTGCCCACCACTACCTATTCGGTCATACAACCAATGGTTCCCAGCTTCTCACACCCTTGGTTTCTCGCCGATTCGATACGCTGTCTCCACAGCGTCTGGTACTCTGGTTCAGAGCAGCTGTGAACTTGCGGGGCTCTGTGGCTCTCCTTGGCCCCACCTCCCGATTGCGTTACGCAGCCCAGGAGCCGCGCCGGCTGCCATATGATTCTCTCTGATCTCATAGCTTTCTCTTCTTTAAACATCCTTGTCCCAGTGAAGTCTCGGTTTGTCTTTAAAGAGACGGCTTATTTTCTCTGATTAACATGGTGCCTGGTAAGTTTGCCCTCAATCCAGTCTTAGTTTTTATTGCTGTTAGGCATCTCAGGTAATCCCATGTATGTCATCAAGGGTAATGGGTTAGGGAGTTGCTTAGAGGAAGGTGAGTCCTTGTCCCCCAACGGGGAGTCTCTCGCAGTGAGGTTCCACTTGACCAAGGGCCCCTAGGGAGGGTCTTGCAGAGCAGGCTCACCTCCCTATCCTCAGAGGGGGAGTCTCCCCCTTGGGGAGAAGGGACGGATTCCCTCTATTTGTCAAAGGTGATACAAAAGTACCCCCACTGCACTGTTTGTAAGATGCTGTGTGCACTGTTAGAAAGTTACAAAAAAGGTACAAAGGCAACAGTTTCCCAGTACTGATGGTCTGAAGGACTGATCAGTTTCCCCATGACAGAATGAGCAAAAGACCATGAGAGTGAAGCTGAAGGCTTCACACATCCCTGTAAAAAGTCAGAACAGGTTCAAGAACAAAAGCACAAGGTTTGTAGGTGTTAGGGAGAATTCTCATTTCTGTGCTAATTCCCTTCAACCTTAGAGACCCCCCCCCCCAGCTCTTTTGCTGGGCTTTAGGACTTCTTAATTTATTTAACCCTGGAGTGAGTGACCCCTTTTTCTCTCGCTCTCATGTGTTTTGACCTGATTTAGATTATGGGTTTCCTTTATTTTTGGAGTAACAAATTCCATAGGCATCTACTTTTTGTATAGTGACACACAGCACTTTCAGAGCAGTGTCAGAGAAATCCTTTAGATTTTTCATAAGGTTCAAATACATTTTCTTGGGTGAACTACTGTTCCCAAGAATAGTAAAGTGAAATTGTCTTTACTTACCTTTTCTCTTTGTGGGTCCAGCGCACACCATCTTATGTGGAGTGCTGGGGGTTACATAGTAGCCCCTTTTCCTACCTACTCATGAAACCTTTTTTTATGTTGGCCTCACTACTTTAAATGGCTGGTGGCAGTGGTTTAATGTTCCTAGTATTGTGCTTTTCTACCGCAGGCTGAATCCTGTCAAAATGGCCCCAGTCTTCTATTTTGCCATGTTCTGTTTGTGAGGTCTTTCTGGGTTTGCAGGGCAAGCCAGGTTTGAGCCATTCGTTCATTTTGCCTTTGGCGGGCTTCAGTCCTGAAACCTGCCTCTGGCTCCAGTGTGAAGTGAGGGAGGTTCCCAAAACTCCCCTGTCCTCTGTCTTTAGGAATGCCTCAATGCACCCAGTCCTGACTAGCTGGCTGGCTGTCCTTTCAGACTTTCTGTCCTGGACAGCCATCCTGCTGTTTGAGTGACAGCTAGGCTGTGCATGAATGAGAGGAACCTGCTTAAAAAGTGAGGCTTCTTGGACTGAAGACAGAGTCGACCACTGGGAAGAACAACCCGATGAAGAAACTGTGAACGAAGCTTGCTGCATCCTCCTGGACCTTTGAATTGCCCAGAGAAGCCCTGCTGCTGTGCTGAAACTCCTTTTTCTAAGCAACAAGAGATGCTCCGGAAGGGGCAACTTCTTCCCTTGGGTTAGTGCGAACCCCGAGACGAACTTCGCTGGACCACCTTCCCCGACTAGCTTGTACTTCTTTGCTGCTGCAGGAACCGAGTGCCATGGGTCTACAAATCCGTAGTTGAGTGCAACGTCTGCAAGAGTCTCCCCAGAACCCTCCAGAAGCAGGACGACCAGAGCTTGAGTCCCCTCACCAGAGTGCAGGACTCAAGGAGTGAAGGAAGCCCAACCGGTATCCAAGATCTACGGTGGTGCCGTTTACATAGCGTTGAAACCGCGAAGTGCCGCTGATCTGAAAAGAGCCCGTAGCTGCTACCGCCAACCTCAGATTTGCTGCTGCAGGAGTCCTCCAGACTTCCTCCCTCCTGTCCCCACGAATGAGGCCCATGAACGCAGGATCTGCATCACTGCAACCAGACAGAAGCCAGCTGGGCCACTCTTCTTCCAACCAAAGGTACTGTTCCGACTTGGGGTACTTATCTTTAGCTTTGCTCTTCTCAGTTGAGACCTGCAGTAGCTACTTTTAAGCTGTACCGTTCACAACTGTAACCGCTTGTGACCCTACAGTGATTTTTCTTCAACAAACTCTAACTTTGTGCAAGACTGTTATCTAAGAAGTGCCTCTGCTCCATCAACTGTGCTTCAATTGACTTTGGCTGTTCTGGCTTCGCTTCCTGCAGACTCTTCTAGTCCACTTGACTGATATTTACTATTCCTCATAGGTGATATATGTTTTTTTCCCAATAAGTTTTTATTAACAGTTTTCAATAAAACATGCAAAAATAAACCCCATTCCCACAACATTCCCTCCCTCTCCCTCCCAACCCACTCTTCCCTCTGATCCAAGAGGGCTGATGATATCATGACAACAAGATTAGAAATAGAAATATACTGCATGTTATATTGGCCAGGGTGTCCAGGAGGGCCACTTAATCATGTTCTCCATCCGGCGCTCCCCATAGTGTGTGCGCTAACATACCCAAGTCTTTACAGGTCCGATTCATCCTGTGGGCTAATAATGGCCAGTAGTTCCATAGCCTTGGGGCACCAGGCCCGGCGGGCTCCCGCTTTTAGGTACGTTAGCAAATTGGCCCAGTCCGACATGAATCGCATGTGAAGCCCCTGGATAGAGTAGGTGAGCCATTCCATGGCCACCAGCGACCACAGCTTAGCGGTCAACTCATGTTTCTGTGGGGGGTCCCTCGACTTCCACTTCCGGGCAAGGACCAGCGCCGCCGCCAGCATCATCACGTTATCTTTGGGGTCCGCTCTAGTGGCAATCGTTGTCAGCATCCCGTTGAGGCCCAGTAAATCCAGCCCTCTGTTTTGCCCTTGCTTAACTCCCAGCACCTGGGCTTCCGCCGCCTGAACCTGAGACCAAAAGGGATCAATTTTTGGGCACTCCCACCAGACATGAGCCCAGGAGCCCACTGCGCCACACTCCCTCCAACACTGCCCTGATACGTTGGGGTATATTTTATTTAACCTGATTGGGGTTAGGTGCCACCTTAGCATCAGTTTCAGCCACATCTCCCGAATTTGTATGGATCTTGCAAGTTTCGGGATCTGAGACCACAGCCTCACCCATTCCGGTTCCTCTATGCCCTTCCCTACGTCCTGCTCCCATTTGACCATATAGTTCCCAGACTGCAAGGTTTCTTGCCGCTTGATATGTTTATAAATGGACGACACCACCCCCTTGTCCCCTGTGTCTGTATCTAGGTACTTTTCGAACTGGGTGATGGGGCGTGTGCCACCTGCTTGATTAACTGATGGGAGACCCAGTGCCAGATCTGAAGATAGGAGAATCTCTGCTTCTCCCCCAAGCCAAAGTCCTTCTTACACTGTTCAAATTGTTTCACCTCACCCCCCCCCGTCAGCATGTCCCGCACCATCCTGCAGCCCCCCTGGAACCAAGGATCAAAGGACTGAGCGTTCGTGACCGCTGGTGTGAATTGTGGGTTCCCATGCAGGGGAGTATACGGGGATGGGAAAGTGGTAATGTGTGCCCTACTAATAGCTTGATCCCAGGCATCTCCTGAAGTCGATGTTATTTCACTACAATACATTCGGCAAGATCTATCTTGCCTCGGCAGCCACAGAACCCCCTCCAGGTCCCTACCCACCACTGTTCTATCCATCTGCCTCCACACCTTCCCTCTGTCATTTCTTTGCCAATCTCTGATGACTCTAATCTGTGATGCCAGATAGTATACCCTGAAATCCGGTTCCCCCACCCCAACCCTGTCAGACTGACCTTTCATGAGGGAGGCCGCCACTCTCAGGCGCTTTCGGTTCCAGACAAAGCGACTGGTTATTTTTTTGTAGGGTCCTAAAGAAACGGGACTCAAACAGAGAGGGCTGAAAAATGATAAAGGAGCAGGGGCAAGATCGTCATTTTTAGGGCGTTGATTCTACCTAACCACGAGATTTCGAGGGGGCCCCAATCCACCAGTTTCGATTTCACCTTCTGGAGGAGCAGAGGGAAGTTAGCCGCGTAAAGTTCCCCCATGCTCTTGGTCAGATGGATTCCCAAGTACTTTAATGAAGATTCGACCCATCTATATTTATAAGCCTTCCTGAGGTCCTGGACCGCGCTAGCAGACAAGGTTAGAGGGAGCGCTTCGGATTTGTGGGCATTACTTTTTAGGCCTGCTACCTGCCGAACCTGTCCAATTCCCTCGCCACTGCCAGCAGGGAGGTGATCGGTTGGGTCAGTGACAAGATCATGTCATCTGCGAAGGCAGCAATCTTATATTCCTCGCCTCCAAACGGGACCCCCTTTATATCCTTGGTCGCTCTCACCGTCTCCAGAAATGGTTCCAGGTGAAGGGCATAGAGGAGCGGTGACATCGGGTAGCCTTGCTTCATGCCCCTTCCTACCTGAACAGGGGGCGATATTTGAGCGTTTATTGCTAGCCGAATTGTTGGGTTCCGGTAATTTGCCCTTACTCGCGAGATGAAACCCGGGCCAAACCCCATTCCGCAAACAGGAAACCCCATTCGACCCGATCGAAAGCCTTCTCGTCGTCGATTGCCAGGAGAAGGGCCGGGGTGTTCTTTTTCTGTGTCTTTTCGATCAGGTGGGCCAGTCTTCTAACATTGTCTGATGTTTGCCTACCTTTAATAAAACCCGATTGGTCAGTGTGTATCAGTTTGGGGAGGATTAATTCAAGGCGGTTGGCGAGGACCTTGGTGTGAATTTTGGCGTCTACGTTTATTAAGGCTATTGGTTGGTAGGATGCACAATCGGTCGGGTCCTTGCCCTTCTTGTGTATTAGAATGACTTTGGCTTCATTCATAGAGTTGGGGAGAGTTCCTGTGGAACCTATGCAATTAAACAACTTGGTAAGAATGGGGATTAGAACTTCTTTATGTGTCTTATAAAATTCAGATACAAACCTGTCCGGACCTGGGGCTTTGCTGGACGGTAGGTTATTAATCACCCTTCTAACTTGATCCGTAGTGATGTCCCCCTCCAGCGCCTCACTATTTTCCTGAGAGATCCAATTGCACCCCGCTAGCCGCACATACGCTTCCTGATCTGGACTGTAGGATCCCCTGATCTATAGAGGTCAGAATAAAAATTGCTAAATTTGCTCTCAATGTCAGGATTCTTGGTAAGAAGGGTCCCTCCCTCCCCCTTTATTTTTAGGATCGTTTTGTCACCTGCCTCCTTCCTCAGCTTTCTGGCCAGCAAGCGGTCAGCCTTATTGCCTTTTATATAGAACCTTTGACACAGCCAGAGGAGATTTCGTTTGGCCGCCCTTGTTTGTATGAGATTTACCTGACCTCTCACTGCTCTATACTCCCTCTTAGTGGCTGCTGATATCCTACCGCCCATATGAGCCATGACCACCCTGAGTCTAGCTTCCAGTTGTTGCTCCTCCAATCTCAGCTCCCATTCCCTTCTGGCCTCGAGTGCTACGATCCTGCCTCTAACCGTAGCTTTGAGGGTATCCCACCATATTTGAGGGGTCGTGTCCTCCTCCCAGTTATTGTGGTTGGTGCACTCAAGTACTTCCTCCTCTATCTCCTTGACCAGCACTGGGTCCCTGAACAGCCCAGCCGGGTACCGCCATTTCCAAATTCCTGGGGGACTCTTTGATCTAGCTATTGAAAGGGTAACTGGGGCGTGGTCTCCCAGGGTATAGTGTGACCTATGTGCATGCGAATAGAAAGTGTATCCCTCAGCATCGCCGTGGAGCTCGCGCCGTGCATCAACCAGGGCCAGGTCACACATTTTCTTCACCAGGTTCCCAGATGGTCCCCCCTGTGCACCCCATGAGGTAGAACTCCTGTCTTTGGCGGGGTCCCAGGCTAAGTTAAAGTCTCCCAGTAGGAGGACATTCGACTTGGCAAATTTCCCCAAGCGGGTGATAATGTTTTGTATATAGGAGTCTTGGGCCTGATTAGGTGCATAAAGGGATGCTACCGTGAAGGACTCCACCTTTCCCTCAAGTATCACCGCTAAGTATCTGTCTTGGTTATCCTTCTGCATATCTCCGATGGTCAGATCCAGTCCATCTCTCAGTGCGATTAATACTCCCCCTTTCTTGCTAGCCTGTGTCGCCTGTACCACCCGCGAATATCCCCGGAATCTTATCCTATGGGTGTCTCTAGTGTGCACGTGGGTCTCCTGCATTGCTACTACGTGGGGGTGTTCTCGCTTGAGGAATCTCTCCACTTTCTTCCTCTTGGCCTGGGAATTGAGGCCATTCACATTTAATGAGAGCACCTTCAGTGCATCCGAGCTAGCCATAAGGACAGGATGTACGAGATCTTGTTAACCCAGTTGGACCCCCTGAGCCCCTTGCTGCATGTTCCTTAATGTGTTCTCTCGATTCGTGGGCCATTTGAAGGGCCCTCATGACCTGAACCTTGGATCTTCCCCCCCTCTCCCCCTCCCCAGCCCCTCCCCCCATTCCAGGCGAATTCGGCTGGCACCAAGCCCCCCTCGTAATTAGTCTACGAGAGCCGAACTCAATAACAAACCCAGCAACTCCCCACGCGGAATTTGCGGGAACTCCCCTTCCCATTCCAAGATGTCGGGTCCCACCCTCCTACCCGTTCACCCCGCTCTTGTGTAGGCGATAGCCTCTGATAGAGTTATACGCACAATAGTTAAAAGTAGTTTGTGCCCATAGGGATATGGTTCATGCTCCTTATTTTTCTTGTAGGCCCCTCTTCCCGGGCTGGTCCCTCGATCCGGCACCTGGTCCTGGGACTGAGATCTGCGCTGGGATTGATTTTGCTCCCTCCTTGATTCCTTTGGGCCCGCTTTTGACCATTCCCAGGGCTTCCTGGAGATTGCTCGCCCTGTCGGGGACGGTCGTGGCTGTGGAGAGTCGTCCTCTAGGCCCAATAGTGCTATTCCTTGATCACAGGTCGTAATTCTATGGATCTTCCCCTGCCAAAGAAAGCTGAGGGCAAATGGATGGAGCCACCTGTACCGCACTTGGTTTTCTCTTAGATGGGCCAGGACCGGGGCCATGCGCCGTCTCCTATTCAAGGTGCTCTGGGATAGATCTTGATATAGCTGAATTTCTATACCGTTGTGGGTTATATGGCGCGCCTTCCTGGCTGCTTGCAGGACCCTCTCTTTCTGTGTATAGCTATGGAACGCCACCAACACATCCCATGGTCTCGCTCCCGGTTCTTGGCGCTTCGGCCCAGCCCTGTGGACCCTGTCGAACTTAATGTCATCGGTCTGGTCAGCTTCCAAGAGGTCACCGAATATTGATTTCATTGTTTCGGCCACATTGTGATCCTGAACTTCTTCTGGCAAGGACTTAACACGTATTTTGGACCTTCTGGACCTGTTCTCCAAGTCCTCAGCCCTCAGTTCGAGGTTATGAGTTGCTGCAGCTAGGGTTTCCAATAGGGAGTCTGCTTTATATGCGTCTTAACTCCTGTATGGCCCTCATTTGTGTCCACCCTCTCTTCCATTCTGTTGAGGCCCCTTTTTATGTCTCGTAGGACCTCGGCCAGGTCTTCCCTTAGCGCGTCTGTTTGTTTCTGGCCTGATTCCGTGATTTTCTCTACACTTTCCCCAAGAAGAGTCCTGAGTAGCGATTGGGTAACCGGGGGGTCTTGGGGATCTTGGGTGGAGACCTGAATCGACTGCGCCGATCTGTCTTTGGGATCCTGAAGTCTCTGTTCTGCAAGATCCTTGGCCCAGATCTGGGCTAGTGATCCCTCCTGAAGCTTTTTCGTCATCTTGGAGGAGGCTTGGGTGTCCTTGGACTTACTTCTGCACATTCTGCCAGGGCTAGAAAGACCCCGGAGAGGGCAACACCCCTCACAGTTCTGCAATATGGATCCTGGTGTTACTCTTCATGACCAGATCTCCCCCTCTTTTATCTCAGGGCAGGTGCGTCTGGAGAGCTGCCTATCTGTGCGCCAGGAATTCGGGGCCCTGCCCCACTCCCGCAGTCTTCTGTGTAGGCCCGGCATTAGATTCTAGATAACTTCCTCTTGGGGTCTCTTTCTGGCTCCCTGAGCCTCTGGCAGCCCTGGGTCGTTTAGCTACGACGTTGGGGTAGGGTGCTGGATCCCTGGATCCTGGCCTGGTCCCCTCTTCCCGGGGGGGTCACCTCCTCTCCCGTTATTCGGGCTCCAGACTGTCTCGGCTGCAGGGGCGGGGGGCGTGCAGGGGCCCCACCTTCACTACTGCTCGTCCGTGGCCCCAGCCACACCCCCCACTTACTTGAATATCCTGCGAGGGGCGCCGGTCCGGGGGTAGGCCTCCGCCCCCGGTAGGGGGAGGTATCTTCTATTTATGAGGTGCCGCCTCACGCCCCAAGCCTCGGCCCTGCAGCCGCCCGCCGAGCGGCCCGCCTTCCTGTCACTGGTTGCAGCAGGTCCCGGCAGCTACTGCCTGATACGCAGGGGGGCACAGCACGGCGATTATCGGGGGCAGAACCCCGGGCCGGCACCAACAATCTCCTGGCACAGCGGCCGCAGCTCCCCTGAGGCCGCTGGTTCCACTCTGGCCCACGCCCGTCCTTCGGCTTCGCGCCCGCCTCCACCACCCTGGGCGTCAGGCCCCGGGGCTCTCTGTTTCGGAGCAGAATGCGGCGGGCCCAGCAGGGCTAATTCAGCGGCCGCCCGCTCTCTAGGTGTCCACTCTGCTTCCGCTTTTTAGCAATTGTGGAGCGGGAGCTCGGGGCGACGCGTCTTCACACACCCGCCGCCATCTTTGAATCCCCGATATATGGGTTTTAAACTATTATTGTTGGGAAAGGTTTTTGTCTAGACTTCATTGGAAGATTTAAGAGCTCACATGCGCTGAGAACCTGTTTAACCTTGTTCCTTCCCTTAACCTTTCCCTTCTACCAACCTCAGAATCTACAAAGTGTACTAGTGATACATAAATACCATTACTGTCTTTATGAAAGTCACCTCAGGGTGTAGGAAGTGTGTAAAAAGAATCTCTAAAGAATATCTACTAACTTATTATATATTTGATTGTTACATACATTGACCTTTTTAAAAAAAATGCTTATTTGAAAACTGCTGTTAAATAATTGTTTATAACTAAAACCTTGAGTGGAAGTGTTACATGTCTACTTGTATTGGTGAATTTCATTGTTACAGCTCTATAGCTCACATTTACCCCTCTTGAGATCCGCCTGGCTACTCAGTCACACTACCCACTTGTGTAGTACAGGCCTATACCAAAAGGCAGGTTACCCAATACCAAGAGGACAAGTGTTGTGTAGTCTCCCACAGAGTTACTACATCAATTCCTGCCTAACGGGTGCACCAAATTAATAAAAGGTATCACTGCCACCAGACATTAAAGGGAAGCTTGTCTCTGTAACAGAATTGTTACAGTTTTAGTGTAAAAGGGGATAAATTGCATCTCACCAACGCTCCACATAAGCTGGGGTGTCCTGATTTCACCAAATAAAATGTAAAAGGGATCCAAAGATCCTTTCTACCCTTGGGAACTGTAGTTCTCTCAAGGTTAGCCAGAGAACATTAAAAGGAGAGCCCCTATGGCAACCCAGCAACAACAGGCACATATTGCTAAAAAGTTGTCAAAGAGCATAACTTTAAAAAGACAATATGGAGTGTCTAAACAATGACACCCATAAAAAGAGTGAAATAATATTCTGTGAGTGTGGAAAAAGGTTCCCAGTCACAGAGGTATAAGGAACAATAATCCACCAGTAAAGCAAAATGTTCCAGGGTTGACACAGGTCAGGAAGATTCACCATTACTATGAAGGTCTTACCTAACAAGGACTTGTGGAAAAGAAAGGCAGCAGGGCTGCCAACAGATTCACGTCTGCCATGTCGTCATTGGAAAGTGCAGTAGGCGGTCAGAGGTCTCCCTCACACTCTAGCAACACGCCCCTGATGACATGAAGAGTGAAGCAATGCCTCCTGGTTGGACATACCAAAGTGGGAGATACTTAGGCAAAATACACTCTGCGTTCATAGACT
Source organism: Ambystoma mexicanum (assembly GCF_040938575.1). NCBI lineage: Eukaryota > Metazoa > Chordata > Amphibia > Caudata > Ambystomatidae > Ambystoma > Ambystoma mexicanum. The sequence goes on along the minus strand of NC_090927.1, from coordinate 475,656,146 downwards.
ACCTCTGCTGTGGGGAAGTTCAGCAGCATCATCTTATGCCTGGGCAAGGAGCGCTAATGCAGACTCAGAAGGGAACATTGTGTGTAGTGATCTGTGTGTTTGTGTAAAGCCTGTCCTATTAACAGCACAGATGCTGGCTCAGGGAGTGTTGGCAGGTGTGGGCAGTTCGATTTCATGTGCAACTCCAGGGTGCGTTTATTGCAGTCCGCCAGTAAAGTTGTTCTTCAGGTGTGGGCTTCTGGGGAACAATGTGGAGTAGAATCCCTGAGGCACTGAGGCATTCCATAGTGCGAGATGTATCTGTTGTGCATGCAGTCAATGGTGAAATGGTTTTGTGCAGGCATTCTGCACATGACTGAACCAGTTCAGTGTCCATTTGGCATTTATTTGGCTTTCTGGCTTTTTAAGGGTGTTAATAGCGGATTTGTTTGGGTTTTTTCACAATTAAATTTTTATATTTATTACTGGTTTGTGTATTTTCCACATATTTACGATGGTGTGACTTTGTCAAGGCATACGCTTTTTGTTTCAACTCAAGCCTTCCAATGTAAAGGGTTGAGTCCCGTTTGTGAATTGGCTTAAGTTACACAGACAAACTTTTAGTTTATTTTTTAGCATAACCCCATACTTGTGCCTTTTTTGGCTTTAATGAATCGGCTATATATCACGAGATGGCGGTTTCCACAGAATGAGCGTCTGACTGAGGATATCTGTGTTGTGTCATGCCTCTGACGTTCAAAAAGGTCACCACTGTGGAATCCAGGATATATTTTACAAGAGGAATCAGTAGCCTTACATACCACTACAAAAAATAGTTTCAATGTGCAGTAGGGCACAAAGGATGTCAAGGAAAATTAGTTTTTTTGTGTAGAAATCAACTTTAATTGAAGAAATAGCTTGGGGTGTGCTAAACATAATTACTCCATAAAGAGGGAAAAGGAACTGAAGGCTACATATAATGTCACTACACTGCATGTTGGGATATCAGAGGAGCCTGGCTGCCTCAAAGAGACAGTTGCTTTTTTCACATTTTATACCCGTTTACTTGTCTAATTATTTGCCCATGACCACAGACATGTGGGCAACAGTACAGCCACAGTCTAAATGCAGATGTATGGAATTTTCAAGGTAACAAATTGAAAAGAAAGGCTAGTCGCCTACATAGTTAAAAAGGTATTTACAATATATAAAATATACATTATGATAAAGAAGTCTTCAGATCTAGGTAACAGGCAGAGTTTTTCATCAGTTTATAAATATTCTGCCACTTATTAATGCAACATACCGTCATTAATGTATGTAATGTTTATCAGAAGTAATGGTTAGAATTAATCTGCCTTTCAAACCCATTAAGAGCCTGGTTCTAGGTTCATGGTGTCGTAGACAAACAGAATTAGCTAGAACATGATTTGTCGAGGCGGCCTTCTCGAATTGGTCAAAACAATGTTATTCCTGTTTTTTACATATAGGGAATCATTTTGCTGCTAATTATTCAATTTGAGCAGTTTTCCATTTGTTTTTCCTTTCATATTTATACATGGAACACAAAACCATACTAAAACAACTCTGGACAGTGCAATATGTAAGCATCAACACATTGTGGGTGTGTTAGGCAAGATTGTTTGTAGTATCCTTTGGAAGACTACAGCAGCCTTGACCTCCTGGCAACAGGAACCCAATATTTGGTATAAGTCTGTACTACACAGGTTGGTAGTGTGGCTGAGCAGACAGGCTTATCTCAAAGAGGGGTCAATGTGAGCAGTAGGGTTGTAACAGAGTTTCCAACTGACAGTCATTCAAATAAACACTTACACTCAAGGTTTCTTCATGAATCAATTATTCATTTATATAAGCCTTTTTCAGAAGGGAGCAAAACATGCAACACTCATAATATACTTCAAAACACACTCTTAGTTTTGCTAAATCAGAGGATACCCATTGGGGATGGCACACAGGCACTTCCTACACCCTACAGTGATTTAAATAGCTAGGACACAGGACTTTGATTTATCACTGGTACATTTAGAGCAATACTGAGTTTGGTTCAAAGGTTAGTTATGGGAATAAAACAAAGGTTAACAAATAATTAATAAACAGGTAAGTATTTTTAGAACCTTCCAATGTCAAGTAAATGTAACCCTTTCCTGGAGGTGACTCAGGCTTGGTCAGTCCTGCTTCAGGAAGTCCAGAGGATCTTCCTTGTGCTCCGGTCCGACTTAAGAGATCCACGTGGTTTGATGTTCCTCTCCCTGGCATTTCAATTCCAGCAGCGGAAGTACAGCCAGCTTCGAGAGGATGTCCAAACGAGTTCACTTTGGAGTGCATTGGTCTCACCAACTCAAGGGGAGAAGTCGTCCTTGCAGGGCTTCTCTAGTCGAAACGAATTCAGAACTTCAGCACAGCAGCAGGGCTTCACTGGGCAAACCAACGGTCCAGCAGTTGCAGCAGGCGTCTCTTCCAAGTTCTTCTTCGGATTCCTTCATCCAGTGGTCGACTCTGCTTTCCAAGCCAAAAAGCCTCGCCTTTTATGCAGGTTTCTCCCATTCATTCCAGCTTAGCTGTCAATCACACAGCAGGGTGGCTGTCCATACCGGACAGCCATACGGCCAATCACCTTTTGGTGTGTTCCTGTAACCAAGGGGATTAAGCACAGGGAGTCTGGGCACCTCCCTCACTTCCTGCCCCTGCCAGACATACTGGAGCCAGAGGCGGGCTTCACTTGTGAATGCTGCCAAAGGCAAAACAAACAAAGGGACCAAACCTGGTTTGGCGTGCAGAGTAAATCTCAAGAAAGACCTTTCTGACAAGAAATGGCGAAAAAAGAAGACCGGGCCATTTTGACAAAATGGGCACCTATGGGTGCCTTACTGCAGCTGCGAACGCAGCCCGCGGTAAAAACACACAATGGTAGTAAAAAGTGAACCACTGCCACCAGCAATTAATTGTAGAAAGGGTAACATAAAATTGTTAGATGATAAACTAGACAAAGGGGATACTAAGTAACCCCTCCAGCACCCTATGGTAAGATAGAGTGTGTGGGTCTAGAAAGTTACAAAATGTAAGTAAAGTCTATTTCACTTCACTGTTCTTGGAAACAGTAGTTTCTCCAAGGGAAGGTATTGAAACCTTTGGGAAATCTAAGAGACTTCCCTGTGCCACTGCACTGAAGGTGCTGTGTGTCACAATGCAAAGATGCCGCCTATGGAGTTTGTCAGACTACAAAACCAAAAGAAACACAAAGTCAAAATCACAGAAAAATACATGAGAGAGTGGAAAAAAGGTCCAGGTTGGAAATTAAAAATCTTAAAGTCCAGCAAAAATTGCTGGGGGTCTCTAGGGTAGAGAGGAAGTAGCTAATTTCTGAGAATTCTCCCTAACAGCGAATAATTAAAAAAACATATTGTCACAAGTATAGACATGGTATGCATAGTACAATAATTCAACATCATCATTGAGACTATGTACGTGTCCTAATCTATGACCTAACATATGTCGGGCTGCAGACAAGAAGAGACCAATCCTGACAGACAATCAATGAAGATGGTACTGTAAGCCTGGTTCCAGCTTCTGCCTACAATGGGGAGTTCTTCTCAGCCTTCCACAACGTCCTCAGCCGGCTGAGGGGCAGCTTCTTCTGCTCGTTTCCTCGTTTCCAGGTAAGAACTTCCCGGGGTTGTTTCAGTAAATCCCTTCTTGCTTTTTATGGTATGTATCTGGGTCCTACCCAGCAGAGTGCCAGAGTCTCCCTTTGGTGTTGATGAGACATTCATGCTTCCTTGGGGCCACCTCTTCACAGTACTGCTGATACTTAGAAAAGGAGTATTTCACATCACTCCCTCAATCTTACTCTTCTCAGTACGTTTGAGAGAGGACTCATGCTCACCTTGGATGTTACTCCTTGTATTGGCATTGTAAGTTTTATATAAGGAAAGGAGGGAGTATTACAATAACAGACAGTAGTCTTCTCAGGTTGGTTCTTTGAAGACTGAGGAAAGGTAAGTGGGTTAGGGAGTTCCATCACAGAATATACTTCCTTTTCCCCATGAGGGGAGTCTCTCCCTGTGGCGTCCCACATTCCGCCACCCCAAGGGGGACTGTTGCATAGCTGGCTCACTTCCCTAGCCTCACACGGAAGGGCTCACCCTCGGGGGGCAAAGTAACGAGATCCCATGAATCGTCACAAAAAAACATATGTTAGCAACTGGATCCAGTAGAAACAATAAGTGGATGAAGATGTGGATATTCAGGATTTTAGATGACAAACTACTAACAAACACAAAAGGCATAAATAAATAAGCCCTAATTTTATGCACCATTACAAAATAATTTTGTGCAAAACGTTTTTTCATAAAACACAAGTGGGACACACATGGCCATATACTGAAATGCACTTATACGAAAAAGGCTTTGCTGTTTCTATACTAAGATGGATTTTCAAAACCAGACATGTGGGGGCGGGGGGTTCCGAGAGGCCAGCCTAGTCTGTCAACACTGTTATTGACACTTTAGTATAGCAAAACTCAGTCTAGGTAGCGCGAGCTGAGCAGAAAGGCATACTTCAGGAACTGTATGTCAATGCACTTAATAACACAAAGAACAGAAGAAAAAAAATTAGAGTCCATGCAGAAGTAAAACAAATATACTAATTTAGTAGGAAATCATACTGCACAACACACATTTATACATTTTGTAATTTCAAACTAATAACCAATGGTAATTTATATTTCACATAACTTATAGTTTTACTACATCTGGGCACATTTGGAAACAAGTAATCGATAACTGATTTTGATAAAGCTATCGCTGGAAATTTGAAAAATAAATTTTTTTTGCAAAAAGCAAAAAGGTGGGTTTTAAGGTTTTTACGAAAACATCTCCAAAGTGTTCAAAAGTGAAGAGGAAGATAGTTTCATAGCCGAGGGATCAGCACTGTAAATCTCCTATCTCCTCTAGTGGTGAATTGGGAAATGGAGATGTTCAAGAAGTGTAAATATGAAGTATGCTGAGGCTTGTGCAGGTTGGTAAGGTTGACTTTTCTGAGCAAGATAATGCACTTGAAAACCAAGCACAATATCTTTAATGGGCTACAATGGTGTATGGGTAGCCAATGCAAAAGACGGGCGGTTGGTAAGGTTGAATTTTCTGAGCAAGATAATGCAGTGCCTGGCTATGAATGCACTTGAAAACCAAGCACAATATCTTGAATGGGCTACAATGGTGTATGGGTAGCTAATGCAAAAGGCATCTGGCAATAGAATTTAATGAATACTTGTGAAGTTTAAAAATAAGCCGGACAGACACTTTAGGTGGTTTGAAGGTGGTGCACCAAGTAATCTGGTAGTCCCGCAAACAGGGCATTAGCATAATCAAGACGTGAATTAATGAACGCACTGATCACCACCGCATGATCAGACAGTGGGAGATAATGAAGGACATGTTTTAGCAACCGAATGTCTAAAAAAAGAAGAAGATCTTAGAGTTTCACTGATCTGTCTAGATATCGTTATTTCGGAGTCCCAAATTTCGCCATGGTTTCTAACCTTATTTTATATGGTTAATGGAAGCCTGTACAGCAGTAGAGCCAGTTCTCTTCTCAAAGGATCCTGTAATAAATATTTAGGTCTCAAGAGCATGAACTCTGGGATTTAATTGGAGATTGCAGTTAGCCAACCATGATTGAATTTGTTCAAGGCACATTTGAAGTTGGATAAAGGTTTCCTTAGGACAGGAGATGGTAGGAAATAGCAAGGTATCATCCGCATGAATGAATGAAACTGAAAGTAAAAATTGCAGATGACTGTCATCAAAGGTAGGATAAAGGCTCTGGCCACTCAATATAAGAAGGCCATAACCGCAGCCAAATCTTCCTCCTATAACGAAAGAATCTCCACCGCTACGTCCAAGTCCAAAGAGCTCTTTGCAATCTTCAAAGAACTATCCACTCCAGCCACCAAATCCCAAGAGATCATCAAAGATAAAGCCTGGTGTACAAGCGTACAAACAGACTTAATAAACAAAATTGAGTTATTTCAAAATAAAATCCATGAACATCACAAGAACATCTCTAGTCATACCAACCTAGCTGCCCTTCCTGAAAATAAAGGCACCTCAGACAACATAAAGCCCTTCTCATTCAGGGAAGTCACAGAATCTGAAGTCTTGGACATAATCAACAAAATTAGGCCATCTAACTGTAAAGGTGATGCATGCCCAGCCAAACTATTCAAAGACAGCGCCGAAACCCTTGCACCCTTTCTAAAAACCTTCATCAAGGCCTCCTTCAAACCAATACAGTTCTGGATAGTTTAAAAGAAGCGTGGGTTCGCCCACTTTAAAAAAAATAAATAAATAACTTATTGGACCCGAAAATAGCCAATAATTACAGGCCCATCACCACCGTCCCATTCTTGCTCAAAATCCTGGATAAGGTAGCATATACCCAAATCCAGCAATTCCTGGAAGAAAACAAGATCCTAGGCAAAAGACAATCTGGTTTCCACCCACGGCCATGGGACAGAATCTGCCCTACTTGATCTCAAAATACAAGTGGGAGATATTATGGACAAAGGCAAACCAGCACTTCTCCTCCTGCTTGATCTGTCGGCTGCCTTTGATGTTGACAACCACAATATATTCTTGGTAAGCAACTAATAAACGTGGCCCACTTCTAGCCACAAGCCACAGCATGGATCGAGTCCTTCCTCAAAGGTAGACTCATGAGAGTTTTCTCTGACTCTGCATGTGCTCCTCCCACCACTATACCCTGTGGAGTCCCTCACGGCTCATGTACCGCACCCACCTTGTAGAACATCTTCAACTCCTTCTCTTCAATCACTTGGATCGCCATGACATAGCCTACACAAACTATGCCGACGACACACAAGTCCTACTCCCCTTAACTGGCACCTACGAACAAGACGCTGCGGCCCTAACCAAAATCTACACTGCCATCCAAAAATGGATGGCAGCCAATGGCCTCCGTCTCAATGGAGACAAAACAGAGATCCTCGTGGTAGGCACTAAAGAAACTCTCTCCCAATACAGCACCTTCAACATCAACAACACCACTATAAGTGCCTCGTCAGCAGTAAAAACCCTAGGTGTGTATCTTGACTCCTCCCTATACACGACACGTCAGGTCAATGCCATAGCCTCCTCCGCTGCCCTCACCACTAAGATCATCAACGCGGTTAAACCATTCCTGTCAATCAAAAACCGGCTATCAATTGCCAGAGCCACAGTCGGACCCAAGCTGGACTACTGTAATGCCCTCTTCCTAGGCACCTGTGCCAAAAACTTCAACAAGCTCCAAGTGACACAGAATAATGCCCTCAGGGCAGCTCTGAGTATTCCTAAAATTAAAGAATGCATTCTCTTTAAAACCATGGCCATCACACAAACGCCCCTCCCTACCTTTCAGAGAGAATCACCATCAACCCCTCCTCCAGACCCATTAGAATACATCTCTCTAATCTAATATAAGTCCCCACCTTCAAAAGGGCAAAAGCAGGAGGCTCCAGCTTTAACATCTTGCCCCCAAAAACTGAAATGCCCTCCCCACGGCACTCAGAAATGAAAAATCTTATTCTGTCTTCCGCAAACTGCTGAAAACCAAACTGTTCAACTAAGTATGCTTCTTTTGCTGCCTGTATCTCTCATTGGTTTGATTTGTTGTTCTTCTGTAACCTCAGAACACACATATCCCTTCTGCTGTCTTTCTTGTATGTATTGATCTTCCAACTATGTTAAACCTGTACTAAACAAATGTCTCTGTAACAGCGCCACGATGCCCCAGGGCCGTTGTGCGCTATATAAATTCAAATAAATAAATAAATAGGATGTAAATGTTAATAAAAGGGTGAGAGGAACTTGGAGCCGTTAAACTGAAATTCCTAGGTTGGGATTCTAGGGCCACTTCTGGGGGCCCCTCAAGTTTTACCCCCCCGACCCCATCAGACCTTTCTGGTTCCTTGATCCTGTTTGGTGCCCAGAGGGACTTCTCCTGAAGGCACCCTGCCATTGCATCCCTTTTTTACCTTGTATAAGGTATACAGTACTGGGTCGCCCTTAAGGCGTCCTGTCCCAGGAGTGCCTCTCAGGCTCCGCCTTTTTGCTCTAAGTGGATTTTATCATCCTTCACAGGTCTTGGGTAGTAGGGTGATAATACCTATACTTAGGTTTGGCTTCACCAAGGGTGCAGCCATTTTAACACCAGTAGCCCAACGTACCTTTTTGGTAGCTATTGGTGGAACAATGTGATTTTTTTAATCCTGCTTTCTGCCATTTTGTCTTTCGGGGCTTTCCTTTTTCTAAGTGAACGCAGGATTGCCTCAAAATGTCCGCTCTGACGAGAGGGGCTCTTTGTGAGTCCACAAAGGCAGCCTCCATACTGGTTTAGGCCAGTACAGATCCCTGGACTAGCCCTCTCACTTCCTGTGGGGATGGCTAAGACTGAGTGGCAACCCTACTGACTAACCGGTATGGTTGGTCAGCAGACCCATAGCTCCTTTTAGTGACTAGCTGACCTAGGGCCAGCCTGCTCCTGTTGCACTCTTGGCTGCCCCTGTTGTCCTTGCTTGGTTCCCGATTCTGCAACACGGAGGAAGTTGGTCTGCTGACCTGCTGAAGAAGAATGCCGGAACTCCAGCTGTACTTAGCAGAGAATGGGCAGCTCACAACGATCATGGGACATTTCCAACATCCTCTGATTGTGGGCGTATGATGCTGGAGTCAGGACTGGTAGGTTCCAAGAGTTTGCAAGAAAAGGGACTTCTGTGATCACAGCAAGATCAGCAAAACATCACCGGGAATGCGTTTTGTCTGTAATAGCAGGCTTCTGGGTCTTCAGAATATACACTTTAGCAGACGAAAAATATTTATTAACACCACCTGTTAAGTGCGCCTTCAAAATGCATTTTTATAAAAGACATATTAGTTTACCTATATGTACATGCTTTTAATTGAACATGACCAACACAATGTAAAGCTGAAAGACCCACTAATTAAATGAGCTTTGTAAAACAAACAAAAAAAGCATTCAATCAAAAGTAGGGCCACTTCATGATTCAGAAGGACATCATTCACATAAACCAGTTCATGTGTTTTATTATTGGTTATGTTGGTACCTAAAGGAGCTGTGCAATTTTAATAACCAGCTTCACTTGGGTTAAATGAATGAGGATGGAAAATAAACATGAATGAGCTGACGTCCAAATCATTTTGATCTTGCGTTAATACATTTAATTTGAATATATTGAATTTGGATATTCATACCATATTCTGTTAGGAAACGATGTATGAGATGGTTGAAATATCATTATATGCTTTGTAACAGTGCAGAAGTAAGACTCTGACATGCAGGGGTCATTGTGGTTGGCAATACCTGGTATTCAAGCGAGTAAATGAGAAGATAATCCTATCTAGCTCTAAGAGGGGTTTCCCTGCCTCAACCAAAATTACTAAAGTCACATCAGAGTCCACAGTAATATGTCAGAATCCTAACCCTTTCCCTCACACTATGCTAAATTAAATTAAAGAAGGATATCTTTCTAGTCCAGAGGAATGACTCCCTTCCCCTGGACAAAAAGGCAGCTCTTGGCTTAAGTTCTCAAAGTACAGTCTCAAGTGCTAGGGACTGAGGAATACCTCCCTTCCCCAACCAGCCTTTCTCAGGCTTCTTGTCCGTCTTTGGGGGTCCCAAGCCTGGGTGGCAGACCTGGTCCCTTTTTGTTACCAGGTACTGTACCGAAGAGTGGGTTTGGCTGCTCCTCCAAACTGTGGTGGGTCCCTGACCCCGATTGGCAGACCTGGTTTCTTTCTACCAGGCGCTGCATCTCAAACACTGACTTAGTTTACTTGCCTGCCAATTTCTGTCTTCATATGTATTACTCTCACAGTTCTCTGTGCCGTTTCATTTTTTTCTCCTCACATGCAGACTTGGTTTACTCCCCTGCCTAATACTGCATTCAAAGGAATTACTTGCACAGTGTTCTTCACTTTCTCTTATTTGACAGCCCAGGGTCGCCTTCTCATCAAGCACTGTCGATTAGGTCTCCTTGTGATGTGATATGCTTTTTTCCTGTAAGGGTCCCAGACACTTTTTTCTTTGTTAGAGTGTCTTGATAATGTTTCTCTTAATGTGACATAGGGATTATCCTCTTTTGTTCCTCCACTTTCCATGCACTGTTGGCTTTTGGATCCGTTGTACCCTCTGGGGACCCCCAACCAAAGGCTCAGCCACCCAAATACCTTTAGGGTCTTCGCTGCAGCACTCCGGATAGTTGCAGGCTTCCCCGTCTCTTTTTGGTTCACCACGGCTCTGGGTCTCTTCTCAGCCTGCTGCAGTGTCTCTGCGACTTCTGACCCTGTTCTGAGTGTCTCTCCCAGCCGGCCCGGGTGGTCTTGCAGTGCTGTGCTGCCAGCGCTCTCCCCAGCCAGGCTCTCTTGTGAAGTCGCCTTTCAGTGTCCAGGTCTCCCCATGCTGATCTCCGTTGTGAGCATCGCCATACTCTCAGTTCCTCCAGGGAGGACCGGACACTCAGGTGAGTCTGTTGTCAATTGGATGTCATCAGTAAGGTTTGTAGTTGGAGACTAGACCGCTCATGCAGGTTCATCTGAGATATTGCTGCGTATCCGCACCTCTTCCACGTCACAGTTTCTTGGTTTGGATCTTCATAATAGCTATCTCTATTCTTCCTCATTTCAGTCTTTCTAAGTCTTGGGTCTTACAGAGGTACATGGGATAGGAGGGCGAGAGTGAGTGGGGGTGAAGGAGCGGTGTAGGTGTTAGGCGGATACCGCGCTTTCCCACAATAGTCATCACTGGTACCATAGGGGGCTTTCCCTCCCATGAGATCCACCCGCCGAGTACCACCCCCAAGGGGACTATCGGGTAGTGGCTTCACCTCCCTGGCCTCATAGGAAGGAGCTCCCCCTAAGGAAGCAGCGACGACATCCTGGGAGTCAACTTCTAAAATGGAAATACACACATTGTGGTTAAGTGTTAGGAGAATAGTACATTAATTCCCTTACTTAAATGATAACGAAAGGTTAGAAATATCCAAGTCGGAATATTTTGCCCCAAGTATATGTTTTTGAAACAGATGATAGACATAGTTTGTTTAAATAGATTATTTTGAACAAATTAGTTTGAAAGGTGGCCGTTATGCACACTGCCTTGACATTTTCATATCGTACCAAGAGGCACGGATATATCCAAATTGTTAGGGAGAATTCTCAGAAATGCGCTGATTCCCTTCTACCTTAGAGACCCCAAGCTCTTTTGATGGACTTTAGGACTCATGTAATTTTAATGTGATTTAATTTGTGTGCTCTTTTTTTGACTTTGGAGTCTGACAAACTCCATAGGCATCATCTTTACATTGTGTCACACAGCACCTTCAATGCAGTGCACAGGGAAGTCTCTTAGATTTCCCAAAGGTTTAAATACCTTCTCTGGGATAAACTACTGTTTCCAAGACCAGTGAAGTGAAATTGACTTTACTTACATTTTGTAACTTTCTAGACCCAGTACACACTATCTTACCATATGGTACTGGAGGGGTTAATTAGTATCCCCTTTGTCTAGTTTCTCAGGTAACATTTTTATGTTACCCTTCCTATGATTAATGGTGGGTGGCAGTGGTTTACTTTTTACTACTATTGTGTGTTTTTACCATGGGCTGCGTCAGCCACGACATGGCACCTATTGGTGCCCATTTCGTCAAAATGGCCCTGGTTTTCTTTTTTTGCCATTTTGTGTCATGAAGGACCTTTTTTGAGATTTACTCTGCCCCCTAAACCAGGTTTGGTCTCTTTGTTTGTTTTGTCTCTGGCAGGGTTTACGAGTGAACCCCCGCCTCTGGCTCCAGTATGTCTGGCAGGGGCAGGAAGCGAGGGAGGTGCCCAAAACTCCCTGTGCTTAATCCCCTTGTTAGAGGAATGCACCCAAAAGGTGATTGGCCGGCTGGCTGGCCAGCAAGGTCAGCCAGCCTGCTGTGTGATTGACAGCTAGGCTGGAATGAATGGGAGAAACCTGCATAAAAGGCAAGGCTTTTTGGATTCGAAGTCAGAGTCGACCACTGGACGAAGGAATCCGAAAAAGAACTTGGAAGAGACACCTGCTGCAACTCCTGGACTGTTGGTTTGCCAGGTGAAGCGCTGCTGCTGTGTTGAAGCTCCGAATTCGCCTCGACTAGAGAAGCCCTGCAAGGACGACTTCTCCCTTTGAGTTGGTGGGACCAATCAACTCCAAAGTAAGCTTTCGAAGCTGGTTGTATTTCCACTGCTGCTGCTGCTGGAACTGAAGACCCAGGTAGAGGAACATAAGATTGTGTGTGTTGCTTTTAAGTCAGACCGAGCACTAGGAAGATCCTCCGGACTTCCCTGATGCCGGACTGCCCAATCCTGAGCCACTTCAACAGAGTGCTGGACCCCAGATGCGAGGAAAGTCTGAAGTGGTATCCGAGTACCACAGTGTTGCTATTTGCTGTCAGACGCGAGGAGCTGAAGCACTGAAGAATCGCTGAATTGAATTTTGCCCATTGCTGCCGCTGACCGTCCCATTGCATAGCAGGAGTCCCCAGACGTCCTCCCCCTTGTCCCCACGACTGAGACTCAGGATCAACAGGATCTGCAGAGCTGTACAGGAACAGAAGCCAGCTAGGACCATTTCTTCTAACCAGAGGTAATGTAAAGTCTAAGAGAACCTTCCTCTTGTTGTGTAGCCTTACTTGCTCTCAGTTGAGATCCGTCTTGGTTACCTTGCAGAGTTGATAAAGCTTTGCCCCTCACAAGCCTCTCAGCTTGTGGCCCTTCAAGTGTTCTGTTTTCTACAAACATTTTCAGAAACATTGTGCAAGACTTTTTACCTACCTACAAAGAAGACATTCAGTTCCCCTTGACATTGTGCAATTAACATTGGCTGTCCTGGCTCCCTGAGAGACCCCTCTTTATCTCAGACGTTGTGCTTTGGAAGGTGTTTAAAAGTACTTGCCCATGTATGAATTATTTGTTAACCTTTGTTTATTCCCCTAGTCTATCTTTTAAACCTAATTCAGTATTGCTCTAAATGTACCAGTGATGAATCAATGTCCACAGTGTCTTAGCTATTTAAGTCACCTGGGGGTGTAGGAAGAGTCTGTGTGCCACCCCCAATGGGTGTCATCTGATTTAGAGAAACCTAGAGTGTGTTTTGAAGTATATTTAAGTGTTACATGCTTTGCTCCCTTTCTGAAGAAGGTTTATATAACTGACTGTGAAATAAATGAATTATTGTTTTATCAAGAAACCTTGAGTATAAGTGTTTATTTGGATAACTGTATTGTGAAACTCTGTGTCACAATATTACTGCTCACATTGACCCCTCTTAAGATAAGCACACTACCAACCTGTGTAGTTCAGACTTACACCAAAGTTTGGGTCCCTACTGCCTGGAGGTCAAGGTTATTGTAGTGCACCCAAAGGGTACTGCATACAATGTTGCCTAACACAGATGTAGGCCACAAGCTTTTTGAGCTTAGCGTTCCAAGCAATGAGTCTCTATTGACACCTACATGAAACCGAAACATATGTGGGGTTGCTGTGTTCATGCACAGATGGAATGTGCTCAGGAGCTTCAGCTGCTCCTTTTGGGTTGGGACACAACAGACCTCCATATGTACTACTTCTTTAATGAAAAAACAGGGCAAAGATAAATGGAACTGAAAGTTGCACAGATAAATCTATGTGGTGTGAGAAACATGACTGTACTCTACCTTTTACTCCCCTTGGATCCTCTGCCCAGGTGGTCAGGGAAAGGCCATTGCTTTTGGTTCGTAACCCTGGGGGTGGAGAAGCGAGGGAGGAACACCTGGGTGGAGGGTCCTTGGGGCGTGGGGTGCCCTCCGGCAAGACATGGTATCCTTCTTTCCCTGTTACAACCAACCTATTCCTCCCCCGACCTTTATGGGCTATTATAAGCTGGCTCCCCACATTTCCCCACAAGCAACATGTGACCGTACTGAAACAAAGAGGAGACCGAGAGTAATGCAGACTATATACCATGCCACCACTTTGGTACTGGGACAAGGAAGATGCCTGCAAAGTGTAGTGAAGGTCAGGCATGTCCTCTTAATCATAGACAGACAAACCAAATTGGAAATCCACACCTGCAACCTGTCAAAAGGTTTCAAATGCATAAAAGGAGACAAAACGTTCAGCAAGAGGGGACTCAGGGAGGCCTGTGGAAAAGGAGACCAGCAGGGGACCCATTTGTGGAGAGGGCATCCGTGGTGGGATTTGTGGAGGAGACATGATTCCATCCAGAAGTCCAGAAAACCTATCATGCCCAAAGCGAGTTGGGCCGTTGAGTGGAACGCTGTCCACATCTGGACAGAGAGAGCGGAGCAACCAGTGAGGCCAAGACAAGCCCCGAAGTGTGAGAAGGGCTCGTAGTAGCTGACCCTCCGACCTGAGAAGCTGGAAGAAAGCAGCAGGAGCCACTGAGAAACAGCGCCGGAGACTGGCGAATATGGGGAAAGGGCACTCGGCAGCCGGGGAAAGAGGGAGGGGCGTTCTTAGCAGGTGGCGAAGAGTTAATGCTTTACCAAACTGAAGGAAAAACTTGAAATTAAACGCGCTAGATGCATATTGAAAACCAAACCATAAGTGAGCTTGAAATTAAGTTTATTGAACTTTTGTTAAACACCGAACTGAACAAAACCTTACAATTAAGCACACTGAATATCTGGTGAATACCGAGTGGAATGAAAACTCGCAATTAAACTTGTTCAATATAAAATGGAGTGAACTGTATGGGCAAAGCAAAATAGCAAAAGTGAAAGTGCCCATATGACAACATATAAGAAATGCGCCAGTGTGAAACAGCGCCATAGAAAGATGGGACAGGTGTAAGACCACCACAAACTGAACTTGACAACCAAGTGCAGTGTGGCAAGACCAAAGACTGGCAAGAGGTGTGTGATATACTCTGGCAGAGCCAGGAGGCTACAGAGGAGAAGCCAGAGAAGTGTAAATAATATCCATACAGCCAAGAGATCAACAAAGAGAGAGATTCCGGTGGCGCGACCTGTGATGGGTGGACTGTGTGTTCTGACAATTGCACCTAGACCAGTGAGCCCTGAACTGAGAGAATCAAAAGAAATTGTGGAAGAAACACAGAAGGGGCATAGCCAGTGAATGGATGAGACAAACCAGGAACACGGTCAAGCTGACCTTGAGTTGTGTTAAATCTTTTGCTTGAAAGACTTAAATAAGAACAACTGGCAGAGCTGAAGTCTTGTGGTAGGGAGTCCTGAGACATTACACCTGTTGTCTTGAGAACGGAGCCCCGAGACCATTTTCATTTGAACTGTGCTGCTTGGAACTTGGGTAAGGGAACCCCGAAGAATGTATGGAACTGTGTTACCTTGAGTGGGAGAGAGGTAATTCTGAGACTTTTGTGGAGCTTTCTTGAACTTGGGGAAGGGGAGCTGAAAAGAAGCTAGGAGCTGGAATTGCGCAGATCACCATTTCTTTGATTATTGACATCCCTACACATTGTTTAGCTTTAGTTGTGAGGGCAAGCATAGTTTTTGGACAAAGACAGACGTTTAAGTTGAACTCTTTGACCACCCTTAGTTTAGTTCAGTTCAGGTAGGGAAATCCCACCATAGCATAGGGCAAGTTATGCCTTTTACCATCTTGGCATTTACTTTAATAAACCAGTCTGTTTTGAACCTTGAATCTGTTGTCTGTGTCTTGCTTCAGGATGCCTTCACAGTGGCTATGATAAATTCATATGTTGTTATCCATTACATTTTGGCTTCTCTGAAGAGAAGTGAAACAAACTTCAGAAGTTTTTGCATCTGAATACATTGAAGAAAACTGAGGTGTGGGGGTTCCTGGGATTTTTTCCTTGTCAAAGTTGTCAGATGCAGGGTATTTGTGCCCCGATATATGAACAGTGATAAAAGACAGAACTAGACATAAAATGTTCATGATGGAAGATTCATGGCGACTCCTGAACAAGGGTAATACTGAGATCTAGGGATGTGTTGAACACAAGAGCACACATTTCCACATGTTAAATGAGTCCATAAAAGAAAATCTTTGCCCCAGCCTTCCACATTAGCATTCCTGTCTCAGAACATATTTATGAAACAGTAATTCACACTAGGGAGTTCAACTGCACACATTTCTAGATAGTGTAAGGGAGGCATGGTATCACAAGTATGACACTGACAAAAAAGGAACAATTTGTAAAACCTTTAATAAAGTTTCAATGGGGTTAAACTCCTACTTTGCCCTATAGCTAGGATGGGAGCAGTCTCGACCATCAAATCCTAAACAAGTTGTGTCCATCAAATCAAAATGGCCTATAACAAAAACCTAATACCTGCCCTATACCTACTACAAAAAGTGTGAAAAGGAATATGTCTATATAAAGGAAAGTCAGTGTTCAAAAGAATAAATGTGTCTGAGTCAGCCCTCCTCCCCACGTTGGACAGCACAGGGTAAGGCGGGTCCCTGTAGACAAGATGACACTCTGGCTCACGCTCTTAATACAAGGTAGTTAAACGTGGATCGAGGCCCACCTGCCCTTCCATGTCAAAGTCTTGCATTCTAATTTCCACAAATCCAGTTTAACGATGTTCACAGCGGTCCGCACCTTTCTGGCTCAGGGCTCTCACAGCAATAAGTGCACAACACTTGCTTGGGTTCCTTTCCCCCAACTTATTATACTTCTGGTCTCCCCCAGTCGGGCTCAGAACAGTTTCTTGATGTCAAAGACTTTCGAATGTGGATGGTTTTTGTGACATATCTCTGCAGGACCACTTTCACTTTCCAGTTTTCAACTCGCACTCCTATTTTATTTACCCCAGTGCTTTCTGGTCTGGGTAGGTTACTGTATTATGTATTACAGTTTGACGTGCAGCTTTTCACGTTCCACTTCTCTCTGGGTTAACTCCAATTACCTTGGTTTTATAGTTCATTCACTTTATAAAGACAACCATCTACCTTTCACAGAGACTTTCGAGGGGGCTAACTCCTTTTGCCAGACCACTTTGTTATCAGTATTGCTGACTTTACAGCTATCGTACCTTCAAAGTTAAATCGCAGGTCTGCCTTTCTTCGCGTCTCATTCACACATGCGCAGCCTTCAATTTTGCAATATAATGTTGCCACTTTACTCTTCCTTTAGCACACTCTGGTCTCTCATGACGCTTGCCAACTCACTGGCTGTACGCGTTTCTTTCTGGTCTTTTACTTTCTTCCAATTTGCGAGTCAAGGTCAGTACCACAGGCTTGGCATTGCCCTCCAAGCTCTGCCGTTCACCCGCGAGGGTCGCTGGTGCCCTTGGAACACAATGCAGATTTATTTTTTGGGATTCAGCCTTCTCCACATGTCTTCCGCAGGCTTTTGGAAGCAAAGACAGCCTGCAGGGAACTCTTGGTGTTCTCTACCCCGTGGCTCTCATCCCTCGGTCCACTGCTCTGCTCCAGTAGGTTCGCCCTCGCCCTGAAGTTCTGCTTTTACTCGTGTTCCACCTTGCTCAGAGTGTGTCTCTATGTTCCGCCTTTTATCTGTGTGAGGAGAGCCAATTGATATCAGATGTATGCACTTAGAGTCAAGTGCCTGAATTTGCCTGACCCAATTAGCGGGACATGTCCAATGCGATGTATAAGAGTCAGCATTGTTACTCTCAGTGTCGCCCTCTTCCTCGGCCTAGTATTTGCGTGGAAAGGGGGCAGGGGGATTTGGGACATCAGGGAATCCTATAAAAAAAGGGGAATACCGCATCCCAGAGGCATAGCCAGGATTGTCTAGCAAATTGGGCCTGAAGCTAATGTAGTTGGGCCCACTGCACTGACAAAAATATCTGTAAATTCCCACACAGCGATGTTGAGTGGGCATTTACAGATTTTGGGGGGCCTTGCCCCTCAGGCCCTACACCATCTTAACCTATGTTTGCCAGCTTTCTTTAGTGTGATTGATAAAAACATACTATACGGTTATTATAAAAGGAGATTGCAGAAACATGAACAACAACATATGTATGTTATGCCAAAGCTGTTAAAATATACCAGATTAAGTGACACTGACAGTGCCACTTAAAAAATGAATTGCATTCAACCAATCCTGCTCATAGCAATTCTTTATTCTGTTTATCAGCATGCACCCAACGACTCAGGTCATTCTGACTTGTGTTTCACATCAGCACTTACCTGTCCTCTGATGTCTATATCAGCATACTTATGTAGCAGGGCTCTCACAATTTCAACATGGCCCCCTCGAACAGCTCCTATGAGGACAGTATCCCCATTCTGAAAATACAAGAATCACAGGGATGAACAAAGGGAGACTCCATTCACACACATACCATAACATTTAGTTATTAAGGACATTGGCGTTAACTTTAATTTTACCATTAATTTTAGAAGGGCAATGAAGACATGCTTATTTATTGTATTCGATTGTACACCCAAACCCTGGGGTATCACAGTGTAGTTTCCAAGGATGCTTGCAGATTACAAGAATACTTACATACTTAGTGATTACAGAAGAGCTTACTGGTTTCTTGGTTACAAGAGAAACTGGTTACAATGAGCAGTAGCAGTGTGAGTAAAGCACAGTTACACTTTGCAAGTTAGGCAACAATTTTAGCATGTGTGATATAACCATTAGGAGATGGCATATAGAGGATGGGGTCTGAAATGTCAGAGGATCTGGGCTGAGGGTCAGGATGGAAAAAAATTAGAAGAGGTAGAGTATCTGTCGAGAGGTTAGTATTTGTTAAAGAGTCAGGTCTTTATCAGTTTCTTGCTTTGCAATAGTGCACTAACATGAATGATTTTGATCTCTGCTGGGGAAACTTCATGTCAAGGATGACAACATCTCATAATTCGAGACTTCTAGAAAAAGGCTCATTTTAAACTAGTGGTTGGCTGCTCGATCCTACCACCCTCTTATTCATTCCTTATTATAGCTCTTAATTTCAATGAATTAATTTCAATTTATTTAAAAAAACATTCCTGTTAGAAAGAATATCCCATCCCTATATTTTGGATGTGGGGGTACCTTCCCACACTTAGGAATATAGGTAACTCCTAAGCTTGCTTTGCCTCTGTTTATAAATAGATGTGGTGTTAGGCAAGACTGTGTGCAGTACCGTTAGAGAAACTACACCAACCTTGTCCTCCTGGCAATAGGTAACCCAACCTTTGGTATAAGTCTGTACTACACAGGTCGGTAGTGTGGTTTAGCAGCCAGGCTCATCTCAAATGGGTCAATGTGAGCAGTAGGGTTTTTACGCAGAGATTCACAGTGACAAGTATTCAAATAAACTCTTACACTCAAGGTTTCTTGATAAACAATTGTTCATTTATTTAACAGTCCGTTGAATAAGCCTTCTTCAGAAGGGACCAATATATATGTAAAACAAAAATACACTTCAAAATACACACTCTAAGTTTCTCTAAATCAGCAAGTAACCATTTGGGATGACACACAGATTCTTCCTACACCCTGAGGTGACTTATAACTAGGACACTGTAGACATTAATCTATCACTGGTGCATTTAGAGCAATACTGAGGTTGGTGTCAAAGAAAAGGGTTTGGGAATAAAACAAAGGTTAAACAAATATTTGGAAGCAGGTACGTACTTTTGAACCCCCAATGCAAAGTAAATTAACCCTTTCCTGGAGGAAAGGTAAAGCACAAAGTCAGTGGTAAGAAGTCTTTCATGGAGTCATGCAAGCCAATGTTAATTGAGCAAAAGTCTAGGTGAGCCGAAGCACTTCTTGCAGGTAAGTATAAGTCTTGGACAATATTTTAGAAGTCTTTGTAGAAAAAGAGAATCACTGTAGGGCCACAAGCTGGGAGGCTTGTGAGGGGCAAAGCTGCAAGCAACTCTGCAAAAGCAACCAAGACAAGTCTCAACTAAGAACTAGCAAGGTTACACGACAAGAGACAAGTCCCCTTAGTTTTACAGTACCTTTGGTTAGAAGAAATTGGTTCCAGCTGGCTTCTGTTCCCGTGTACGTCTGCAGAGTCTGTTGTTCCTGGGCCTTTGTCGTGGGGACAAGAGGGAGAATGTTTGGGGACTCTTGCACTACGAACAGAAGGTCGACGGCAGCAATGGGCAAACTTCAGATCAGCGGCACTTCGCGGTTTCAGCTCTTCACGTCTCGAAAATAGCAACACCGCGGTTCTTGGATACCACTATGGATTTTCCTTGCATCTGGGGTGCAGCACTCTGCTGAGGTGGCGGAGGCTTGGTCCGTCCTGCTTCCTGCGAGTTCCGGAGGATCTTCCTGGAGCTTAGGTCTGACTTAAAGACACTCACTCGATTCTGGTGTTGCTCTCCCTGGCAATTCGGTTCCTGCAGCAGCAATGGCAGTACAGCCAGCTCCGAGAGGATTTCCAGATGAGCTTGTCTTGGGGTCGATTGGTCCCAACAACCCAAGGGGAGAAGTCATCTTTTGCAGGTCTTCTCTAGTCGAGGCGAATTTGGAGTTTCAGCACTGCAGCAGGGCTTCACCGGGCAAACCAACGGTCCACGAGTTGCAGCAGGTGTCTCTTCCAAGTTCTTCTTCGATTCCTTCATCCAGTGGTCAACTCTGCCTTCCAAGCAAAAATCCTGGCCTTTTATGCAGGTTTCTCCGATTCATTCGCAGCCTAGCTGTCAATCACACAGCAGGGTGGCTGTCCTCTGAGGAGAGCCCTCCAGCCAATTACCTTTGGGTGCATTCCTGTATCCAAAGAGACTAAGCAGAGGAAGTTTCAGACACATCCCTCGCTTCCTGCCCTGCCAGACACGCTGGAGCCAGAGGCGGGCTTCACTCCTGAATCCCGCCAAAGACAAAATGAACAAAGGGACAAAAGCTTGTTTGGCACGCAGAGTAAATATCAAGAAGGACCTTTCCAAAGAAGACTGGGGCCATTTTGTCAAAATGGGCACACATGGGTGCTTTACTGCCGCGGTAGAAACACACAATGGTAGGAAAAAGTAAACCCCTGCTACCAGCCATTAATCGTGGAAAGGGTAACATCAAAATGTTACATGAGAAACTAGACAAAGGGGATACTAAGTAACCCCTCCAGCACCCTATTGTAAGATAGCGTGTGCTGGGTCTAGAAAGTTACAAAATGTAAGCAAAGTCAATTTCACTTCACTTCTCTTGGAAACAGTAGTTTCACCAAGAGAAGGTATTTAAACCTTTGGAAAATCTAAGAGACTTCCCTGTGCCACTGCACTGAAGGTACTGTGCATCATAATGTAAAGATGATGCCTATGGAGTTTGTCAGACTCAAAGTCAAAAGAAACAGAGACCAAATCACAGAAAAATACAGAGTGGGAAAAAGGTCTCACTGTCTCCAGGTTAGAAATGAAAAGCCCTAAAGTCCAGTCAATGTGCTGGGGGTCTCTAAGGTAGAAGGGAATTAGCACATTTCTTAGAATTCTTCCTAACACATGGTCATGTATTCAAAGCCAATTCTTAGTAGGGATACGTGGTATATATGAAAACACAATAATATATCAAAAATAAATAAATGCCCACAAACCAACGCAAATGAAAATATACTAAACAAGTTGTTTAAAGTATTAGTTCTTGTTACACCTACATATAGGAGTGTTTTTGGACTCAATCCTATTTCTTAGTTTAACCACAAGGTCAACTGTGATCTTAATTTAACATTGGACGGGGGGCCCATATTCAGTCGCTCATAAGAACTATTGTGCGAGAGATGGGTAGGTTTCTGATTGGCTGAGTGGGATTCAAAAAGCAATCCCTCCAATTTCGCTTGGTTCAAGCTGATGCTGGGAGCACATTATGAGCACACGTTCCATATCCACCTCTGTCACAACTTTACTGACACATCTTTGATTGGGTGCATGGAAATGCTCGGTTCTATGTCTGTTCGGTAAGAATTGATGCAGTCCAACTAGTGTGGGAATACACAAGACTTATCTTGTGGTATAAGGTAATCTACCTTTTAATATAGGTCTGTACTACACAAGTTGGTAGTGTGACTGAGCAGCCAGGCTTATCCTAAGCGGGGTAATGTGAGATATTTAAAGCATTCCATAAAATGCAGCAACTAATATAAACATTAATCCCAATTTAGGATTCAATTCAAAAAGGGAACAATAAAGCAGATGAGTAATTCTTTTACATGTTCTACATTTTCCAGCACATTGAGTGATGTCATTTGAGGTTTGGAAATAGCACCCATTTTGTATCACCTTTGCAGTATTAAGTTATAAGGGAGGGAAAGGTTATCGTTAGATCAGGGAATACAGGTATTCTACAAAAACAGTTAGATTCTCTCAGAGGGATGCAGGCAGTCTTTCATCCCCGCAATAATAGTGTTCAACAATTAAAACCTGTCAAACCAAATAGGTTCAGAAGGGGGCCTTGAGGGAGCCATGACAGCCAATGTCAATGCAATGGGCCAGTACAAAGTTCTGATGCTCTCTTCTTAGAATTTATTTTTTAAATAGTAGTTGAAATGGAAAATCACATCAACTCAAGAGGAGTCACCTTGAAGAAGCACAAGCTGCAAGGACAGTGTAAGTGAGTTGAGGTCAACACTAAATAGGGTAAAATAGCACTCCAAGGTAAAAGCACCACAAATGGCAAACGGTTGATGTACCCCAAGCACCACAGTACCTAGGAACTAAAAGAATGTATTCCAGCTGGATGCCTTCTTGTTGCAGTGCAGCAGACCCTTGTTCCTGTTCCTTGGTCGTGGTGACGAAAGGGAGGCAGTCTGGTGGGCTTCTGCAGCAGCACTCAAGAGAGAGAGAGAGAGACTTGGCAGCAATTAATTATCCTCAATTCAGCAGCTCTTTGTAGTTTTGGCGTGTTTTTCTCAGCGCAAAAAGAAGAACGAACAGCTCCGGTTGGAAGTTACTTGATTCCTCGGTCCTGGACTCTGGATGAAGATTTCCTGCTTCTGTGGGGTCCCTCTGGATTCCCACAAAGTAGTTTTGGCCGCATTCACACTTCAAAAGACAATGCACTCAATGATGGTCAGGGGTCCCCGGTATTGGGATTCTGCAGCCTTGGAAAGTCACAGCAAGTCGGGGGTTGCGCCAAAATGGAGTTTGTCTTCAGGCTTGTTGGTCCCAACAGCCCAAGGGAGGAAGTCGTCCCGTGTGGGTCTTCCCAGTCGAAGTGGGGTCAGCAAAGCTTCAGGGCTTCACTGGGCACTTCACGGTCCAGGATGGTGCTGCTCACATCTCTTCAAGTCTTCTTCGTCAGATGTTGTCCTCTAGTGGTCGACTGCCTCTAGTCCCAAAACCCTCACCTTTTAATCAAGTTGCCATTCATTCACAGCTCTAGGCTGTCAATCACCCAGCAGGGTGGCTGTCCTCCAGGAAATCCAGCCAATCAGAACTGGTTTCACTCAGGCCCACCTAGAGACAGAGGACAGGGACGTTTCTGGACCCTCCCTCAGTTCTTGCCTTTCCAGACACACTGGAGCCTGAGTGGTCTTAAGGGCTGAAGCCCACCAAAGGCAAAACACACAAAAGGACTCAAGCCCGATTCAAACAGAGTAAAAGCCCAGAAGAAACTAACTGACAAGAAACGGTGAAAAAAAGAACAGGGGCCATTTTGAGAAAATTGTCACCCTTGCGGATTCAGCCTGCAGATACATGGCACAAGGTAGTAAAAAAAAGAAACCACTGCCACCAGCCATTCAAGTGAATTAGTGTAACAGAATGTTACATGAGGGTTGGATACAGGAGTTACTATGTAAACCCACAGCACTCCACATAGGGTGGTGTGTGCTGGACCCACAAAAGAAAAGGTAAGTAAGTCAGGGGTCATCTTACTATTCTCAGGAACAGTAATTCACCCAAGAAGATGTAGTTAAACATTAAGAGAAGACCAAAGGGACTTCTCAGTGGAAATACGCGAAAGATGCTGTGTGTCAATGCAAAAGCAGATGTCTATGGAGTTTACCAGACTCCATTAAACAGTGACAAACACAAAGATCCTAGTCAGAAAAAACACAAGAGAGTGAAACAAACGTCCCACTCACTCAGGAGTTGAAATTAAAAATCCCCACATCCAGCAAAATAGCTGGAGGTCTCTAAGGTTAAAGGGAATTGGCACAGAAATAAAAATTCTCCTTAACAGTCTATTCCTCATTCAAGTTCAATCTGTCACAACTTCAGATCCCATAAAATATCTGGAGACTGAAACCCTTCGAAACAAACTAGATGTGCAGAATAATATTCTTAAAGCATTGGACCGGTTACAGCAAAGGATTGAGAAATGTATTTGTTTCAATCGTGGAAAGGATAGCCTTAGTTAAAATGGTGTTTGTACCAAAGATATGATATCTATTTGCTATTATATCATGCAATATGCCCAACCAAGTAACAGGCAATGCAAAATTATGTTAAACAAGCTGCCAATGATGGGAATAAACATACTGGTGAGAACTGTGTTGGCATAGCTGTTAAGAAATGGCAGTATCGGATCCCTCTGCATTTTACTTGGCGGCACATTTGCAATTTGCAGTTCCTAGGAAGGACGAGGAGAACCGGACACCAAATGTTCTCATGCTGAACAATTAATGTTCATCATTTGAATACTGTGCATATTTGTCATTTCATGACAGATGAAAGGATTTGTCATGGCCCTTACCCCTGGCAAGTCAGCCTTCTAATTAGGGCCAGGTCAAAGGCCTTAAAACCTCATCCAAGACTCGCTTGGAGTCAGTCCTGGGCTCAGAACCATCATGAAGACCAACATTACAATGGGACTATTTACTTGGCACTATTTAACTTGGGGGGTTCAGCCAACATAGAGGCACACACATAGCTCAATTACAAGGAACGGAGCTATGCGGTCTAGTCTTTTGGGTGTGGCAGGCCTGGTACTACTTTACCTGGACTACTTTGGGTGTGGCAGGCCTGGGTCTATTTTACCTGGACTACTTTACCTGAGACTATTTAAACCACACCCAAACAGCAGAACATGCTTCGCGTTATTCTGCTGTGGGCAACGTAACGCTCACCGTGTCCAGTTCTTTGATGCCAGCTTACCTGAAACCAAGGACCTGCAGAGAGAGAAAGAACACTAGGACTTAGGGGGGGCGTGGCTAACCGCCATGTAGAGTGGACGCGTCTTTGGTGAGCTCCGCTCGATGTGTCTTGATAAACCGCTCTACGGGACACTGAAGCTTCATTCGAACCTGCAGAAACATCACGAGAGCCGCTGAAGCCTGCGGGAGGTTCTGGGGCTCCCCACACACGAGGGTAGAAGACCTTAAGACTCGAAACGCGGCTCGTGAAAAACCGCGTAACTGGAGGCCAAGATGGCGGCCTCCTCTTGCTGAGCCCGGGGAGCCCTGCGCTGGTCCAGCGATCCTCGGAAGCGGCAGCGGACCTTCACCTCGGAGGGGAGGAGTATTGGAGGGCGGTCAGGAGGGGTCCCACCGGGTTTCGAGACCAGCTCTGAGAGAAGCCGGTGCATCGGAGGCGCTGCCTGGGCCGCTGGGGCGCGCGGTCGACTGGATCAATTGGAGGCGCCCGCCAGCCCCGCAGCAGAAATCGGCGGAGATCAGGGACCAGACCGGACCCGCCTGCCAAGGTGAGAGAAGAGCGAGGGGGACCAGTCTGGGTGCGGACGCCAGCTGCCCTGCCCCGCTCCTGGACTCGTCTCGCTGAGGGATCCATCTACGCCGCCTGCCCTGCCTGGCCCACGCCACGGGTGCGGCCTACGCGGCCCCGGCGCCCAGCGACCCGAGGGGGGAAGCAGAGGCGTACAAAAGCCGGCCGGAGACCGAGAGCCGCTGCGTCCTGAGTGGGGGTCTGGCCGAGAGGAGGGCTCCCCCCCCCCTGTCTGGGACCCTGGCCCCCCTCCCTGCCTGGGGACTCAAGCGAGACCGCAATCGCTGCCTGGGGAGAGGAGATTGGCAGGAGCAGAGACTCCATCTATCTGAGGTGAGCGGAACAGAGGCCCCCCCGTGCGGGCCGCCCACCGGCCTCCCCTCGCACCATCTACTAGCACCTAGCGGGGCCTTGCAATCGAGCCCCCGCTGCGCCGTGAGGACGCCGGAGGCGGACAGTGCGGGGATCTGGGACTGTGCGACACCCACCCCCCTCCGCCCCCTTCTAAGATATTCTCAATACCGGACATTAGAGAAGGGGCCCCCCCACACGCAGCAGAGTACTGCCCAAAACCAGGCCAAACCCCGCACCTATCCCCGCGCGATACACCTGTATCACAGCCTGCGCTGGCATTGAGGCAGACTGAAAGCACCCTGGGGAGACTTGAGGAGCTGGTGACCGTCTCCCCGCGGTGCAGGACTACACACCGCCCCATCTCGTCGCGGAATCCGCCCCCGGCGCCTGAAGTTCACAGAACCGCAGGAATGTCTGGCCTGGATAAATCAACGGGGAGGGGAGCTAGGTCCAAGCAGCGACAGACCACCCTGGACGCCTATACAGCCAATGAACTCCCCAACCCTGGGTGCCCAGACACGGCAACGGCTGGTAAGGAAACAGGCCCCACCGTAGCGGCGACTGAACTCAGCAACACCCAACTCCTGGAAGCCATCACGTTATTCCAAGCAACAATGGTGAACAAAATCGATGCTGTGGCCATAGACCTGGGCCTCCTACGCCAGGACGTCCGCTCCCTGGCTGGTAGAACCGATGCACTTGAGACCCAAGCACTTGAGTCCTGGAGGACAGGGCGGAGGCGGCTGAAGGGAGGGCTCGCCGGAACAACATCCGGCTGCTTGGCTTACCGGAGGGCATCGAAGGCCCAGACCCCACCAACTACATAGAAAACCTCCTGCTGCAGGAGATTGGAGCAGAGAAACTATCGCAGGGTTTCTCCATCGAAAGGGCACATAGGTCTCTCGCCAAGAAACCTCCACCAGGCGGCCCACCTAGGCCTATGATAGCGAAAGTATTAAACTACAGAGACCGCGAGATCATTCTTGCATTCTCACGTTCAGGGGGCCAGATCCTGAGGAACTCAGCCAAGATTGCGATCTACCCTGATTACACCTTTCAAGTACAGATGAACAGAGCTCAGTTCATACACACTAAGGCCAGATTGAAAGCTGCTGGATTGAAATACATGCTTTTATACCCCTCTCGGTTAAAGGTGATACATAAAAATAGAGTCCACCTGTTCGACACCCCGGCACAGGCTCGGGACTGGATGGACGAGCAGCAATTACCGGACATTGAAGACAAAAGACGTAAGCCGCATTGAACCACCCTCCAAGACTGCAAGATAACGGTACTTACCCCATGTGCACAGTAACAATAAATCGAGCCCTATGAGCAGCTGATTTGATCCTACTACGCGGAACACCGAAGCAACAGCTCCCTCAACCCCCAGGAGTTTTTTTTCTTTCTTCAGGGTACATTTACCCGCCCGTAGGGCACCCGAAGACCATGCTTGGTCCTAAGGAGCGGAAACGGGACAGTCATGACGGGGGTCACCCCGTTGGACCAGTTCTACGTTGGGGACGTTTATTAGGGGGGAGGGAAATACAGGGAAGTTGCACCCATGTTGGGAATTTTGAACAAGAAATACCGAGACCTCAGGATGACCTCACTACAGACGCACCACTAACAAGACCCTGATCGAGACAGAGGGGGAACATTGGGCACCATCACGCTTATGGCTGAAACAATAAAAATAATGACGTGGAACGTCAGAGGCATGAACAGTTATGTGAAACAACGCCGGATTCACACATATCTGCGACGCTGCAAGGTCGGAATTGCTATGCTCCAAGAGGCACACCTAACGGAGGAGAAACTGAAGGCGCTGGCCAAAACATGGCGAGGGACCCTGATCGGATCCTCCTATTTCTCATACGCAAGAGGGGTCCTGATATGGATCGACCCGACCGTCCCCTTCAGGGTAGTGAGCACCAAGACGGATGACGAGGGTAGGATGGCACTTGTGCAGGGTACTGTGGAGGAGAGAGACCTGTGCCTGGTTAGCACTTATGCACCCAATCACGACGCCACATCTTTCTTCCACTCCCTATACTCCAGACTAGGCCCTTATGTAAACTGCGTCGTGATTTGGGGCGGTGACCACAACTGAACCTTAGACCCACTCAAAGACAGGTCTGATACCAAACACTCCTGCCCATCCCCCCCAGCCAAGATATTGTCCAAACTAATGACCCAGCTATCACTCTGTGATTTGTGGAGGGAACTAGGCCCGGGGCGACAAGAATACTCCTTCTTCTCCCCACCGCACAAAGTCCACACCAGGCTGGACTACATGCTGGTCAGTCAGGAGCAGCAAGCCACTTTTTGTGAAGCACAGTATTTACCTAGGGTATTGTCAGACCACTCCCTGCTGGATGCAGCCTTCCGGGATCACATACAAGACAGCACAGACGAATACTGGCAAAACAACCTAGGCAGTGTAGATAGTATTAGCACCGCATGGGAGGCATATAAGGTAGTTATGAGAGGGGACATGTTAGCAGCGGTGGGAGGGGCCCAGAGGTCCATTGTGAACTCCCTAGTAGACGCAGAAAAGAAGCTGTGGGAGCTGGAGAACAGGGCAGACGTGACTCCTGAGTGTCTACAGGGAATAATCACACTGCGACAAGCCTGTCTGTCCCACTGGGGGTCACTGGGGAAATTAAGTTATGCCAAACATATAGAAAGGACACACGCCCTGGGAGACAAACCTGGCAAACTCTTAGCTTGGCTGTACAAAAGGGAAACCCCTAGCACCCCCATTTGCCACATACGCAAACCCGATGGCACCACCGTGCACACTCAAGCAGAGATTAATAGGGTCTTTGCTGAGTTCTACCGTGACCTTTATTCCCAGACCCCGCCCTCATCTGACATCGTGATCGAAGATGCCCTAGATTGCATTAAGTTACCCAGGCTAGATTCACAACTGGCTGAAGCCCTAGACGACCCGATTACCCCGGATGAAGTGAAGGCAATAATTAGATCATTACCCTCCGGGAAGGCGCCGGGCATGGATGGCCTCCCCGGGGAATTTTATAAGACATACCAGGAGACCCTTGCCCCCCTGCTTGTACAAGTATATAACGAGGCTTTCGAGCGAGGCTCTCTCCCGAACTCCATGAGTGAAGCAATAATAATTCCCATACTGAAGCCTGGTAAAGATGGGACAGATTGCGGGTCATATAGACCACTTTCTATGTTAAATGTTGACAGCAAAATACTGTCGGCACTGCTCGCCAACAGACTACGCAGAGTGATTCCCCTTCTAATTCATCAGGACCAAACGGGCTACGTGCCCGGGCGTTCTATTACCGAAAATTTACGCAGGTTACACCACATCATATACAGTACCGAGCGGAAATCCCAGAAATAAGCTGTGGCGTCACTTGACGCCACCAAGGCCTTCGACTCGGTTAGATGGGAATGGTTATACGCCACTATGGTCAGGATGGGGATTGGACCCGCGTTCCTTAAATGGACCCAATTGATCTACACTAATCCCACCGCCAGGGTGCGCACCAACAAGACTTATTCTGACAAATGGCCCCTCTATAGAGGTACACGGCAGGGATGCCCCTTATCCCGCATGCTTTACATTATTGCTGCAGAGCCGGTGGCTGCATACCTCCGTCAGGAATACGGTGATGGAGGCATTGAGCTAGACGAGGTGTCACATCTCATCTCCATGTATGCAGATGACATGCTACTCTACCTGCATAATCCCGAGCTCCGTCTGCCCTACATTCTGGAGACATTAGATTGCTTCCATACACAAACAGGCATACAAATAAATGAGGATAAGTCTTGCCTCTACCGCCTCGCTGCATTGTATAGCGAAGAGTACGGATCTCTGCCCCCACTAGACCTCCAGTGGCAAGTAACATCCTTTAGATACTTGGGTGTTACCATACACCATAACCCGAGTACCGAACACATTCTTAACACGGTTAGGGCGAAGGACGCACTTGCAAAATCCATGAACTTTTGGGGGAAGCTCCCTCTCTCTGTGGCTGGGCGGGCGGGACTCCTCAAAATGGTAGCACTCCCACGCCTACTACACTGCTTTTCCAGCGTCCCCTTCAACATCCCCCCCGCTTTTTTCAGAGACCTGAACAAGCTCTGTAGGGGATTCCTGTGGCAGGGAGGTAGGCACAGGGTGGCGCTGGACATTCTCCAAAGACCCTATGAGAAGGGGGGATTGAAAGTCCCCAATTTCGAACTGTATTACCTGGCCAGTCAACTGAGGCACGTAACGCACTGGTTGGCGGATGAAGCCACCACCGACACCCGACTACTCCAACCGGCCCTGCCGCGACTGCTACTCCGAGACCTACTTTGGGTCGAGAAGGGGGCTCTACAACATCATCCTTACCTAATCAAGCTTGGAACTCAGCTCTGGAAGCGAGCCTGCAGAGCAATGGGGTTGACAGACCCATATTCCCCGCAAATCCCCATTGTGGCTGTCATGGTGAAACCTTAATGGGGACACACGGAAACACGCACTCAGTGGGAACCCTATGGTGTGGCAGTACTCGGAGACCTCATCCATGAACAAGAGCTCATGACTTTTACTGTCCTCAGCAAGTCTACGGGCCTGCCCACGGGCCAGTTCTTGCTCCACAGAGCAGTAACGAAGGCCCTGAAGAAGAGATGGCTAGAGGCCACCAACCAACTCATAGAGAATGAAACCATCGAATCATTGCTGGACACTGCCGAAGGAGGCCACGAAACCTCCAGAATATACGAAGCCCTATTGCAGGGCACGACAAAGAATGCACTGAAATGCAAAGGTAGATGGGAGAGCGAAATGGGCCTTGAATTTGAGGACAAAGCATGGGAGAAAATAACCCATTACCATAAAAAAATCTCCAGAAATGCTCGCCTCCAACTCATTCAGCTGTACATTACCAACAGAGCCTACCTTACGCCCGACGCCATATCAAAGTTCAAAGGAGCAACGATCCAGACATGTCCCAAATGTCACGAGCCAAGGGCGGGTATGACCCACATGTTTTGGAGCTGCCCGGTAGTCCAGAGGTTCTGGGCCCGAGTGAAAGAGAAGGTGGCGACAGCTGAGATTGAGGTGGAGATTCACGAGCCAGCAGCCTGCATATTGGGGAGTTACAAGGGAAGCAGCAAGAATAAGCCCCTAAATAGACTTATTGACTTGATATACA
The DNA here is from genome assembly GCF_040938575.1 of Ambystoma mexicanum. Taxonomy (NCBI): domain Eukaryota; kingdom Metazoa; phylum Chordata; class Amphibia; order Caudata; family Ambystomatidae; genus Ambystoma; species Ambystoma mexicanum. The sequence continues at coordinate 475,624,995 of NC_090927.1, read as the reverse complement.
TAACAGCGAAAAGGCGCATAGCCATGGGTTGGAAGAGCGCAGGGGGGGCCGAGCGAGGCCCTTTGGTGGGATGACCTCAGGAGATGGATAGCCGCTGAGACTGCGGCTTGGGAAACTGCGATTCAGGTACAAAGACTGGACTCCAGCGCAGATCTACTCCGTTGGGTAGCACTAACGGTGCCACTACTCCACCCAGGGGCGCAGGACAGCGCCTCGAACAGCTCTGGCAGTCCCGGCCCGGCTCGAGCCTAAGGAAATCTGAGGACTCTACTGTGGTCTCGGAGGGAGGGGGGTGGGGCGGGAGGGTTGGGAATGTTAAGACATGTTGTTCTTGATTTACACATATCGCATTGTCTAACCAATGATTCGTTTGTGTTACACTCTGTTGAAAAACCAATAAAGAAATTTAAAAAAAAAAAACACTAGGACTTACCTGGAACAGTATCCTGTCTTCAATCCATCGCCGACTTCAGTTCCACTCACCTGAAGGTACGAACTCCATCATCCGGCACCCCATGCATCCTGGAATACCATAACCTGGAAAGAGGAGAGAGAAAGACAGCATTAGTAAGCGTTTACTCACGTTTACTCCCGATCGAAGAAAGCCACACAATTCTTACCTGGGTCGTCCTCTCCTGGTCAGTATCATCGCTGGAACATTACGGCGCTCGGCGAGGATCATCGCGACCTACAAGGAGAAAAAAGACACAGGTTAGCAATATAAAAGGCGAAACAGCGCTGTGCATCGCGCATTACTCACCGGACAGCATCGCGCACACCGCGCTTTCGCCTACCGGCCTATGCTCATCTTCAAACTGCATGACAACACCAAAATACCTTTCCATACCTAAAAGGAAAGAAGAAAGACATTATTATTTGAACTAAGAGGAACATAAGAACTGCATATAAAGACTGTAAAGCAGCAAACCTACGGAGTCGCAGCAGGCCTGGATTCCCTCAGGGGGGCTTGCACCAGTGAAGTAACTTGGTCGCTGCTCGCCCCCCACATCTACGCGCCCCTGCCACGAGGAGCAGGACGGAGAATCCACCTTTTACAATATTAAGTGAGGAGAAGGCCCAAGGGGAGGAAGGAGTTGAGGCCAAGGGAGGTGGGAAAACAAAGAATCTGGTATTGAATCCAGCTCTCCTATATTGCAGACCCATCTTTAACCAGAGGCCTTACCAAGCGACCGGGAGAGGGTTCGAGAGTGCTAATCATCAAACCAGGGCTGGGTGGCATCCCTGTGGATACCAGGTGAGAGTAACAGGATTGCAGGTGAAGATTGATACAAGGTATACAGAAACATTTGGGTAAGGGCACTGAAGTACATACATCTATAGAAGCTATACTGGTCATTAACTCGATTAAAAGGATCTGTGCCAACCTGATTGATAGTGCTCAATGTGCAACATAGGGAACACACAAATAGTGACGCTAGGGGCGATATGTTTCCAGTGCATGATTTTATAGACCTCATGCAGTTGCTAGAAAGGGTTGGTAGCCAGGGTACAGTAACAGTAAGATATGCAGAGGGAAGTGGCACCATGGGTAAAAGAATAAATTAAAGCTTTTCCAGTGCCCGGATTGGTTAGGCAGATTTATCAATTTTCCCTGCCTATGCTCCAGTGGGTCTAGGCAGGCAGGAAGTGGGGGAGGAGTTTTCCATCCCCCTATCCTTTGTCAGAGTGTCTGAATAGAACCAGCTCCCACTGGAGGTCTGGCTGTCCTGATGGGACAGCCATATGCCCCTTTCTAAATCGACCACTGGAAACTGAAGTAACCAAAGAAGAAGATGACCAGAGACACCTGCAGACCCTTGGCAAGACCATGAAGTGATCACCGCTGTCCTGACCCTGTTGTCTATGCGACAGAGGAACTCTGAAGAGGACGACTCCTTCCCTTTGACTGATGGAAAAAAACAGTCCCAAAACGAACTTTGAAATGAGCCATCTCTCGAGGTACTAGGAGTTTCCAGAGCTGTGGAACCCCAAAACCAGGAGACCTGCTGACCATTTCGAGTGCATCATTGTGGAAAGGCTGAATCTGTCCGTCCAAGTCTTTGCTGGACCCTCCAGGACACTCAATCCAACTCACCCAGACCCCCTCATCAGAGTGTGAGGCTGCAGGATCCAAAGAAGATTGACCAGGAGAACCACATCCTTTGTTGGTGCTGAAGAAAAAGCACCATAACCGCAGAGTGACCAGAGAAGTTGCTGAAAGACGTGCCACAGGTCCTCTCTCGAGACGGCTGCTGAGAGATCCCATCCATTGTCCTGCCTTTCGTCATTGGACCCAGGAATCCGAAAGTCGGATCCAGAGCTGCAACATCGCTGAGCATCCAGCACAAACACTCTTCTAACCAAAGGTATTGTGCGGAAAAAGGTATTGCTTACAGGATTCCAGAAAGTCGCTCCAGAGCATTGGAGTGCATATAGAGGTGTCCAAGGAAAACCCCTCTTACCTCCGACTCAGGCTGTTGCTGGTGTCCCTTAGCAAGTCCTTTAACAGGGTCTCTGAGATTGGTTAAATCTACATGTATCTTCCTTCTTAGAGACTCAAAGTATCCTCAGGAATGTTAACCTTCTGCAACTTTGCAAGACTTTAAACCTCTCCGAACTGTCTTTTAGATAGGGATGCAAAGTGGACTTTAAAAAACTTGCTTTGTTGAGAAACTGCCTCTACAACTCAAAGCTCTACTGGTATAACTCTAACCAACTGATGGTCCTGCTTAAAATCTCTATCTTATATGTGTATGCTAACTGTATGCATTACGGTACCGTAAGAAGTGTTCTCCTTAAAAGAAGTAGCTAGTATTCCTATATGTGTTGGTTTATCGTGCTAAGTGAATTACAGTGACTTGTGTATATAAAATATATATGTTTCTTTGATGTGCATTACTAACTGGGTTCACTGTACTTACCTACAGCTCACATCTTCCTCTTAAGATAAGCCTGACTGCTCTGCCACTCAACCAAGGTCCCAACAGCAGGGTTGGTTTGGCCCCTGAGCCTTTCGGCCCGTGGCTGGGCCGAACTTGTCCCTGGGGAGTCGGGCCGGTTTCTGGCTACGCCTGGCCGGTTTCGGGAAAAAAAAAAGAGAAATTTTATCTATTTTTTTGATTATTTTATTTTTTTCTTCAAAAAGCCTTTCATCCTTCTTAGGTCGATAAATGAGTACCAACACAGGTTCGGTGATATTGTGTGCATATTTGTTCTATAAAAAAGTGCTTAATCGTAAGTGCTATACAATACCATTATCATTTGGCCTTGGATGTCTGCTTGCATTCACAGTAATTTGGTAATATGGATCTATACACACAGATATTAATGATACATATGGTGATTCATTCTTGTATGAAATGTATATCACATTAGTGAAATCATAACCATATTTTTTCGTAGTGTGCTTAGGAACAATGCTATCTGAAGCCACTTCCTGTTTTGTCGAGAGGTCAAAGGTCATGTTTCATCGCTTCCCAGGATGTCAATTTGGGGTGGGATCAAATTACATCACTTCCGGTGATGTCATCAGAGGTCAAGGGTCCTGAGGCGAGAGCTGGGCCACTTTTTTGAAGCGAGCAGTGGGCCACTTTTTTTTGGTTGACCGGGCCTATTTCTTGTCCCAGTCCGACCCTGCCCATCAGTAGTACAGACTGATGCTAAGAGTGGGGGATCTACAAACCCTTGGGATAGCTTACTAAAGTCTTACCTCCAAGTAGGATTTCAGGGAAACTGCCGTAACACCATCACCTTGCTGCTGCAACATATGCATGCGTCAGCTTGCTTTAGGTAATGGTAATAAAACTCTGTACAACAGTGACATCAGGTCCAAAGAGCTCAGCCGAAATGGGATGAGGCATTAGGTGTCTATAAAAGATGCAGAATTGAGTACAGCATCCGAGCAAACTAGTAGAGCATCTTTCAATGCCAAGTTCTGATGCATTCACTGTAAAATACTTACGATATATTTTAGAACAGCTAACTGAATACACACTGTGTTCGCAGAAGTGGAAGTGGATTGTGTGAAATGAAGGCAGGCTCAGTGCTCTTTGCTGTATTTATTGTGGAGCTTTCCCCTGAAAGCAGGATTTTACGACAAACAGCTTGGGAAAGATATTGGTAATTGTGAAAAAGCATGCAAGGGACCTTTTAGTACACTAGTTCCTTGCAACTGGGTCTACAAGCCACAATAAGAAATCTGCAGGATTGGCTATTCGACTGGCAAGTGCTACAAAGTAATGTCTTGGCTCAGGTCCAAGATATCAGATTTTGCCCAGTAGATTCATACTTCATTTGTTGCACTGCAATAGAATGGGGATCAAGGGCAATATCAAATACCAAGTGTTGAATGTCAGGGAGAATTCCAATTTCTGTGCTAATCCCCTTCAACTTTAGAGACCCCTAGGTCTTTTGCTGGACTTAAGGACTTTTTTAATTTTAAACCTGGAGTGAGTGGGACCTTTTTCTCACTCTTTCATGTGTGTTGACCCGATATGGATTATGTGTTTCCTTTGTTTTTGTAGTCTGACAAAATCCATAGGCATCTACTTTTTGTATGGTGACACACAGCACCTTTAGTGCAGGGTCACAGAGAAATCCTTTAGATTTCTCATAAGGTTTAAATACCTTATCTTGTGTGAACTACCGTTCCCAAGAATAGTAAAGTGAGTTGACTACCTTTTCTCTTTGTAGGTCCAGCACACACAATCTTATGTGTACTGCTAGGGGGTCACTTAGTAGCCCCCCTTATCCTAACTACTCATGTAAACATGTTTATGTTACCCTCACTACTTTAAATGGCTGGTGGTGGTGGTTTGATGTTCCTACCAATGTGCTTTTCTACTGCAGGCTGAACCCTCAGCTGCAGTATTGCCGCCATGGATGACCATTTTTGTCAAAATGGCCCTGGTCGTCTTTTCACCACTTTCTTTTCGTGAGTTCTTTCTTAGGTTTTACTCTGCGCACCAAGCCAGGTTTGAACCCCTTGCTCATTTTGCCTTTGGCGGGCTTCAGTCCTGAAACCCGCCTCTGGCTCCAGTGTGTCTGGAAGAGCAGGAAGTGAGGGAGGTTCCCAAAACTCCCGTGTCATTGTCTCTAGGAATGCCTGACTACAACCGATTCTGATTGGCTGGCTGGCTATCCTTTTAGGACAGCCATCCTGCTGTTTGAGTGACAGCCTAGGCTGTGCATGAATAGAAGAAACATGTGAGGGTTTTGGGACAAGAGGCAGAGTCGACCACTGGTAATAACACCCGACAAAGAAACCGTGAACAAAGCTCACTGCATCCTCCTGGACCTTTGTATTGCATGGTGAAGCCCTGCTGTTGGGCTTAAACTCCTTTTTCTGATCGACAACAGAAGCTCCGGAAGGAGAGTGGGACCAACTAACCCTGAGACGAACTCCACTGGACCATCTTCCCCGGCTGGCTATACTTCTTTGCTGCTGCAGGAACCGAGTGCCAGGGGTAGAAAAATCCATAGTCGAGTGCAACGTCTGCAATCCGGCCAGACGCTCCTGGAATCTCCTAAGGACCCTCCAGAAGCAGGAAGACCAGAGCTTGAGTCCCCTCACCAGAGTGTAGGACTCAAGGAGTGAAGGAAGCCCAACCGGAATCCGAGATGCGCAGTGGTGCTGTTTACCACACGCTGAAACCACAAAGTGCTGCTGATCTGAAAAGAGCCCATAGCTGCAGACGACCTCCAAATTGCTTCCGCAGGTGTCCTCCAGACATCCTCCCTCTTGTCCCCACGACTGAGGCTCAGGAACCCAGGATCTACATTGCTGCAACAGGACAGAATCCAGCTGGACCACTCTTTTTCAAACCAGAAGTACTGTTCAGACTTGGGGTACTTACCTTAGTGTTTTTAGCTTTGCTGTTCTCAGTTGAGACTTGTAGTGGCTACTTTTGTTAGAGTTGATTCCAGCTCTGCTCTACACAAGTATAACAGCTTGTGACCCTACTGTGATTTTTTACAAAAACTCTCTAACTTTGTGCAAGACTTTTATTAACTAGGATAGGAAGTGCCTCAGCTCCATATACTGTGCTCATATTGGCTTTGGCTGTCCTGGCTCCCTGCAGACTCTTCTAGTCCGTTGACTTTGATATTTTCTGTCCCTCAGACGTGATAACTTGTTGTTACACTGTTATTGCTGGAAAAGGTTTTTGTATAGGCTTCATTAGAAGATTTAAGTATACTCAGATGCCCTGAGAAACTTCTGCAACCTCAGAATCTGAAAAGTCTACTACTGATATATAAATGCCATTACTGTCCTTGTAAATGAAGTCACCTCCGGGTGTAGAAAGTGTGTAAAAACATCTCTGAAGAGTATCTACTAAACTTATACTGATTCTGGAAAAGTATTTTAAAGTATACTTGATTGTTCCATATCTTGCCCTTTTTAAATAACGCTTATTTAAAAATGGATGTTAAATAACTAGTTATAATTGAAACCTTGAGTATAAGTGTTACTTGGCTACTTGTATTTGTGAATGTCATTGCTATAGCTCTACAGCACACATTTACTCCTCTTGAGATAGGCCTGGCTGCTCAGTTACACTGCCAACTTGCGTATTACAGCCCTATTTCAAAAGGTGGGTTACCGAATACCAAGTAGACAAGGGGTGCGTCGTCTCTCACAGTGTTTCTACATCAATTCTTGCCTAACATTGATCTAATGCTATAAGTGCAGACTTCAGAGCACATCTCTCTAAAAGAGTAAATTACTATTATTCTGTGTTTTGATAAATAGGGTTAAGCTAGACAAAGTCACAAGAGGCATACATGTGCTGATATTCTTTGTCTATGACACAATGCTTTACAGCTAATGAGAATGTAATCAATATGCATACATATTGCTGCAATACAACTAATGATAATGTGTTTATGGTTCAAATGTTTTGTTTTTGTAAAATTTCAATAAGGTTCTAAAAAATATTCAGTTCCGTCTGACATATGAACCAACTGCCCCACCACTGAACCACCAACATTGGGGAAGACAAACAGCATGATTCACAAAGCGATTTTCAATGGGATTGTCCCCAATTAAAACACTTTGTGAATCGGCCCAAACATTTTTTGGGGACTTATCTGCCTTCCACACTCAGTCCATGCTTATAGACTGAACCGATTGCCTTAGAACTATTTTGCTATCTTTCAACAGCTAATCTGTTCTCAGGATTGGTTTTGCTCTGAAAACTCACCTCATCAGTCCAACTTTCCACACAGCAACATTAAATGTACCTTTTTGGTCTCTATTCAAAATGCTCAACATTCTTATCTCGTTCTTTTGTATTGAAAATTGTAGCCTTCCCTTCATTCCCCCTATGTTGCCTTCTATTTCATTAAATTAAATTGGCATCTTTTAGAAGGGTGAGATGTCCACTATTAACCGTTATGCCTCTTGGATACATCAGTAGTTGAATTAAACTATTATATAAACGGCCTTAAACATGTGTACTTGCATATCAACAATAACCAAAAATGAAATTTGCAAATTGAGGTACCTACAAATATAAAAGCAAAAGTGTACTAACCCGATCTGGGATGTTTACGTAGGTTCCTGCATCAAGCAGATCCTGCACAATTTCAGTATGGCCTTCCTTTGCTGCAATTGCCAACGCAGTATTTCCATCTTTATCAGTCAAGTTGACATTTGGATTCCTTTTTAAAATGTCTTTGACTGTGTCTGTATAGCCGCCTTTCACAGCTACAATTAGGGCGGTCATTGAATTCTGAAAGAAAATGTAAAGGTATTATTGTAAGCTACCATTCCACATTTATTGTTCTCCATGTGCAGACAGTTTAAGACCATAGCATGTCCATGATTGAAATCTATTCTTGAGTACGGAAAAAGGAACAGACACTGAAACAAACATTGACACTAATGTTTTACGGGACAAATAGTACCTTTGTAATGCACAAGAGTATCATTATGCATAGCTAACACAGCACTGCCAAATTCCTTAATGTTCACTTAGTACACGTGTGTCAAATCCCATTATGCCCATGGGAAGATTCCCACTAAGGCCACCCCACTGTCCCCAGTTAGTTCAGTAATGTAAAATCTGGTTATTCCCAGTATGCACAGCATGGCAGGATTCCATTTTGCCCTGGTAGCACAGTAAATCCAGATCCCATATTTTCCAGTTAGCATAGTAACAAGGGATTCTCTGATGTCCAGTTAACCATAATGTGGCCAACCCACTGTGCCCATTTAGCACATGATGGCTCGACAAACCACATGACATACAAAACTTAATGTAATGTTATGGTATGGTTTTTTCTATGTTTTTTTCTACTATGCCAGTAATCTGCGTAGTGGTCCAACAGAGAGGAAACTGGTCTGGAGACTGGCGTACTGTGCCCTCTGTTAAGGACTAGATAAGGGAAGCAGAAAAGGTGGCAAAGTTAGAAAAGCTTTGTACAAGTAAGAAAGAAAGCACACAATTCACGGTTTCTATTCAGATTCAAGGATTAATTTGGGATAAAAGGCTATTGTGTCAGGGGTTTTGGGAAACCTAAAAAGACGTTCCTCTCTGAAGTTGTTCTAAATAAAGTGTCAGAATGGGTTAAATTAGACAGTGTCATGGTTAAGTTTTCTAATGGGGATACTGCTGTCCCCAAGGTTCTCTAAACTAAGGACAGCCGCTGATACAGCATTAGCCACTTTTTGGCTAAAATCCTTTTAGGGCTATAGTAGCCAGGCACTTCTTTGGCCAAAGTCACAAGGATAGAGCACCCAGCTCTTTCTTTGTTTAGGTTACAGTCACAGGTATATAGCACCCAGCTTCCTTTTAATTATCCAGCCTGGATGATAGCAAGAGGCCCACTTTTTCCTAATCTGAGGTTTTATTTACAGCGTACTGGTAAGAAATATGGAGCCATTCCCTCTCTACTAAGGTATATGGCACCTTTCCTACCAATAAGCAAGGGATCCAGCTTCAAAGACTCTCCCCTCAGTCATTACCACAGCTGTAATGCCAGGGAGGGGTATGTGCCGTTGATATGTTTGAGGGATAACCTACTCGTTATGGGATTTAAGAAGGGGGGGGCGGAAAGAGGTTTGTGGGATTACATACTAGTATGGGAGTGGCTTGGAAAGGGGGGGGAACAGGTTCTCATAACACCATTGTTGCATTACGAGCAGACATTTACTGGAGAGACACCCAGAGCAAAATCACACGCCAAATGAAGATCTTATGAGATGTTCAAATTCCCCAAAGAAGAGGGTCAGACATATAGATACTTCAAGATGAAGAGGTTAACATTGCTTTGATACAAGAATCCCACTTACTGAAAAAAGACACCTATAGGCTGAGATGCAAATCCTTCCCCCTCCAAATAGACGTCCCAGCCCAATCAAAACCCATACCAAAGTTGCAGGTGATAAAAGGAAGGGTAATGGAAATGTTTTGGGTAGAGTGGATGAGGGTAGTTGGGATATTAACAGGGAAAATATTTCACAGCATTCGGCAATCCAGCATCGGTTGGCACTGCAGAGAGGGGGATATCTATGGGGTGATCCAGAAGACTTGCTGATCACTCTCCTTTACCCGCAGTCCAGTCACAAGGCCAACCTTATTCCAGACGCAGAAAACAATAAAAGGGAAAACACTAAGCTCCCTGGAGCACCCCAAGAATTCATATCCTCTAACCCCCTCCTCCCTCATACCCGACAGCCTAACTGCTATTCAGGCATGGTGTTCTGCCAATGATCTCTGCCTTAATAGCAATGTTTGGAAGAATTTTAATTTATGTGCTAATTCCCTTCAACCTTCGAGACCCCCAGCTCTTTTGCTGGACTTAGGGCTTGTGATTGTTTTACTCCCGAGTGAGTGGGACCTTTTTCTCACTCCCTCATGCATCTTTCCTGACTAGGATATTTGTGTTTTACTGTTTTATGGAGTCTGACAAACTCCATAGGCATCTGCTTTTTGCATGGTGACACACAGCACCTTAGGCACAGTTCCACTAAGAGGTTCCTTGTACTTCTCTTAATGTTTAATTACATTTTCTTGGGTGAACTAAAGTTCACAAGAATATTAAGATGATCCCTGTTGTCATGATGCCTACCTCCAAGGAGCCAGGTCCGACCCAGCAACCCCAGAGGCAGGCATCATTTCCCCCAGGCGAGTGCCAGCGGGCCCAAGCTGGGGCCCTTTGGACGCAGTCCTGGCGCCTAAGGCGCCAGGCTCATGTTGGACCTCTGTCCTGGCGCCTTAGGCGCCAGGCTCATAAAGCTAGACATGTGTTCAAGTGTTTTCATGTGCACTTACTTGATGCAGACCATGCTGCCACATCCAGGCCCTCTTGAGGCCTGAATGGAACTACTTTACCTGTGGGACTACTTTCCACCCGGGTGTGGTCGGGGAAGGATACATACCTGATCGGAGGAAGGATACACACTTGGGACTTCTTCCAAAGCTATTTAAACCACACCCGATCAGCAACTCACGCTTTGCGTTGTTCTGCTCCTCGCAGCTGGACGCTCACCGTGTCAGCTCCTGCATCTGGACTTCAGCCACGCCTGTCAGCATCCTGGGTCACCTGCAAAGGGAGACAAGAGACCTTACCAGCTAAATCTGCACCACGGAGACATCACCGACGATCCTGAAAGGGAAGACATTATTTTTAAAGGCATTTCGTTACGATCGCTGCAGCGCTGCATTTCACTCACCTTTCCTGGGTTCCTCCATCTTCAGCAGCGATCATCCGGATACACAGCCACTTCCCAGAGCCTAGAGAAAAAGACAAGAATAAGAGGTGAGAGAAGGAAGGGAATAAGACTTACCTCATTTCATTTCGGGTCTTGCCGCTTCCAGGCATTTTCCGGACCCCGGCCCCTATGGGGAAAAAAGACAAAGACATTGAATGAGCGTATGCAAAGTCAGTTCCCGAGCGCTCATCCAGAACTAACCTGCCATTTCCTGGCTCTGGAACTGCACGTTTCACTTCGGGTCGGTGCCATATCTCCGGCATTCCGAACCCCGGCCATAAGGGGAAAAAAAGACATAAGCATT